>NW_026571133.1:6936295-6991295 GCF_026225935.1 Boleophthalmus pectinirostris
TCTGCAGCGAGGACGCCAACAAAGCTACGAGCGAGACCGCGGAAGACAGAAGCGCGCGTCCTAGATGAGCTACACCGACTAGAGCGGCGAAGTCTCCCCCAAACGAACACAGCCGGCCTCCTGCTGCGATCTGGCACCTATCAGAAGACTGAGAGACTCTACACCGAAGCAAACACTGGGTTCCTCCTCCACTGTACACACAAAAACACACAGTCACACACATGTAAGGAGATGGAAATGTACAGGAAACGTATAGGAAACATACAGAAAGGCAGAGCACCCCCCCTTATATCATGTATACAGTAACACAGAAGAAGGAAGGATAAAAACTCAAGCTGTTTTCATCACCTTCAATGTTTAAATCTAAAAATTGCGATAAATTTAAAAGGTTAAACATACATTTTATAATTTCCTACAATGAGTACAGGGCAGGACTAAACCATAGATATAACAAAAATTAACCAAAACTAAACCAGGACTTCAACAGGGCTACACGAGAGTGAGTCCCACGAGACCTGTACAGACCCGGTACTAAGAGAGAACTTAACCACAAAGGATTTAATCAGTGTTAAACCAATTTAATACCAGGTCTAAACAAAAATCCAAGACAAATATGAGACTAAACCAGAACTAAACCAAAGTTAAAATTAGGGGTATGCAAAAATATCAAAATATCATATCGTTTAATGTGATGATACTGTATTGATATATCGCCAAGAGTATTTTTTGGTATATTTTACTAAATTATGTTGTTACAGAGCTAGTTTTGTTGGTGGTTTAGAGGAAGGAAACTCGATTATGCAACACATTTGGCATTTTCACTGTTTTGTTGATTAAAATGTTTGTGTTTCATATGAAGTTTGCACAAGAAGCGGTTTAACAAAGACTTTTTAGTATCACAGCCAAGATTTAGAAATTATTTTTTATTGAACCGTACTGATTTGAAATATATCGTATCAAATCGAAAGCTCACTGCATCGAGATATGTATCGCATCATGGCCTAATGTACTACAGATAAACCACTATTCCTTTAGAAAATTTTGGGGGAAGAATGAACACTTTAGGACCATTTAATGCAAAACACACTAAACACACAAACCCAATACTTCAGAAAGTCCATACGACAGGACAAGCAACACCAGCAGTAACAACTAGCATGCCAACAGAGCACTTTACAATCTGACTGACAAATGACAAATGACAAATTACCTGAGGGGAGGGGAGTAAATTTGTCATAACTTTGCAGTGTTATACATTTTGGAATTAGAAACTAGTGCAGAAAAACAAAAAAACCAAAAAAAACACTAAACTAGGGATGTACACTAACCGAAATATTGTGATTTTGTATCGTCAAAAGTCTCACAATCATATCATGGACTGTCACAATATATAGAATTACAAGTTCCTTTGCTTAAATGCATGGTTTTATAGCGTAACAGCTTATGAACATTGGAAACTACATATCCCATGATTCATTTCAGCGCAGACAACCTGAAGAAATATGTTTTTTACTTGAATTTCTGAGATGATGACAGAAATAATTCACACCAAAATCTTGTCAAGGTATTTTAAAAGCACAAAAGTGTCCCATTCCATCTACAATTATATCAGCCTCTTCAAAATATCGCAATAAATATCGTACCGTGAGATGCATATCGTGATAATATCGTACCGAGAGATTTGAATATCATTACATCCCTACATTAAACTAAAGACACAAACCCAATACCCAGTATATTCTTATTATTTTTTGTTAATTGATTTTGTTATTATTATTTTATCTATTGATTCTATTAGTTCTTTTTGTTTGAAACATAATTCTGCTGATTTTTTAAAGTGAAATGTCTTGTTTATAAAATGCACAATACAAATAAAGTTGGACTGGATTGGACAGGACAGGTAGCACCGTAATACTAACAACAACTAGCATGCTAACAGAGCACTTTGCAATTTGTTTGTAGTGGAGACAAGGCATATTTAACTCTATTGAAACAAATCTGATGAACAAATGACAAACAACCTGAGCGGAGTAGAGTAAAATTGCCATAACCTTACAGTGTTGTACATTTTGGAATTAGAAGCAAGTACAGAAAACAAAAAACAAAAAAACACTAAACTAGGAATGTCTGATAACCAAAATATCGCGATATCGTATTGTCAAAAGTCTCACAATATATCGAATTACAAGTCCCTTTGCTTAAATGCATGGTTTATCATCAGAATATCGAAAACTACATATCCCATAATTCATTTCAGCGCAAACAACATGAAGAAATATGTTTTTTACCTGAATTTCTGGGATTATGACGGAAATAATTCACACCAAAATCTTACCAAAGTATTTTAAAAAAATCTACAATTATATCAGCCTCTTCAAAATATTGCAATAAATATCGTACCGTGAGATGCATATCGTGATAATATCGTTTATCGAGATTTGGATATCGTTACATTCTCAAGACACAAACTCGATACACCAATATATTCTTACTATTTTTGTTCACTGATTTGATTATTATTCTTTTATCTATTGACTCTATTATTTCCTTTTGTTTGGAACATAATTCTGATGATTTTTTAAAGCGAAATGTTATATTATTTACTATATTTTTCTATGTGAAGCTCTTTGGAAACTGTCTTGTTTATAAAATGTGCCATACAAATAAAGATTGGATTGGATTGGATACTCTAGAAAGCCCATACGCCAGGACAGGTAACACAGCAACTAGCATGCAAACAGAGCACCTTTCAATATGTTTGTAGTGGAGAAAAGGCATGTTTAGCTTTATTTTTTAAATCTGATTAGGATACATTTAGTAGAAGGCCTATAATACTGATTTGTGTATCCTATTTTACCCACTCGAGCATGTGTACATTCACTATAGCAAATCATTGTGTCTCTTTCTTAGAATATAAGCCTCCAGAAGAAGCCATCTCCTGCTCTCACTGATAAGGTGATCATTTTAGCAGGCCTATCCCTAATCTTACCCGGCACAGTGGACAGATGGCGCGTGCATCTCTCTCAGGAAGACTTGGACAGAACGGAGGAGGAAGGACAGAGGACAGAGGAGAGAAAGCGGCGCTGTCCTTGGTGTTTACATCAAGACAGGGATTAACAGCATGGATTACTGTCAGCCGATACCCCGTCGAGATGGAGGTTAGGAGGTCTGAGCACCACCGGGCTGTTGATATTACAGAAAAAGACTTAAAGCGGCTGCGTGTACTCGATTTTTCTCCCGTGCGTTTGAGCGAAAAGTCTGTCTGGCTTCGGTACAGATGTACTGTATAAGAGACGACGGAGGTCAAAAGAAGTTCGCTCGTACGGTCTGTGTCTGATTATAAAGCGGTTTTGCTCTCCGATAATCAGGAAGTGTAGTGTTAGCATGCTAGTTAATGAGACTACAAAAGCAGCGAGGTTATGGCAAATTTGTTGAGGGGAGGATTTTTGCATTTTGGTATCAGAAGCTCGTACACAAAAAATGATTCTTAAAGGCTTTACTCAAATTAATAATGAATTTTTAAATAAATTTACTTATTACTCATTTCTTTTGCTTCAACATGAGGATTAGGAGCATATAGTATTGAAAAAAGGGCCTGGTCAAGCAGAAGTAAACAGCAAGGCCAAAAAGTGAATGCATCTGATATAAAAATGTATTCAACAGATACATATGTACTCTAGTTTATGAAACTGTTTACCTTTTTTCTGTACCAATTTTTGGTTCTAAAGTTACATACGTTTTAAACAGACCATGTATGAAACATGGAACAAAAATTATTTCCCAAATTTCAAAGACCTGCAAATCATGTAAATAAATCGATGTATTTCATCATATCTTGAGTTATTCGATCTTTGAACTGTTGATGATTTAAAATTTAAAATTATAAAAATTTGCTTGGAAGGACTGACATATTTTATAGAAATAGTTTCCTTTCATTTTGAAGTAATATTAAAGTATTTGGAAAAAAAAGCTGACAGATTATGCAAAATCATGCACCTTCTACTTGTTTGCACAATTTTCCGTCCGTTACTTTTCCCTCCGTTACCATGACCTTTCTTAATAAAAAATCTCATTACTCAAAAAGTAAGAGGTTTTTCAGCCTAATCTTGTACCATATGGTAGAAAACTATATGAAGCAAATATTCAAACCAGTTTGTTAAGGATATGTAAGTGAGAACCACTAGTTATCACTGTTTGTATTTATTGCCCAAAAAGTGTTGCATATTTCATTCCCTCCGTTACCGACATGAGTTTTTTAATTTTTTGTCAACAACTTGAAAGAATATCACAGGTTTAACTTTACCCTGTTGGAGTGTAACTCTTTCCTACATTCTGATACTTTACTTATTTCAATAGTTCCTCTAGTTTCTGAATAAGAGACATTTGAAAGTAAAAAATCTGTCCCCGTTTCCCTCCATTACCGCTTGACCGGACCCAAAAGCAGAGTGCAGGTAACAGAATTGTAAAAAGATTTGGCAAAAACACGGGAAAAACAACTTAACAGCACTTGGCACTAGAGCTGAACCATATTAATAGGCGAACTGTACAGTGTTTCTGCATTGTGAGCTGTAACTTAGCATTGCTCTTCTCTAATTCTGCATAATTAGTATTTAATTGCCTTGTGCATTTATAGAAACAGTGTTAGCCGCAGCGTGATGTTGGTGTCATAGTAGCAGTGCTGATATAATTACCACCAAAGCGCTCAGTGACAATGTGAGAATAGTAGATTTACCTGTAAAAACACAAACAGTGTGAATGCAGCTTTATTATTGAATCTTTACGATTATTTCTGAGTATTGAGTTCACTTGTTTTTTTAAAGGATCTTTGTGTATAACTATTTTAAATTTCATAAACTTGATCTATAAGTGTCCCTAGAAACAAGGAAACAGTTTCAAATCAAATACAGCATTTACTGACAAATCCAAGGCTGATTTATTCTTAGTTACAAAAACATTGAACATGATGACTCATTTATTTATGTTATAATTTGGTGTTTTGGTTCTTAAGAAGATTATTTCATCAAAAAGCAGAATGAGCCGCACACGAGTCTCTCATTTGGGTTGCCAGTTTCAATGCTGAGATCCAGTTAAAAGGTTTCTCTGATCTGAATTCTCATTACCTGAACTCCAGCATCTGCAGCCAGTGATGAATCAGAGCTAATGCAGCTTCTGCAGCTCACTGAGTGAATGCTGAAGGCTCTGAGCTTTCACACGAGGCATAACCTGTCAGGGGCGTAACGATATCCAAGTCTCACGATACGATATTGTCACGGTATGAACCTCACGGTACGATATTTATTTCGATATAATGGAAAAGTTCTTGATATGGTGGGGAGGGTCACGATTAGGGATGTAACAACAGAGCATCCCCAGGTTTGACTACCCCAAATTTAAGACTTTTTTAAAGACCTTTTTAAGACCACTTAAATGAAAATAAAGACCAACATCACACCCATTATGCGGGCGAAAAACACCAAATCCAATTCTAATAATGACCATTACTCACTGCTTTAAATAACAAAAAATACTTTCATTATAAAATCTCATTCAGGACTCATTTATAGTCGTATGCATTGCTTGTAAAATGGCCAAAAACATCATTTATAACATTCTAACAAGACAAAGTAAGGATTGTTTGTGCATGCTCCAAATAAGACATTTGTTGTTGTTTTTTTTCGCACTAATGGAATGTAAGACCTTTGTAAAAAAAAATAAGACTTGGACAACATAATTTAAGACGTTTTAAGGTCTTAATTTAGGAACATGAAATTTAAGACCTTTTTAAGACTTTTAAGACCCCGCGGCTACCCTGAACAATATCCAAATCACTCTGTACGATATTTTCACGATATATGGCTCACGGTACGATATTTTACTACTTTTTCCTCTTAAAATGTCTTGACAAGACTTAATCCAAAGAACTAAGACTTAAAAGTGTTTAGAACTGTTATTTCTTCTTGTAGTCTGCACTGAAATGGAGCAAAGGATCATGGTCTATGTAGTTCCCTCTGTCTATTGCTGCACCATAACTCTCTGAGACTTGTAATTCAATATATATTGTAATGGTCCATGATATTCAGTGTTGGGAAGGTTACTTTTAAAACGTATTCAACTACAGATTACAGATTACACACCTCAAAATGTAGTTTGTAACATAATCCATTAAATTACTTAAAGTGAGTAACATAATCTGAATACTTTGGATTACTTGATATTGTCATGCTTTTTAAAACTACATGAATGTAATGACCACATCCTGAAAATTCGAGTTTGTTCTCTTCAGATTGTTCTGTTGAGCCCAAGTCTCCATGAACAGACTTTTGTTTGCTGTAGAGAAGCAAAGATGAAGATGTTTTATCTGATAAAAGACAATAAAAAGCTCAGACTTTCCTTCACCATATTAAAAATATTATTGATAGAGAAATTATTTTTATATGAGGTCAATGTTGCTTTAAATTATGTCCACCTACTGTTAGTGTCATATTGTTTAGACCTGGATTAGTCCTGGTTTTAGTCCTGGTTTAGTCCTGGTTTTAGTCCTGGTTTTAGTCCTGGTTTAGACTTAGTTTTAGTCCTGGTTTAGACTTGTTTTAATCCTGGTTTTAGTCCTGGTTTAGTCCTGGTTTTAGTCCTGGTTTTAGTCCTGTCATATTGTTTAGACCTGGATTAGTCCTGGTTTTAGTCCTGGTTTAGTCCTGGTTTTAGTCCTGGTTTTAGTCCTGGTTTAGACTTAGTTTTAGTCCTGGTTTAGACTTGTTTTAATCCTGGTTTTAGTCCTGGTTTAGTCCTGGTTTTAGTCCTGGTTTTAGTCCTGGTTTTAGTCCTGGTTTAGTCCTGGTTTAGTCCTGCTTTTAATCCTGGTTTAGACTTGTTTTAATCCTGGTTTTAGTCCTGGTTTAGTCCTGGTTTAGTCCTGGTTTTAGTCCTGGTTTTAGTCCTGGTTTTAGTCCTGGTTTTAGTCCTGCTTTTAATCCTGGTTTAGACTTGTTTTAATCCTGGTTTTAGTCCTGGTTTAGACTTAGTTTTAGTCCTGGTTTAGACTTGGTTTAGTCCTGGTTTTAGTCCTGGTTTAGCCAAAAATGTGAAAACAGGAACATACCGCAGTGTAATTCATTTATTTCAACAAAGTAACTGTAACCAAATACAGTTACTCATAAATTGTACTCTGATTACATAATCCCAGCACATGTAATCCTTTACTCCCCAACACTGACGATATTATTATGAGAACTTTGACGATATGATACCACGATATTTCGGTTATTGTTATATCCCTACTGTATGTATATTCATTTATGTTTAGGTTCAGTTGTTATTGTCGTTCCTTCTTAAAACAGTAAGAGGCAAACTAAATGCAGTTCCTTTAAACGACGACAGCTCAATCTCTCCTCCAGCTCGGCTTTATTCAATTGTACCCAACTTTCCTTCAGAGACCCCTAATCCTTCTTAGTAGCCTGAATGTTCACACGAGCCAAGTGCAGACAGAGCCCTGACTGTCCACATAAATAATCTGCATTGAGTCCTTGGTTCAGTATCAGGAGAGAGGAGCGCGACAAAGCCCACGGGGACCCAGCTCGAGTCCTCGCTCAGACTGAAGGTCACCCCTCCTAAATGTGCTCCGACCGCGCTCGTCCGTGCGCGGATGCTGATGCAAGCCGCGATTGGTGGACTCTGTTATCATCAGCAAACATCGAGAGGCTCTAATATCATTACGGGGACTGTTGAAGGGCCACCGGGCTCCCGTCAGCGCTGCGTGTGATTGGGTTAGACTGTGGACAGCTTCCTGACGGGAAAGTACCTCTGATAACACAAGACAGAGATAAAAACAGAAATATAAACTTGGCTTTCTATATTTAAACGGCTCATGTTACGCTATTTTCTAATCTGTGTTATAATGTTGTTTCCTCGTCACAAACAGACCTGGAGTTGTGTTTTGTTTCATTGACGCGTTAACACACAAACCCTGCATATTTAGGGTTCTTC
This sequence comes from Boleophthalmus pectinirostris, assembly GCF_026225935.1. Taxonomy (NCBI): domain Eukaryota; kingdom Metazoa; phylum Chordata; class Actinopteri; order Gobiiformes; family Gobiidae; genus Boleophthalmus; species Boleophthalmus pectinirostris. Next base: position 6,944,279 of record NW_026571133.1, read on the forward strand.
TCTCAAATAGAAAACACTCTGGTCCACCTTGTGATGTCATGTGGTAATACAGGAAGTGCTCCACTGTGTTTTAAAGTCCATAGACCTTCACTAGAATCGACTGCATAATTTCTGATTTGAATTGCTGATCTCTTAGACTGGTTTCACTTTGTGGAAACCGTCTGACCTCGCAGCATTAGGATTCATTCGCTCGATGGCAGGCAGGTACTTTTTTTATTTAACCAATCGTTGCTGTTTGGTCGTGACGTATGTAATGCGCCAAATCCCGTTGGAAGAAGGGCAATAACGTCTTTTCCCTTGATAAAATTCACCAAACATTCTCTTTGTTCCGGCTTTAAATCCTCGATCTTGGGAATCGTTGCCAACACAGAAAGTCTGTCTTCGTCTACATCCATCTCGACCGCTTTGTTTACTGTTGTGCTGAACCACAAAAGGGACCCAGACAGGCGCTTGAGTTTGACGTCACGGCTTCACAGCTCTTCACTGATTGGCCGGCGCGTGGTCTTGCAAACCATCTAGTGCAGGGGTGGGCAAACTTTTGGACTCATGGACCACCAAAGGGTTCTAAAATTTGACGGAATGGCCTAGACCAGGAGCAAATGGATGGAGTTTTTTGGTAATCCACCTTATAAGAGAAAAAAATAGCAAGGGACATGTAGAAAACGTATCATGTTATTGAAATATCCCATAATTGAAAGTCATTACAACAAAATATCTGTCTTTGAAGTCCCACGGTATATACTATTTATTGAAGTTACTTTTAAAACACTGAAAATGATTATTATTACCATTATTCAAGTTCGGTGGGCCGGATTAAAAAGATTAAAGAGCTGCATATGGCCCCCAGGCTTTAGTTTGCCCACCCCTGGTCTGGTGTATTCCGATTCCTGACCTAGTCACTGGAGAGAAATGACACTGAGCGGAGGCTGGCTACCAAATCTCTACTGAACAAAACGGAAAAGATCGCTGTTAATATAAAAACCGCCTAATGACATCACAATGTGGACCAGAGCATTTTGATTTTTGGAGATGTAGACAGACTAATAATAATAAAGTGTTACTCAAAGATGTGTGAGTGAAACAAAACACAACCCTGAGAATGTTTGTGAGGAGGTAACAACATTATAACATCACTTAAAGCAAGACACGAATCAATTCATATTAATAAAAGGCCCTTGAAAGAGAATAGCAGAAAGAAAAACCTATCAGTTCTCTATAATAGTCGTGTTTTGCTGCAGAAGATAATTCAGAAACCGGAGAGTGATAGTGTCTAATTACTATAAAAGCAGAAAGAATGGTTCTTAAGTGGTGTTGCTGGGCTCAGTCTGACAGCTGCTTTACAGACACATTCAAAGCACTGAGCTCTCACCCTCTTCGCTTTTTCACTTCTCTTTTCTAACACTAAAACACACTGTATCAGCTCTATCACACTTCCAGCATGCGTATATTAATAACCTATACTTAAAATACTGTAAACCCTGCCTATCCTATCATTATCACATATACATTCAGTGTAACCGTTTGAGGACTTTTACGTTATATTAAAATGTAAAGGTCCCATATTACGCGCGAAATAGACTCGAGCTCAACAAAAACAGACCTGGAATTGAGTTTTCTTTCATTCACGACCTGCCAGGTCCATCAGGCTGACCACGCCTACAGGAAGTAACAACATCTGATAAAAGACACGTCACCACCAACACCGGTGACAGTTCTGAAGATGCCTCGCAGCTTGCAGCCGAAACATGTCAACAAGGTAAACACACTTTACTGCATTGTCTTTAAAAAGAACCCAAGAAAGAAGTTATTAGTTGCTCTGGATTATAAGGCGTACTGTCACTGAATGGTCTATTTTCGAACTTTTTTCACAAATAAACCGCACCGGACTTTAAACGAAACACAACAGTTGAATGGGTCAGTGGGACTTTGTTTGTGGCGTTCACGGTGACTCTGGGCTTTGTTCAGTTGTGGCGTGTAGGGAGGGTGCTGTCTGGGGCCGCTGGATTGTCGGCGTGTTCGCAGTGACTCAGTTGTTCAGTCGTGTCTAGAAGTGGCACATTGCGCTCGCTTTTTCGGTTCGTTCCTCCGTTCCGTTCCTCGTCGGCGTGGAGTGATGAGTGTGGCTGTGGGTGTTTTTTGCTGTGCGATCGCTGCAGGGTGCATGGTCACTTTTTGATGAGGTTGGAGGCTTAAGAGCGCTCCTAATAGCCCGGAAAATACGGTATATTTTTCTTTGTTTGGAGTGCCTGTTTTAAGTTTTGATCCTTTTTTCCAAGAGCGCCCTCTACCTCCTCCAACTGATTTCAACACCTGCAGCAAACAGCCACGTTTTTTGTTGGGTTTTTATTGACTTAAAACTCGCATTTCTAGTGTGAGTAGGCTTGCCTCTACACAGACCTGACATGTAACGTGACACCATGGCATCACCTGCTGTTTCTGCAGAGATAAATACATGTAACACAGTGGAGAGAAGCTGGACCAGGGGTGGACAAACTTCTATCTTTTAAACCGTCCCGCCAAACTTGAATAATAATAATAAATCATAATAATTTTCAGTGTTTTAAAAGTCATTTCAGTGAATAGTAAATACCATGGGACTTGAAAGACAGATATTTTGTTGTAATGCTTTGTAATGATTTTCAATTATGGGATATTTCAATACAATGAGATATGTTTTCTGCTTATACCATGTTATTTTTTTCTCTTATGAGGTGGATTACCAAAAAACTCCATCCATCTGCTCCTGGTCCGGCCCTTCCGTCAAATTTTAGAACTCTTTGTGGCCCACGAATCAAAAAGTTGAGCTGGACTCTCCACGGACTTACAGAAACATTTGAAAACTAAAATTTCATGACTCAGAAATTCAACGTATATAGTCGTATAGTCAAACAAGTTTCACACTTTATATCCAAAACGTAGCGAATAAAAGCCTCCAGCTCTTACTTTACTGTCTAATGTGAAAAGGCAGATCTGTTTTTGTAAATTGCAGTCTAAGCGTTTTCCTCCTCGAAGACACACCCGCAGCCTAAGGAAACAGATTCAGCCTTAGAATCTGATGGGAAAATCTGTAATCCAGGTTCAAACAAGCCCCAGATCCCCGCAGTGGTAACAGCTACAGCAAAAATCATTCATAACACTTAAAAATATGTTCAATTTGAGTGACGGTAATCTCCTGCAAAATTAACTTCACAATAGCAACCTTTGTGACTCCTTTGGTTTCAACATGTTCGTATTACGCAATGTTTCGCTGGCCTAGTTTCCAAAAAGTCAGCCAATTTTCAACTAATGCCCCGAGCCTACTGTGCATGTAAAGTAAATACAGATCGCACAGAGATGGAGATCAGGTTGAAAACTGAAACAGACTCTGGAATGAGCCAGCAGGTTAATAGAACAAGTGAACCAAAGAAGATTTTAAAATGCAAACTTGCTCATGATGTGGGATGTTGTGGGTTATTCAGCATTAGAAGCTGTTAAAATGGCAAGTTTATGTACTTACTTTACTTCTTATGCACAATGCGGACAGCTGCGATGTAGTTTGTGAAGCTCTATTCCTATAATACTATTACATGTGATTATCAGGTAGACAGAAATTTTAATGATACAGGAAGGCCTAAAAGTTATTAATTATAAGTAAAATTTCATTTGATAAATGACTAAAATCTGCTTGGTTTTAGATTACATCAAAAAATATTAAAAGGTCATGATTTCTAGGGATGTAACAATAACCAAAATATCGTGATATCGTAATGTCAGAAGTGTCACAATAATATCGAGAGCAGTCACAATATATCGAAATGCTTAAATGCATTGTTCTTTAGTAGAACAGCTTATAAACATCAGAAACTACGTGTCCCATGATTCATTTCAGCGTGGACAACATGAAGAAATATGTTTTTTATTTGAATTTTTAAGATTCTGACAGTAATGATTTGCACCAAAATCTTGTCAAGGTATTTTAAAAGCAAAAAAAAAGTGTGTTATCTAGAATTTTATTTGCCACTCTAAAATATCGCAATAAATATCGTACAGTGAGATGCATATCGTGATAATATCGTACCGAGAGATTTGGATATCGTTACATCCCTAATGATTACCAGTGTTAATGTAACCCATAACTATTAAATAAGTATGATCTGATTCCTTTGTTTCGTAAAATAATTTTGACTCTTGTGTCCTGTTTGTATTGTGTGACAATGTCTGTAAACCATTACATCTATGTACCACCCACTGACTGTATGATGCAGTGGACTAACGGAGCGTGACGTCACCCACAGTGTTCAGCTCCAGTCAAATGAAGCTCATCGAGACTTGCCGTTATAATAAAGGCGAATTTGGAGACAATTTCCATATTAGGAAAAGGAATTGATTTATGGATTAAATTGCAAAATTAAAGCACCATGATGTTGTAGAGGGTTAATATGAACATTTCAAGACCAAAGTGAGGAGCCTGACAGCAGCAGTTACAGAGAGAGGGGTAACATTTTTTCAATACAATGTGAATTGGAGCCAGAATCGATGGAGCCGGAAGCCCTCCCATGCCCACGTCCTATATGGAACCATAGGCTGTATATATATAAGTGGACATGGATAACACCGTACCTGCTGCTTTCCAAATATGAAGTGCGCCAGGAGGCTCTTCCGGCTCCGACTGACTTAACATTGGAATATTCTGGACCTTTTCTCTGCAACTGCTGCTGTAAAGAGTCGTAATTTTGGTCTTAAAATACTCGTATTAACCCGCTCTACATGATCCTGTTACTTATTAATTTTTTAATTTTTTTACCATTTTGTCCGTCAAAAAATCCTACTCATAATATAGAGCCTGGGTCCAAATTCGCTCCTGTAACCGTGAGCATCGCGAGCCTCATTTGAGCGGCGCTGAACACTACGTGTGACATCCCACTCGCTTAGTCCACTTCTTTTAAACAGTCTATGTTTGGAACGCAGCAACTAGGACGTTATCTAATACAGTTGATATGTACAACAAGCCCATTCCAGTCAACGGGCAGAGTTCAATGGCCCATGACTCCAGATTCGCCTTTAGCCCGGCGAGGAACTTCCGGTGGCTCTGGGCCGATTGAGCATGTGCAGTAGTGCTCTTTTCTCCCACGGGCGCACGCCAATGAACATGAGCACACACAAGGAGCGCGGCCTCGTGTATCACGTGATCACTTTAACCAATCAGAGCGAGAGGAACCAGAGCAGAGCCGGAAATAATGATTATAAAGCGTTTTTTTTAAGACAACTGAAGGATTCTGAGCTGAGAAAAAGATTATGAACAAAAAATAGGTGAAAATCGCCACAAAATCCGACATTTTTTAAAGTTAAAGGTGCCCTGTCAGATGAACACGAGCAGTTTGTGAAAAAAAATCATGTCTCGGCCCAGGTTTTTTTTCCGCTGAAGTACCAGTGAGTGGCCACTACAAGCAGCAGCAACACCCTATCCGGTTATTTTAATAGATCCATGGTTTACAGCCACAAGATCTGCATTTTACAAAACTAATTTCACCAGCTCCCTCCGTATCTGCTTCTACACTGTTGTCATATCTGTAACTCAGCAACCGCGCAAGTGCAATAGTGTGGACGCAGGCTTCTGACGTTTATGTGTCTATGTGCATATCTGAAGCCGACTGCTGATCTAAGCTCATTACAAAGGACAAGAAATATAGTGTTGGGACAAAACAGTGCTATATTAATCTGCCCGGTCTTATCCCACAGCGCCACACACACCAGCGGAGACCAGCGCACATCTGTGGCTCTAATCACCGCACTGGTTGATTGGTTTGCTAGAAGTGGATGGATTAAATCTTATAATCCACACACAAGACTCTTTAAGACCCCAGCCCCGCGGTCTACAGTGCACAGCTGCTATGAGGTCAGAGGATGTGCCTGCGTTTTGGAAATCCACAGTCATTTTGTCCCTAAATAACACCGAACTCAACACTACATCCATGTCTATATGCGAAATAAAATGAATATAACACAGTAATTTGTTAATTTACTAATATTTAAACACACTTAAAGGCGCTTTTTAATGTAATAAAGTAAAAACATCTTGTAGCAGTACAGATATATTGTAAAAGCAGAGTCAAAATGTGTCTTATAATAATTTATCAAATTTTTTATCATCCATCCTGCAGTAAGGGGAAGAAGAAGCTGACAAATGAGCACTTTGACAGGCCATGTCACGGAAATATCCTAATTTTAACCATGTTCAAAAAAATCACGCAGTAAAGAGGACATCGAAGCACAGAATGATTTCAAAACCAATGACTATATGCTAAAGAAAATGAATACAATACAGTAATTTGTTAATTTAGTAGAATGTAAACAAGACTTAAAGGCGTTTTTTAATATAATAAAGTAAAATATCTTGCAGCAGTACAGATATATTGTAAAAGCAGGGTCAAAATGTGGCTTATTATAATTTTTTATACATTTTTTTATCATCCATCCTGCAGCTATATTGTAAAAGCAGAGTCAAAATGTGGCTTATAATAATTTTTTATTAATTTTGTTATCATCCATCCTGCGAAGAAGAAGCTGACAAATGAGCACTTTGACAGGCCATGTCACGGAAATATCCTAATTTTGAGTAAAGAGGACATCGAAGCACAGAGTGATTTCAAAACCAATGACTATATGCAAAATAAAATGAATACAATACAGTAATTTGTTAATTTAGTTCAATGTAATAGAGATGCACGGATGGCGGTTACAGCCGTGGACTCCGCGGCTTAACCGCGGGTCGGGCGGATGACGTGACGAAAAATAATATTTTAATTAAATTCGGGCGGGTGGCGGTTTCACTACTCAAATAAAAAACTCTGAACTCGGAGCAAATGGGAGGGGACCGAGCGGATGGCGGGCGGGTGCGGTTTTGAAAACTGGTTAAAAACTGTGGTTGCAAATGGATAGCGGGCGGATGATGAGTTTTGCGGTTGCGGATGAAAAAGTAGCCCATCCGCGCATCTCTACTATGTAAACAACACTTAAAGGTGCTTTTTAATGTAATAAAGTGAAAATATCTTGCAGCAGTACAGATATATTGTAAAAGAATAGTCAAAATGTGGCTGCTGTGTGATGTTTTCCATGTAATTACAATTATTATTTATTTTATTTCGTTAATTATTATTATTTTTATCATCCATGAACCAAGAAGTAAAGCTGGTTTGATGTTAGGATGCCAGTTGTTGTGAACATTACCATGGCAAAACTCTGCTTTGGCTTCTGAAAGTTGTGCAAAAAGCTTATAAACTATTTTTTTAAGTTTTTAAGGCAGTAAAAGTCAGGTTCTGCCTTTCACTATACTGGAATGTAACAGTCAATAATCAAAACAGCTGGGGTTGGTTACAGGCTGTCATAACAAAAAAATTCAGATTTAAGCCAAACAAAATCATGTGGGCGTTTTACTCCTTTGTCCTCAACTAATCCAGCCACAAGGGATAACATGTTTGGATGAGAAGCTGGACTAGTATTTTGTTGGGAAATTTTTCTTCCAAACCAACAACAACACCCCCAGTTCTGTCCTTGCTGAGTACTACACTTTTCTTTGTGGATAACCTCATGACCTGGTGTTGTTATGATACTAAAATTCACTCCGTTTTGATACTAAGAGAAAACTAAAACCAGAATCTCTCTATATAAAATACAGCAGAATGTAATTTTCTAATATTACCATGTGATCTTGTACAGGGAAGCACAGAAGGGAGGCACAGTTGGTCGGTGCTTTCGTCTCACAGCTGGAAGGTACGTCGGCCGGCAAGTGCAAAACGCTTTTACATTTCACAACACGTGTTCACAAGTTTGAAAATTACATATAGAATACACATTTACATCAAATTTACAAAACCCGAAACACTCGTACAAGCGCCGAGACAAATTTACATGTGGCAAAAACACAAATACAAAGCCCTGAAACACATTAACGTTATTAAGAAAGTTCTTGACATAAAGGGAATGTCCTCAAAAGCGGAAGTGACGATTGAAACAAGCAGGACATGAAAAGCGATTCAATGAAAATAAGATAGACATGTTCTGACTACAGTACGGCTCTGACTATAGCCGTGTCAAACTTATTTGACAGTTTCGTGGGTTATGGCAGTATTTTACATTTACAGATGTGTTAGTGATGATTTTCTGAAGTTTAAAGTGTGTACTCCAGGGATGGGCAAACTACGGCCCGGGGGCCATATGCGGCCCTTTAATCTTTGTAATCCGGCCCTCCAAACTTGAATAATAATAATAATAATAATAATTTTCAGTGTTTTAAAAGTCCGCCCATCCATTTTCTTCCACTTATCCGGGGCCGGGTCGCGGGGGCAGCAGTCTAAGCAGGGACTCCCAGACTTCCTTCACCCGAGACATGTCCTCCAGCTGGGGATGTTTTAAAAGTCATTTCAATAAATAGTAAATACTGTTAGACTTGAAAGACAGATATTTTGTTATAATGCTTTTAATGATTTTAATTTATGGGATATTTCAATATAAAAACAATATGGGATATGTTTTCTACACATCCCGTGTTATTTTTTTCTCTTATGAGGTGGATTACTAAAAAACTCATCTGCTCCTGGTCCGGCCCTTCCGTCAAATTTTAGAACCCTTTGAGGCCCACGACTCAAAAGGTTTGCCCACCCCCGGTGTATTTACATGACAATTCATCACATTCAATTAAGAGCTCTCACTGAATTGCTTTTCCCGCCCTGCTTGTCCCGCATGCCGCTCGTCACTTCCGCTTTTTAGGACATTCCCTTTCCGTTAAGAACGTTCTTATTACTGTGTTTCAGCGGTTTGTATTTGTATTTGTGTTTTTGCCACACGTAAATTTGTCTCGGCGCTTGTACAAGTGTTTCGTGTTTTATGAAACTTGGAATTTGTTTTCAAGATGTAAATGTGAATTCTAAATGTAATTTTTTTTAAAAACTTGTTAGACATGTTATGCACTTGCCGACCACCGTAAGAAGGTGACGAGTTCGATCCCCAGACTATTTTTGAAATCGACAAAGAGCATTCCAAAAATATTAAGAAAAGGTCAAATTTTGTCCTATCTTTTTTCTTTTTTTAACCATCAATCTCGTTTAAATTAGTATAGACAGATACTAGTTTAAATATCGATTAGTCTGGGTATCAATTTTTTAACAACTCTACTCTGACCCTATGATACGTCCTGCAATCAAAGCACGAACAGGAAATGAATGGTCAATACTGCCACGTGTTCTGAGTGATCATGGCTCCGGGTCTCGGGCTGAACTAATGGTAAATAATTATGCTTTAGACATCCAGTCTGCAGCCTATGAAATATGCCAAGTCGAAGAAGAATTAATTCCTTCTTCGTGATGACCTCAAAAAGTAATTGTGAAGCAACGATGGTGTCTTCTATGGAAATTAAAAGACAAAGTGCCACATACTACGCTATTTATCTATGTTGTAATGTTCTTTCCTCATCAAAAACAGACCTGGAGTTGTGTTTTGTTTCATTCACACATCTTCAACCCACAAACCCTGCATACTTAGACCGAGATCTTCTCTCAAACAGGAATCACTCAGTTCCATCTTGTGATATCCTGTCTTAAAACAGGATATGAACAGACTATGAACAATAAAGGAAACATGTGTGAATGAAACAAAACACGACTCAGGCATATTATTAATGAGGTAACAACAACACGGCTCACAAAAGTCAATTTTGCGTAACGTAGCACCTTAAAACAAAATACGAAAGCAACGCCCAAGCCACTGCCTTATCCAAAACTCATAAAACTCACCCATGTGTTTTACATTTTTCACCCGGGCCTCAATTAAAAAGACAAATATGACCTGATTTCCATGTCTCCTCACTCCGTCTTCACATACAGTATAACTCAATATAAACGACCCGAGCCTGGTCCGTGTGGGATAGATGGGGGAATGTGGGCCATGCTAGTGAAGACAGAACGCCTCACCTGCAGAGACTGGTGGCTTGGCAGTAATGGAAGAAGAAGCTGACAAATGAGCACTTTGACAGGCCATGTCACGGAAATATCCTAATTTTAACCACGTTCCAAAAAAAAAAATCCCGCGGTATTAGACGCGGAGCAAAGAGGACATCGAAGCGCAGAACGGTGGTACAAATTGGTTGGCGCCCTCGTCTCGCAGCGGAAAGGTGGCGGGTTCAATTCCCAGACCATACAGGGGGGTAACTGGGTGGGATTTGCATGTTCTGCTCAAGGCAAAGCAAGTGAGTTTTCTGTTTCTCCAGACATATAATCATTTGAGAGAAAACTGAACTGAAAAATGAAGTGTCGTACTTATATAAGAATCCCCTACGTTTCCGAAAACAGGTCTAAAAATACCAGTTACCAGTATTTTTAGCTGATTTTAAGTTCCCTAAATAATTGCAGTCTTTGAGATTTGATAACTGCACCTACTCAAACTGCGATTTTGATCTGTTTTCGATATTGTGAAGCCATTCAAGCAACATGAAATTTGAGTATAAGTTGGATTTTTTTTGTGTAATCCGATTTTTTTGCGAGGTCGTTCACATTTCCAGTTAAATACGACTTGTTTGTGGTCTCCAGTGTGAACTTTAAACGCCCCAAAAGTGTCCCGCATGCGCACTGAAGGACACGACGACGTCACAAGCAGCGATTGTGCTCAGTGTTTACGGAAGTCGTCTAAACGCTGAGCTTGTCTCCCAAAATACAGTCCAGGTCTTCGTAAAATGGACAGGTTACACGTCCACGGTCGCTTCGTTTGTTTGAGTGTTTAGCCTCCTTGTATTTGTCTCGCAGGCTTTTTATTTTTCGTTGACATTGGAGACAGAACCTCTCGTAACTGCGCTCTTTGGCAATCATTTCAAAAAAACACCCGGTTCCGATAAAACCCCTCCAATTTGGCCTGAATACAACGATCCCCCCACCATTAATGAACTCAAAAAAACCTCGCTTTCCCTCCATTGACGAGACTCTGAGCTTGACGTGTAGGTGGGATGAATGTGACCTGGCCGTTCAGACTGAAGTCGCATGTCAAAAGATCGGATATGTATCGGTTTTAGGAGCACATATCCAAGCGGTCTGGGTCACATTTGAAAAAAAATCAGATCTGTGTCGTTCAGACTGTCATTAAAAGATCAGATACAGGTCGAATAGGGGCGGGAAAAAAAACAAAAAACAGATTTGGGTCACTTCAGGCTGCAGTCTGAACGCGGTCTAAATAAACCTGGGCTAAACCTGGACATTACTAGGAAGAGAACCGGACCAATCCAAGTGTTTATCAGAACTGAATTGACCTCAAAACAAGAAGCAAACAGAGTGAATCTGTCACTGGTACCACAGGTTTCCAAATCCACAAAACATGCACAGACAGCTGCACTGACAGTTAACCCCCCAGCTAGTTAGTACTCTTTTGAACCCTAAGACATAAGACACTCCTAAGACATTTCCATAAGATACAGACGAGCGTGCGTTTTGAAGATCAGATTCAAAATTTCACAGTAAATCTCTGGAAGTAATAATGTATGCACCAGTACATCCGAAACACGCACACTTACCCATTCTAGCAGCTAAGACATGACTGACAAGCGTAACATATGAGCTCATTTAAATTAGAAAACGCGTATTTGCAAAACCGAAATGTGTGCCGTGCTTAAAATATAGATACAGTACGGCTACTTTATTTTGGCTTGTCGTCTCCTCTGCTCACGTTGGCATTTTGTTCGTTGGAAGACCATGCCAAACAACTGTCACATGAACTGGACTGAAATAGCAGCGAAATAAAACATAAAATCCGCGTTTCCTACAGACGAATTGCGATCGTCTTCACATGACACGTCTCTCTGTATACGCTTTAGCACAGTGGCTAAGCTGTTTTCCACAAATAGAGCAATGAGAAGTGATTTTAGCTGCCTCTGCTCTGCATTACAGCTGTGAGTGCACACTTATACGTCTCTTTACAAGGTATAAGGGCGCACTCACGCTTGTCCCGGTTTGGTTCTGGTTTGAGCGCAGTTTAGTCCTGATGCAGACCCGGTTTGGTCCAGTTCTAGTCCTGGTCTAGTTGAGGTTTTTGTTCTGACTTCAAAATGTCTGTTTTTGCAAGGGCACGAGGAGCGACCTAAGAAAAGCTCTGTGTCATATTGCAGAATTCCTACAAAATTAAGGTGAAGGATTTGTCTCAGGTAAGTCTCAAGTCTTTTGACCTCAAGTCCGAGTCAAGTCCCAAGTCAAATACAGGCAGGTCCAAGTCGAGTCTCGAGTCACTGGCTCATAATCCAATCCAATCGACTTTATTTCTATAGCACATTTCACAACAGTTTCCAAAGTGCTGCACAAATACATAATAATAATAACAATAATAATATAATATGATAAAATAAACTACTAAAATAATCATACTAGTCTTAAAATAATAAAACCAGTAAAATAAAATAAGAGTAAAATCATAGAATAGCAATAAATAAATAAAACCAATAAAAATACATAAAAAATTAATTTAAAAAATAAATCATTAAGGTCAGAATACAGAAAGAATTCAGATTTAAAAGCATTTCTCAAGTCACAAGCCTCAAGTCCCTCAAGACCCAAGTCACCGACCTTCAAGTCCAAGTCGAGTCCCAAGTCTTAGTCCATTTTATCAAGTCTCAAGTCCTAAAAATAGTGACTCAAGTCTGACTCGAGTCCAAGTCATGGCTTGCAAGTCCCCACCACAGACATTAAATATAAAAAATTAAATAAATAAATAAACAATTACAAGTAAAACAGCTTAACCAAGGTACAGAACGTAACTATAATGGAAAGTTACATCTATTTGTGAGAAACTGATCACTTCCCCCGTTATCTTCTGTGACCCAGTCTGAACCCAGATGTGTCTATAAAAATGTCTGTGTCCCGACCGGCAGCGCACACTCCTACAGACTGTTCACGTCCTCTGTATGACCTGCGCCACCTGAAGCTTCAAGTCAAAAAAAAGAAACTGTCTGGTGTCACAGTGTGTTTCTTTTACTCCTCACCATTTGCATCGTAAAAGGAGAATTTCCACGACATTACTTTCTCGAGGTCATCTGTATAATGCCATGGAAATAGAAATAGAAACATTCTCCATGAATACAGATACAGTCAAATAAGAGTCAAGTTTGTGGAGATGCAAGTCCGCTTTAAGTAAATACTAGGGATGTAACTAGGGGTGTGCAAAAATATCGGAATATCGATATATTGTATCGTTTAATGTGATGATACAGTATCGATATCGTGGGCTACTGCATCGATATATCACCAAGAGTAATTTTAGGTGTGTTTTACTAAATTATATTGTTACAGAGCTACAGTTTTGTTGTTTGTGGAGTGAAAGGAAACTCATTTATGCAACACATTTGATATTTTTACTGTTTTGATGATTAAAATGTTTGTGTTTCATATGAACGTTGCACAAGAAGTGGTTTAACAAACACTTTTAGTATCACAGTCATGATTTAGCCTTTATTTTTTATTGAACTGTATCGAATCAATTTGAAATATATCATATCGAATCCAAAGTGCACTGTATCGAGATATGTATCGTATTGTGGCCTGTGTATCGATGTATGTATCGTATCGGCAACTTCTTAATGATACCCAGCCCTAGATGTAACGATATCCAGATCTCTCTGTACAATATTATCACGATATGCATCTCACGGTACGATATTTATTACGATATTTTGAAGAGGCTGATATAATTGTAGACAGGACACGTTTCTGCTTTTAAAATACCTTGACAAGATTTTGGTGTGAATTATTTCCGTCATAATCTCAAGATTTCAAGTAAAAATCATCTCTCTTCATGTTTGCACTGAAATGAATCATGGGATATGTAGTTTCTGATGTTCATAAGTTGCTGCTACTATAAAATCATGCATTTAAGCACAGGAACTTGTAATTCGATATATTTTGAGACGTCTGATGAAACGATATCGCGATATTTCGGTTATTGTTACATCCCTAGTAAATACACACATTTTACAGTATAATAAACACAACCAAAATTAAAAAAAAAAGCTTTTATTTATCTATTTGTTTGCTAAAAAGTGACATATTGTGGTTTTAAGACACAATTTGATCCTAGAATAGTAATGGTTTCATTTCAGGTTATGAAGTTTGGATTTTTTGGGGTGACTGGATCAGAATTTTGGTGTGTTTTAGTTGTTGTTTTTTTCCATTCTCTTTTTCGATAACTGCCCACCGGAAGCGTAATATTTCCAGTTTAAAGCATCAAAAACAACTACTAACGCAAGTCTTCTATCATGCACCTGACAAGACCGGTACTGTTGACCTTGCTGTAGCATAGTTCCTTCCATATGTGATAAACTCCGTATAAAATGTCAACAAGCGTCAAGAGCGTGTTCACTGGTCCAATGCAGTAGTTCAAATGTTAATAGGAAATCTCAAGAGTAAAGTCACTCTCATGAAAAGGTCAGTGTGGCCATTGATTTGCACACTTCCACTCTCTCCGGTGGAGCTATTTTTCTTAAACAAACAGTATGATCTTTATAGTGGGGGACCTGGGCGAGAGACGGGTCAGGCTGATTCTCATGGGGCTGGAGGATTAAAAACTGGGGTCACCGTGCTGTAAACAAGGGTTGTTAACTGCTAATTCAATAAAGACATGTGAAATTAATAATACTTCCGTGTTTATAGCTTTTCCAAATAATAAAACTAAATTAAAGTTCAAAGTTAGCTTTATTGTCAGTTTCTTCACATGTACTAGACACACGAAGGAATTGCAATTACATTTCTCTCTATCCCATCCCACTAGATTAACCACTATTTTTTGTTGGAAATGTGTAAAAGAACAAAATGTCTCTTAACATCTCATAACTCAACACTTTTAAACACTACAGGAATGCAATATTTTGGGGAATGCTGTTGTCAGGAAAATCAAACAACAAATGTTAGGCCAAAAGGAAAAACAATAAATCACGAGCATACCAATTATCAATTAGTGAGCAATTTTAACAATTTGAATCTCGAACTGGAGTGAAGTCCGTCTTTTAAATTGCACCAGCTGGGAACAAACCAGTACAAAAGTTCAAGCTGACATCTGCAGTAGATGCGGAAGGAAAAAGCAAGGAGTTCATCTGTAACTCTTTGCAATATGTAAAACCTAAACCAGGGGTCACCAAACTTTTTTCTCTGGGGGCCACATTATTGCTCCTGACTGTGACGGGGGGTCGGGGTAACAGAATTGCATGACCCCGACAACACAGATTATATTCTTTGAAAACCGCTACTCTTTCTTTACATATCAGACAAACTTCATGGTCTTTACACTGAACAAAAAAAATAATCGCTCGTCCACTGTTCTTTGTAAACTCAGCAAATCTCTGTCAACTTTTCGTACTTTAACACGAGTCATTTTGCTGTCCTTAACTGCACTACAGAACTCCGCAGTGCATTTACTGTCACTGAGTGTGTTTACATACACATCAGTGTCCTGGTTATGATCGGCTTTTTTTTTGTTTTGTCATGGTGCATGTAGACACAGTATCCCGGTTTCAGTATCCTGAATAAGCCAGTATCCCGAGTTATGAGAAACAAGGATACTGTAGCTGGTATATTCCGATAGTAACCGGGATACTGTGGCATGTACATGTAGTATCCCGAATACTGCCATAACCGGGCTACTGATGTGCATGTATACGCACTCAATGTTTGATCTCGAGTTTGTCAGGTGACGAAAATTTGGTTGCAAACTTGGCAGCAAATGTAAATACATCATATAACTATTTAAACATAAATACTTCATATATTATCATTTTTAATTGAAAAAAATCAACAAAATACAAGATGCAGATGTGTTTATTATTTGCCAAAAAGTAATAAAAAATAAAAAAAATAGGCCATGACAACTTTTGAGGATTGCTTCATAGGACCAGTTCAAGTGGTGGGGGGCAGAGGGGCTGGGGGGCCGGTCAAAGAGGCGTGGAGGACCGGAATTGGCCCGCAGGCCTTAGTTTGATGACCCCTGCCCTAAAGTATATTGTTAGTTTATATAGGTTGTTCAAATTGTTCATGTTTGCTGATTTGATGACGAGTTTTTCTAGCCCAAATCATTAAAAATCTCATTCATACCAGGCAGAAATATTAAACGCAATAATAAAACATTAAATCCTTGTCTAATACTGTATGTGATCTCGAAAAACATACTGTTACCTTATATACGCACTGACAAATTGTTCACGATGGCTGATTTGTTGATACACGTTATGCCGGCCCAGCCCATTCAGAACGCCATTCAGTCCGGGCAGAAACATAAAACGCAATAAGAAAAACATGAAGCCCTTGTCTAAGCCTTGTTAAATGTCTGCAGCAGCCGTCATTATGCGAGCAGACTCTGCAGTGTCCTGAGGGGAGGCAGAAGACAGAAGAGAGAGGAGAGGGGAGAGAGTGGGGGAGAGGCAGAGTGGGGAGGTTTTTACAGTAAAGTCCATGCCTTCTGGCTACAGCACAGCGGGGAAGCTCTATAGGCCCGCTGTTTGACAATTACTGCGGTACAGCTCTGCATCCCGGCGCCCCCTCCCGACTCTGGGGGGCACCTAAGAAATGAGTGACACGACGAGAAAGAGCGATGAGAATACGCCAAGGCCTTCAACATATTCATTATATTCATTAGCCGCAATGTAATTAAGAAAAGGGTAATGAGAGCTGTATCACTTACTGGTTCTGCTACACCTAGACAATGTACGTTTGAAGGATCACCTCAGGACAAGAGCTTGATGATTTAATTGCGTTTGGGAAAGAAATGACTAAATAAAGACCGCTCCAGGGCTAAAACGAGGGCCCAAACAAACAATGAACACCATTATAAACCTGAGCACTTTTTAATCCAGAATATATACAACTAAAAACAATATATACAGGACTAAACCAGATCTAAAGCGAGACTAAGAATCCAAAATCATCAATATCATTTACTAGGGGTGTAACAATAACCGAAATATCGTGATATCGTATCGTCAAAGTTCTGACAATAATATCGTGGACCATCATAATATATATTGAATTACAAGTCTGTTTGCTTAAATTAAGAGTTATGGTGCAGCAATAGTTAAAAAAACAGAAGGAACTACATAGACCATGATCCTTTGCTCCATTTCAGTGCAAACTACAAGAAGAAATAACAGTTCTCAGCTCTTTTAAGTCTTGTCAAGGCATTTTAAGAGAAAAAAGTAGCATATTAACAGTTTCAGCCTCAACAAAATATCGCAAATATCGTACCGTGATGTTAATATCGTATCGTGAGACTTTGGTATCGTTACACCCCTATCATTTACTGTTTTTACAACCTGACGGCATATAGTTTACGGATGATTTCAGGATAAGCATTAACATTTTTTTGAATGACAAAATGAACCTAAAATGTGACTCTATCCAATTTAAAGTGGACAAATTATGCAAAATAAACTTTTAAGATCCACACGTTTCAACTAGAAGTGGACTTGCTTCTTTTATTTTTTGTTTTAGATCAATATTGCAGTTTCAAATGTCCAAATATTAGGGGTGTAACAATAAACGAAATATCGTGATATCGTATCGTCAAAGTTCTCACAATAATATCGTGGATCATAATAATATATATCAAATTACAAGTCTCTTTGCTTAAATTTTAAGAGTTATGGTGCAGCAATAGCTAAAAAAGACAGAACTACATGGACCATGATCCTTTGCTCCATTTCAGTGCAGACGAGTGAAGACAAAATAACAGTTCTAAGCACTTTTAAGTCTTAGTTCTTTGGATTAAGTCTTGTCAAGGCATTTTAAGAGGAAAAAGTCGCATATTCACAGTTTTAGCCTCAACAAAATATCGCAATAAATATCGTACCGTGATGTTCATATTGTATCGTGAGACTTGGATATCGTTACACCCCTAATTAATCACAAAATGAATCTAAATAAGAAGGTATCAGACTTAAAATGGACATATTATGCAAAATGGACTTTCAAGCATCACACGTTTCAACCAGAAGTGGACTTGCTTCTTTTATTTTTTGTTTTAGATCAGGGGTCTCCAACCTGTAGCTCGGGATTTCTGAATTATACGTATCGTGCTAAGTAACTAAATGATTACTTTGATTAATTATCTTTGTAAATGTATAATTTTGATGCCTAACATTGTGCATAAAACATGGCTTATGTTTCATAGGATCTAACTGCCCCGTCTAAGGCTCTTATATTTACTTAATTTCTTGTGACGACTAAATTGAGGAGTCCTGGTGTTTTCATTTTGTAAAGATGCTCACCAGAGTAAAAAGTTTGGAGACCCCAGTTTTAGATCAAAATTGCAATTTCAAATGTCCAAAATATAACATAATGATGCATGAGTGTCCTAGAAGTCAAAGTATAGTTAACATTACACTAAACTAGGGATGGGCATGATTAATCGATTAATCGATAATTGATCATTAAGAATTTCATCGATTACGTTAATTTTAATCGACAAACCGAATGTAGGTTGCTGTGTGTATCGTGACCAAACAGGTCTGTACATGTGTCTCTCTGCACTCAGAAGGAGCGAGACACAAACAGTCGGTCAGTCTGCAGCGTACAGAAGCACAAATGTGTATTTAACGATGATTTGTACAAGAAATTCCAGGCTTTCCATTGCGTTTGGGACAAGTGTGAGTCCATGTGCACAGTGTACAAAGCAGCACATATGTTTCGGTGTCCAGTGGGAAAAAGTTTTGCCCGGTGAGAGTCGCACAATCACCTCCCTCCCCCGTACGGTGTCCTGATTTTGACAAACGCAAATCTGGTCACACTAACCTGTATTCCACTGAGTCATGTCTTTTAATCCGACAGAAATTGACCACATCAGCGACACAAGAGCTGTAGTTTTATCTTCGCTGAGTTTATGCAAATTAGCGATGCGGTTTTAAGTTTTGTTTCTGTGAGAGTTGCGCAAAACTGAATTAAACACATTATAATGTCAAACGGGCTGATGTGGCTCTAGAGTCGTTACGGTTTATATGTCGTAAAGTTGAATTTATTTATGCAGATTAGTAGTGCAGATAGTAATAATAATGATGATCATTTTAATATAAAAAGTTAATGATTAATCGATAATCGATCGTTAATTCTTCAGACGATCG
The DNA here is from genome assembly GCF_026225935.1 of Boleophthalmus pectinirostris. Classification (NCBI taxonomy): domain Eukaryota; kingdom Metazoa; phylum Chordata; class Actinopteri; order Gobiiformes; family Gobiidae; genus Boleophthalmus; species Boleophthalmus pectinirostris. The sequence goes on from NW_026571133.1 coordinate 6,963,381, forward strand.
ATTAAGAAAATTTCATCGAATGCCCATCCCTACACTAAAGTTGAAAAATTTGACTGTAACATCTGACTAAACCAGGTCAATCACACAATCTCACATCAAAATTGGGATTAATCTTGGACCTGGATTTAGACCAGGACTAAACCTGTGCTATACATTTTTCTCCGCCTTAACTGTGCAGGTTTGAGTGATCACCTCGGGACATGCGCTTGACAAATTAAACACGGTTGTGAAGAAAACATGTCTCCTCCTGCGCGCTCAGACGCTCAGTGGCTAATGTCGAGAGCGAAGCGATGAGAAAAGGGCCTAAAGGTTACAAGAACCATTTGCCTGAACACGGCCACATTCAGTCTGTCTTCTGTAATCGTCGTGGGGGCGCTGGATGATTTCGAGCACTTTGAGGTATCGTCTGAAATGGATTAATAATGGGAGAGTGCGGCCTCGCGTGCATACTTAAACATGCGCGCCCATGCTTCATCTCGATGTCAGGAACGAAAAAAAAGATGAAAACGGAATTAGGGCTTAATCCTTTGCATGGACGGCCGCAAATGAAGAGAGGAGGAAGATTGAAGAGGAAGAAGGAAGAAAAAAATAAATAAATAAAAACGCCCCAAAGAACGTCTTGCAATTTTCTCATCATTTCATGCATCTGAAACAAAACTAATTTACGGCGCGTCACGGTTGACTCGGCACGCGCAAACATGAGAGCCAATACGCCTCGCCGTGTCATCTGCCCTCGTATCAAAACACGGGGCTTCGTATATATCGAAGAAAGGACCTGGTAGAGAGAGAGAGAAACCGCTTAATATGGTCTTATCTAAAAAAGCAGTCTGGCAAAACCCGCTGATACGAGGCTGCCTTTGCCGCGGTTTGATTCCCATCTCAAAAACGGCGGCGTCCGGTGCCTCCCTTCTCGCTTTATTTCCTGTCTCGGGTCAATCCGGTGTCGCCGTCGTACAGTCTGATAAAGTTATATGCACGGCAGCGACCAAAGGGGACGCCCACGGATATATGAAGCGAGGTTGAAGGGGAAAGATGAAAGTCGTAGAGGTGAACTGTACTGTCCTTTTCAGCGCGAAATAATGAGCAACACGCAAGAAATCAGCTCAACGTTTCCAGATCATGTGTTGTCAGACGTATCCAGAGTGATAAAATTAATATCTTGTTACAAAATCACTACAATATCCAGTGTTGGGGAGTAACAGATTACATGTACCGGGATTACGTAATCAGAGTACAAATTATGAGTAACTGTATTCAGTTACTGTTACTGTTTCAGTGAGTGGTAATTGGATTACAGTTACTTTGTTGGAATAAATGGATTACAGGGCGGTATTTTCCTGTTTTCACATTTTGGGCTAAACCAGGACTAAAACCAGGACTAAACCAGGACTAAAAGCAGGACTAAAGCAGGACTAAACTAAGACTAATCTAAGACTAAAACTAGGACTAAAACCAGGACTAAACCAGGACTAAAAGCATTACTAAAACAGGACTAAAGTAGGACTAAATTAAGACTAATCTAGGACTAAAACTAGGACTAAAACCAGAACTAAAACCAGGACTAAAGCAGGACTAAATTAAGACTAATCTAGGACTAAAACCAGAACTAAAACCAGGACTAAACCACAACTAAAAGCAGGACTAAGCAGGACTAAAGCAGGACTAAAACCAGAACTAAAACCAGGACTAAAAGCAGGACTAAAGCAGGACTAAAGCAGGACTAAACTAAGACTAATCTAAGACTAAAACTAGGACTAAAACCAGAACTAAAACCAGGACTAAACCATGACTAAAAGCAGGACTAAGCAGGACTAAAGCAGGACTAAACTAAGACTGATCTAGGACTAAAACTAGGACTAAAACCAGAACTAAAACCAGGACTAAACCATGACTAAAAGCAGGACTAAGCAGGACTAAAGCAGGACTAAACTAAGACTAATCTAAGACTAAAACTAGGACTAAAACCAGAACTAAAACCAGGACTAAAAGCAGGAATAAAGCAGGACTAAATTAAGACTAATCTAGGACTAAAACTAGGACTAAAACCAGAACTAAAACTAGGACTAAAACCAGGACTAATCAGCACTAAACCAGGACTAAACCAGGTCTAAACAATATGACATTAACAGTAGAATGGACATAATTTAAGGCAGCAGTGATCTCATATAAAAATCATTTCTCTATCAATAATATTTTATATTTGGTCAAGTAACGACTGGACTTTTTATTTTCTTTTAGCAGACAAAACATCTTATGATAAGATTTCCTGGTCTTTGCTTCTCTACAGCAAACAGTCACTTATTCATGGAGACTTGGGCTCAACAGACAATTTGAAGAAAACAAACAAGAATTTTCAGGATGTGGTCGCTACATTCACGTAAGTTTTAAAAAGCATGACAATATCAAGTAATCCAAAGTATTCAGATTACTTTACTCACTTTAAGTAATTTAATGGATTACGTTACAAACTACATTTTGGGGTAATCTGTGTGTAATCTGTAATCTGTAGGGGAATACATTTTAAAAGTAACTTTCCCATCACTGACAATATCACAGAAATTATTCAGAAATGGGCTAAAACTCGGGTCTTCGTTAATTAACATTAGTATTAGTTTGTACGACCATAAAACAAAAACATCTTTACATTCTTTCATTCTCATTGTGATTTATTTTTTACGATCATAGACGATAAACTTTTGGACCTTTGTCATTATTACTATTAGTTTGTACGACCATAAACGAATAAAAAAAAAACAAATCTAAAGTGGCATCTTAAAAAAAAATTAAGATAAAAAAGTGACTGTATTTCTGTTCGAGGTGTTAGTTTATGGAACAAAGAATGATGATTTTTAAAAAGTCCAACACTGTACAAACCTTGAAAAAAAAAAAAAAAAAAAAAAGTATGAAGCTTTATGTTTTAAAAGATAGAGAGATCTGGAATGAATGAATTATGCATTAAATTTGGTTTCTTATATGTACAGTGAGTTGTAAATGCAAACTTGTTGTTCATGCGCTGTTTTCTTTTCTTTCTTGGAATTCTGTTGTTGTTTAATAGGGTTTGGTACTTTTGCTTCAACTTGGTCCCTTTCTGTCATGATCCATGTAGTTTGTGGTCTGTTGTTTTTGTTTTGTAGTTTGTAGTGCTGCAAAATGACCCAGTAAAAAAGTTTTAAAAAGAAAGAAATGGGCTAAAACATGCCTTGGTTGAGGTTCAAGTATCTCTCAAAAAGCGAAAGAGTTGTGAAAATTCTGCGTTTATTTAATTCTTTGAAAGGGGTATTGCACATTAACGCTATAAATGTATATTTTATTGTCCCTTTCAATGCTAAATAATGAGCAATCTGTAAAAAGACAACCAAACCTTTCCGGATCTTGTGTTGGGGATGTTGATCAGAGGTAAGGCTGTGCAATTTATCGAATTTTGATCGCGATTTCGATTTGTATGTGAAACGATCTCCAAACTCATACAATCAAGTTTATTTTGGGATATTTTTTATAAAAATAAGCACATTTATTTTATTTTTTAAACATAAACACTGTAGAAGAGCCAGCTGTATACATTATTTTGGACACATTTATGCTTTTCTATGCCTTATTTCATATTCAAAGTATATTTTATTTATTCATTTTATGTTTTATACATTGCAAAACTGCTCTAAGGTACATATTTGTAGCCTGGCCTAACCTAGTTTTGCAAAAACAATAACAACAATAACAAAGTGAGTATTTTTGAGAGAGAGAAATCGTAAATAAATGCATCGTATAACAAAAAAATAATCGTTTCAATAATCGTGATTTCAATACTGACCAAAAATAATCGTGATAATGTTTTTTTCCATGACCGAGCAGCTCTAATCAGACGTATCTAAAGTGGACAATATTTCCAATTTTTAGTAAATTTTCTTGGCATTATAGTTTTGAAACCATAATCCGTATGAAACTTATAATGACTCCTCGCATTCAAATTCATTTCTACTCAGTACTCAGCATTTGTCACAATATATAGCAAATCAAATACATATAAAAATAGTAGGAGCACAAATATTATTACTAAAGAGATATGATAGAAGCGAGGATGAAATGAAAAGATGAAAGCTATAAGGTACACTTTAATGTCCCTTTCAATGATAAATAATGAGCAACATGTAAGAACAGAACCAGACTCTTCCAAACAGCAGGCGTGGGTTTGATATTGACAAAAATGCATCTTGCCATGTTACAATATTCAAATAAAATGATCAGAACCCAAAGGAAATGTGCTAAAATATGCCTGTACATGTGTTGGCTCAAGTTGGAGTCGCACACAAACTGAAATAACTGTGAAAACGGTTTATTTATTCAGGTTTTTGAAAGAGGCATTGCACATTAATCACCATCAAACAACGTAAACATGCCTGAGTTAACTTATTTGAACTAATTTCCATCGGTAGCCTCTTTGTCAGATCTGAAAAAGGAAGCCTCAACGCGATTAAAACTAAAAAATGATCACAAAAGTACAGAAATTTGCATACAAGTATAACAAAATTGACAGAAGAAAATGTTAAAACTAGTTATACTTTATGTCTGTAGTACTGTCTTAAACATATAGAAGTAATTATATTTTATCTGTATTTATTCTTCATTCATCGGGAGAGCTGAAAAGTCACAATATTCTCCCTATATATTGTATTTTATTGAAATATGGAGCTCTTGTGCCAAACTATAACACGTTTCTGGCGGTAGCGAATCCAACCTCGGACCATCTTGCTGTGAGGCGAGCGAATTAACCACTGCACCACTGTGACCAGAAAATACAGAAGGCACGAACTAAAACTTAGACTTAGACAAACTTTATGCATCCACAAGGGAAATTATTTGGACACAGTAGCTCACGCATCACAATATACTAGGGACGTAACAATAAACGAAATATTGTGATATTGTATCGTCAAAGTTCTCTCAATAATATCGCGAACCATCATAATATATATTGAATTACAAGTCTCTTTGCTTAAATTAAAAGTTATGATGCGGCAATAACTAAAAAAAACAGAAGGAACTACATAGACCATGATCCTTTGCTCCATTTCAGTGCAGACTACAAGAAGAAATAAGCACTTTTAAGTCTTTGGATTAAGTCTTGTCGAGGCATTTTAAGAGGAAAAAGTAGCATATTAACAGTTTCAGCCTCCACAAAATATCGCAATAAATATCGTACCGTGAGATGTACATCGTGAAAATATCGTACAGAGAGATTTGGATATTGTTACATCCCTAATCGTGAGCCTCCTCAACATATCGTGAGCTTTTCCACGATATCGCAATAAATCGTACCGTGAGCTTCATACCGTAACGATATCCTATCATGAGACTTGGATATCATTACACCCCTATAATATACCGTGTTTTTCGCACTATTAGGTGCTCTGGATTATAAGGCGCACTGTCATTAAATGGTCTATTTTCGAACTTTTTTCACAAATAAACCGCACTGGACTTAAAACGAAACACAACAGTTGGATGGGTCAGTGGGACTTTGTTTGTCGCGTTCACGGTGACTCTGGGCTTTGTTCAGTTGTGGCGTGTAGGGAGGGTGCTGTCTGGGACCAACGGATTGTCGGCGTGTTCGCAGTGACTCGGTTGTTCAGTCGTGTCTAGAAGCGGCACATTGCGCTCGCTTTTTTCGGTTCGTTCGTCCGTTCCGTTCCTCGTCGGCGTGGAGCGACGAGTGTGTCTGCGAATGGTGCGGCTTTGTAGTTTACTAAAGTCGTGCTGCGACACCCGAGCGGATTCGTGTACAGGGCGCTCCGGATTGTGGGGCGCGCAGTCGTTTTTTTTGATGGCGTTGGAGGCTTATGAGCGCGCCCTACGGTAATAATAAACACAAAAAACATAAACGGCAATAATAAATTTGAGATAAACAGCAAAAGTCTGATGTCAGATAGAGAAAAACGGAGTCGAATATGCACTATACGCAATAACTCCACGCAGAAAGTCCAAGATCTGAACCTTGCTGAGGTGAAAATGCTAATTAGTACTCCACAATCCTGCCAATCCTACATCAACCAGAGCTGCGGGGCCAAAACAGAATCCTCACTGTAACATCGCACCATAAGGATATACGGGGGATATGTTATGTTATGTCCCTTTATGCAGACAAGAAAAAAAGCTTAAGATTGTGGGCGATGGTGACAGAAGCATGACAAGCACCTACGCAAACAGAAATGCAGTGTTTATACATATCCCTCTGTAGGCTTCACACAAATGCTGAGTAAACTATTCAGCCGAGGGAAGCGTCTCATTAAATAAGGCCCAGTGACGCATATTGATTTCTCCCTATAGACTTGAAGACACCTATTGTTCGGGGATCTTCGCCGTTAGATCTGCGCTGTCACTTGGCTGACGAACATCAATATGGAGCTCCGCCATGCATTTCCAAAAGGTTAATTACACTTATAAGCTATTATTCTTTTAACGTGCCATAGCGTCTGTCGGTCTGATTGGGGCGGTACCTGGGAGTCGTAATGATCGTGATCGGTGGCCGTGATGTTTTGGTCGTACGTTTAATTAATAGGAGCAGGTCGTTTCCCTTGTGGTGTCATGACTATAACCCTGAAATCAAGAGTATAGTTACTTCAAATAATGGGTACTTTAGTATGCAAACAGCTGGTAATGGTAAGAATAAATAAATAAAATCTCAAAAACTTAGTAGCTACAATAATAGTATAATATCTGACATCAGCTATAATAATTGAACATGGAAAGCTAAGCAAAAGAAATGTATATTATAGCCTTTCTAAACAATAAATAAATGAGATAATATGGTTTTAATAGGAAAGTTACGCAAACATTACAACATTTTTACTGCGTTTTCTTGGCATTGTGGTTTCGAAACCATAATTAGAATGTAAAAGGGATAATAAATAATAATAATAATAAATCAGACATATATAGCACTTTTTTGGACACTCAAAGACACTTTACAAACAAATAAAAAGTGACACTGTAACAATATCCAAATCTCTCGGTACGATATTATCACGATATGCATCTCACGGTACGATATTTATTGCGATATTTCGAAGAGGCTGATATAATTGTAGATGGGACACTTTTTTTGCTTTGAAAACACCTTGACAAGATTTTGGTGTGAATTATTTCTGTCATAATCCTAAGATTTCAAATACAAAACATATTTCTTCATGTTGTCTGCGCTGAAATGAATCATGGGATATGTAGTTTCTGATGTTCATAAGCTGTTGCTACTGTAAAACGATGCATTTAAGGCAAAGGAACTTATAATTCGATATATTGTGGCAGCCCACGAGTTTTGACGATACGATATCACGATATTTTGGTTATTGTTACATTCCTAGTACGTAACTTGCAATGTTTACATAGTGGGTAATTATAAAGATTACTCACAAGTGTCGTGTAATTTAATACTACTCAATGCAAACAATTTGTCACAATGTAAATCTATACAAATACATATAAATACATAAACACTGGGCCAAAGTAGTAGTAGTAGTAACTTCAAAATAGTATTGCTAAAAAAATTTCTCCAGTAAATGCACTTTAATTCGTTATTACTAATAGGGCTGCTCATGATTCTCGATTATTTTGGTCAATATTGAAATCACAGTTATTCAAACGATTATTTTTTTGTTACATGATGCATTTATTCAGCATTTCTCTATCTCAAAAAAACAAAAAAAAAAAAAAAACACTTTGTTATTGACAATTTACACCAAACTACAATATACACCAGACTACAAATATGTACCTTAGAGCAGTTTAGCGATGTATAAAATTAATAAAATATACTTTGAACATGAAAAACATAAATGTATCCAAAATAAACTATATATCCAGCTGTTCTACAATCTCTGTAATTAAAAACCAAAATAAACTTAAATAAACTTGTTAAGCTTTACTCGTTTCAGTGTGATTATATGAGTTTTGAGATCGTTTGACACATAAATCAACATGGAGATCAAAATTCAATTAAGTGCACAGCCTTAATTACTACTACAGGGCTGTCAAAAGTATCAGAAACCAGATATTATCAATATTAAAACTAATATCGAAACCAGATACTCATTTGTACTACTGATACTAAAATAGTCACATTCACAGTACAACGTCACCACATGGCAGATATTTAGTACTTTTTGAGTGCCTCAGTTGTTTACTACGTTGTATTTAAGACTGGTCCCTACACTGAACAGCACCAAAAGGACAATTCTGCACATTTTTTGTAGATCCGAGTAGCACTCCTGCCCCCAAAGCTTTGCGTAGTCACATTCACAGGACAGAAATGAACCTTTGGAACAGCTTCAGAATGATCTTGAGCTGTTTAAGAGCAAATACAAGAGCAGGAATGTCACAATAACCAAAATATTGTGATATCGTATCGTCAAAAGCCTCACAATAATATCATGGACTGTCACAATATACCGAATTACAAGTTCCTTTGCTTAAATGCATGGTTTTATAGCAGCAACAGCTTATGAACATCAGGAACTACGTATCCCATGATTCATTTCAGCGCAGACAACATGAAGAAACATGTTTTTTACTTGAATTTTTGGGATTATGATGGAAATAATTCACACCAAAATCACGCAGAGGTATTTTAAAAAGCAAAAAAATGTCCTATCTTCAAAATATTGCAATAAATATCGTACCGTGAGACGCATATCGTGAGATTTGGATCCCTAGCACAGACTAATAAACGCCGATGGACCACGGAGGGAATCCACAGATATAAAACCACATAAGAAAGTACTCATATTTAATGTTAAAATCACATTCTGTTGTCTAAAGAAAGAGCTCCGAGTATCGAATCTCTTCCTTGGAAACGTCAGTATCGTGACAATGACAACACTGCTATCTATTCATCTCCTATAACAGCCCAAACGGCAGCTTTTTTTTGGGGCGAGAATAGAGGAAGTAGAGGAGGGGAGAAAGAGAGCAGCGAGAAAGTGGGAACAAACAGAGCGTTCCATTGAGGTCGGGTCCACAGACACATCATTGAGTGTGACGCGATGATTCATGTCAGCGGCCGCAGTCTTCATACGAGTCCCCCCCCCCCTCCCCAACCGGCCCGGGCTCTCATCACTCACACCCACACGACAGCCGAACTTCCTCCAGGACACCGCAGTCGAGATAACAGGTGCTCGACTCAAAACTCAAAACGTAACAAGCACCTGAACCCGCTGTTGGACGTGACAGCTGGAGCTCAGTTCCTCCGTTAAATATTGGAACTGGAATTGGTTTTAGGTCACAAATTCTTATTATAGTCTCGTATAAGAAGTTATTAATAAATGACTGCGTGTTTTTTTTTTTGCATAGTTTATTTTTTATTTATCGTTTTTATTTCACTACAGTATTAAAACTTGTCTCCTACACTTTAATGTCCATGAAGATAAGCAGGTTACGGGTCAGATCTGTGGAGAGGTTGTTTGATAGTTTCTTTGTTTTGTTTTTTTTGTTCTCGAGTAAATGTAAAATGGATATACTGTGGAACATTTCAGGCAAAGTAATAGCATCGCCATGGAGACAATAAGCAGATGGTGATCCTAGTTTAGATGTACTGTAATACATATGGTAGGTTTGTCCTAGTTCTTATTTTATTTTGTTTTAATTCATTTGTTGTCATTTGCTTAGTGTCCTTGGTATGACCTCACTGCAGTCAATATATAGTCCTGGTTTAGTCCTGGTTTAATCCTGGTTTAGTCCTGGTTTAGTCCTGGTTTAGTCCCGGTTTAGTTTAGTCCTGGTTTAGTCCCTGGTTTAGTTTAGTCCCGGTTTAGTCCCGGTTTAGTCCCGGTTTAGTCCCGGTTTAGTCCCGGTTTAGTCCCGGTTTAGTCCCGGTTTAGTCCTGGTTCAGGGCTGTTTAAATCCTGGTTAAATTCTGGTTTAGTTCTAATTCGGTTCTGTTTCAGTCTTTTTTCAGTCCTGGTTTAGTCCTGGTTCAGTCCTGGTTTAGTCCTGGTTCAGTCCTGTTTAAATTCTGGTTTAGTTCTAATTCAGTCCTGTTTCAGTCTTTTTTCAGTCCTAGATCAGTCCTGGTTTAGTCCTGGTTCAGTCCTGTTTAAATCCTGGTTAGATTCTGGTTTAGTTCTAATTCAGTTCTGTTTCAGTCTTTTTTCAGTCCTGTTTAGTTAGTCCTGGTTCAGTCCTGGTTTCCTGGTTTCCTGGTTAAATTCTGGGTAGTTCTAATTCAGTCCTGTTTCAGTCTTTTTTCAGTCCTAGATCAGTCCTGGTTTAGTTCTGGTTTAGTCCTGGTTATATTCTGGTTAAGTTCTAATTCAGTCCTGGTTCAGTCCCCTTTAAATCCTGGTTCAGACCTGGTTCAGTCCTGGTTCAGACCTGGTTCAGTCCTGGTTAAATTCTGGTTAAATTCTGGTTCAGTTCTACTTCAGTCCTGGTTCAGTCCCATTTAAATCCTGGGTAAGTCCTGGTTCAGTCCTGTTTAAGTCCTGGTTAAATCCTGGTTAAATCCTAGTTCAATCTTGGTTAAATTCTGGTTAAATCCTGGTTAAATTCTGGTTCAGTTCTGGGTCTGTCCTGTTTCAGTCTTTGTTCAGTCCTGGTTGAATCCTGCTTAAATCCTCGTTAAATTCTGACTCAGCTCTAATTCAGTCCTGGTTCAGTCCTGGTTGAGTCCTGCTTAAACCCTGGTTAAGTCCAAGCTCAGTCCTGGCTCCATCACGTCACTACACGCACGCACACACACACACACACACACACGCACACACACACAGAGAGCGCCCGCAGGCTCCCCCTCCGCTCTCAGGTATTCCGACCACAACACGGCCACTTAAGGGGACTTCAATTACTTCATAACGCAAATCCACTACAGAATATCACTTGTCCCTGTCACTACAATGCTCGAAAACGTAATGAATACCTTTAGTGCCAAGGTCGGAGTAAGTTTATCCATTAGCGAGCCGTAATATTGACAAGGCTTGGCTCTGCGGGTCCAAAGCGGAGCGTAATGTTGTATAGTCGTAACGTTGGCCGACAGACAGGGGGTAGTATGTCAATGTGAGGTGCTTACAGGCCGATAAAGGCTGCTGTTCCAATTCCTACAGGCAGCCGGTGATGGACAGCGCGCAGGGAGAGACAGAAAGAGAAAGAGAAAGAGAGTGAGGAGAGAGGAGGGAAACAAGAGCGGGAGAGCGGTGCCAAAGCTAATACAATTTTAAACAGTGTGGTATGAATGGGGAAGCTGCACAGGAAAGACAACTGCAGGCCAAGCTACTCGTACTATCAGTCTGCGGAGTAACTATAGCTCGCAAATCGTAAATATGCATCAAAATATGATAAGGAAATGGCAAAAAACCTCTTCGTACTGGAGTTACCTGCACCAATTTTACAAAACATCTATTTTAATAATGGTTTAGCGAGTAGTTTTCTCACTTTCTATTGATCTAAATGATGTTTTTGAGTGCTTTTGAATCAATATATTCGTGTTGTTACTGTAGTAGTTTGGTCAAATGTAGTAGTTTTTAAATGTGCAATAGAAATAAACTCTGACTTGACTTAAAAAACACATGAATCGAGAAAAATCTTGAGTCAAACTTGTGGTACGATGATAAAAACCTAAGCTTAAGGTGTGATTTTGGTTAAAACTATGTGAAAAAAGTCAGTCAATTTCACCTAAAATAGAAGTACAAGGAGTAGAATAGAGTAAACAATAATGGTGTGATGTTTTTTTCCCATAGCTTCAGAGTAATTTGTACCTATATGTGTTGAGCCAGCCCCGAGAAAATAGATGTATTCAGTGCGGAGTGCAGGTGTAGGGGAGCCGGGGTGGGGGCGGAGGAGCTTATAGTACAAAGTCTGTCTGCGCTATGAGGGGTCTGCATTTTGTATAGGCTGGAGCAGCTGCTTTCTGCATGAGAGGCACAAGCGCATTGGAGTCAGGCAACTGAGCACCGAGAGGAAACTGGACAGGACTATTTTGTATCACCAGGAGTCTACCACAACTGCCCACTAAACTGCACAGATCAGAACATAAATCTACAGCAGTAACCGAAGCCAACGTGTTAAAATGTCACTAGATGCATTTCCAACTAACTCTGGTACAAAAGGGAGTAGTGGGTCTAATCTAAATCTAAAGGAGAATAGTCAAAGCTCAAAGCAGGTTCAGTGTATATTTATTTTAGTCTATGTGCTTCCTCACAATGATCAGGATTATATGATTAAGGCTAAAAAAGGGGCAAAGTAGCTGCTCCATAAGATATGAGGTGAACACGGACGCGCCACAGACTTTGGTTAAGGTGTGAGGATGAACCTGTCTGCTGGAGACGCGGGAGCCACATGGAGACTGAGCGGTAACAGGGAAAGTGCGTTATCCACGAATCACACTGTGGATACAACTCTTAAAGCGACACGCAGACTGTGACTTTAAAATACTGGAGAGTGGAGCTGGCACGTTTGAAGGCTGAGATGTAAAATGTGTCTGACAGCTCCGTTTGAGAGAGGCAATCCCATGTGGATCCAGATCCGTGTCAAACACGCTGCAATACAAAACTTCCCTACACCCTTTTTATGTTAATGTCCTTAAACAGAAACGCTGGCACCTCACGAGCAGCATTCAGCCGGTTTAATCAGAACAGCAATGTCCTTACTGATTTGTTCCTGAAGGTACAGCACAAGTACAACGCGAGTCCCGAGTCTCCCGGTAGTTTTAACCTTCGCAGTACATGTGCTCGTGAAAAACGGTGGAGAAATGCGAGGACGGGCTCGTGATGGAATCAGAAAATAGAGATAATTTATAAAAGCTCGCGTCCAAAATGACTGGATTTTGAACATTTCCTCTCGGGGACAGCGTGGTCCAAACGGGCAGGTTCGCCCGAGTGCGCAGAGCGACCATGGCGCAGCGAGAGCAGGTGCAGCACACCTCCTGTCACCTGGATGGTGCAGTGGCAAACTCAGGGCAGCGCGCGGACAAACCGCCCGCGAGCACGCTGCCTCGGTCCGGAGAGAGTCCACTGACGCCTCGGGAGCAGCCCGTGGTCCTTACCTGTAATCTGTGCAGATAGATCCACTTCACAGCCGCAGCCGCATCGACACTGCGGAAAGAGGCACGTCCAGAGCAGTCCCCAACTCCGCACGCTCCCCAAAACACGCAAGATCAAAATAAACGGTAAATCCGGATAAAACGGCTAGTCCAGTTTAAATCCCCGGTCCAAGTAGAGTAAGAAGAAGGCGGATCCTGTTCGGGACTTCCAGCAGCATCCCCCGCTCAGCAGGACCGTAGCACGCCGCTCTGAGTACCCTGAAAGCCGGTAGCAGAAGCTCCCATTCCCCGACGAGGACGCACTTGGTATGCCGCTGGAAAAGCCGCTGCGCCGCACACGGGATAGGCTACCGCAGGAGGAGGCAGTGCCCGGGAGCGCGTACGATGTGACTCAGTGCGGTGCTCTCGCTCAACTGAGGTGGAGAGAGTGCTGCAGCAGAGTGCAAAAGACGGGGGGGCGGGGAGGCGGAGGAGGGAGGGGGGCGAGGAGAAGACAAGAGCGCCCAGGAGTTAGGAGCTTTCAACGGGACTTGGGATGGCGCTGAGCCCGCTGAAAACGGCCACAAGAGGAGCACGGGTCTGTCGCTGGCCGCAGTAGCACACCGGAGGCGATTGGCTGCAGCATGGGCTCGGTTTGGGTTGGGTCAAGTCCTTGGCTACTACCCTAAAGAGTCTTATTCAGCATCACAGTCGACTGGAGCGTTAAAATGCCCGTTTAAACCCTTTACAAATGCCTAAATGTTTCTCTAATATTTCACTTGTGCATGTTAAAAATGTTTAACAAATCAGTTTATAGGCCTGTATATGTGTTAAAAACATTATAATTAACCCAGATATGTTTTATATTTACTATATTTTATTGTATTTTACTACAAAATCCAGCCTAGAATGGTGCTTTATTCAACTTTTACTATTTTTTGCACTTCATTTTGTCATTTGAATTTGAACATTATCATCTACTACATCTAGGTTACGTTATCCGTTGCCAAAAATCTCTAAATTAAGATAAAATGTTATGAAAACGACATCTTAAAAGTCAAAGGGGTGTCTTCATACAAACGCACGACAATAGGAGGGTGAAAGCATCAGATCAGGCGTTTGAATCTAATCTGGGGATCATTTAAAGACAGAGATTAAGCAACACGGGAGCGTAATTAGGACACTCGCATAGTTACAGGGGATTAAAAATCTGCATTTTTGTCCTTTGATGATCTTTTAACACAATTCACAAGTGTATACCCCTCCCACTTTATGCAATTAATATGCTTAAAATCTCATTATGTAACCGTGCTCCTAATGAATAAGTGTTAATAAGGGCAGATATGTTATATTAATGTTCTCTGTTTACCTAAAGGACAAAAAACGCTGCCATTATCCAAATTATCCCATATGCTGCGGTGTTTTAGCCCACTCTAAGACACTGTTTAAACTCTACTGCATAAATAAGGATATAACACACATTTTTAAAGAGTGTTATTGTGAATATCTTGTAATATCTTGTCTGCTTTTGCCTATTTTTTGTGAGGAACCAGATCCACAAATTAACCCTATGGATATGGCATTGGTTTCTGTTGCAAACGTAACAACGCCCTCTGGTTTGTCCCTTTTAAATAAACAGATAAATAATAAATAATATAATTGTACCTTGCAGGAAATTGGTCTTCTCCATTTGACCCATCGTTCGGTGACGCGGGGGTTACAGCCAGGAGTAGAGCGCATCAGCTGGAACCTAGAGCTTTAAAAAAAAATAAAATAAATAAAAAGTATTCTAATGAAATCCCGACAAAGTTCATCCATTTTATCCAAATTAATGTTTAAATAGCCAAGTTGTGCTGCTTTTCATTGTCTAAAGTGTCCTAATGTCCCCTTTTTTGTCGAGCCAGTATGCCCCGGGTAAGTATTTTTTATTTAACTTTTACTTTTTTAAAATTTTTACAGCGCCCAAACTCATCAGAGACTCATCTATTTTCAAAAAAGCCCTGAAAACTCACCTGTTCCAAAACCAGAACTCCTGTTTATCTGTTTATTTTCATTTGCGTTTGTGTCTGTCCTGATCTACGAGAAGTGTTTTTGATCATTATTATTGCTGATTTTCACCTTATACTTTCTTAACTTTATTCTGATAACTCTATTTTTTCCTGCTGGTCGGCTCAGCTACCGGAAAGAATTATCTCTTGAGGATGAATAAAAGAAATTCTGATACCTCTGGGGTGTATTGTCAAGTGAAATGAAGTGATATTATTTAAAACAACGCGGCTCACGTTAATGAGACAAAACTTTTGCAGCATTCTTGGGTTTTGTGAGGATGCACCAGGTTTGTTCTTGCTGCTGCAGTCGTCTCTCTTCTCTCTTTTTCTCGTCTCGTCCCTTCGTCTTCCTCCCTCTCTCTTTCTCTCCTCCTCCGTTTCCTCTGTGCCTGTGCATGTCGTTCCCAGGGTGGACCGTCGCTTTGAAACACTGCACCAGAGCCCCACCTACAGGCCAGACAAAACGCACATCACAACATCTACAGAGAGACAGGCACCAAACGCCACTCCAAGCACTTTTACGCAGCGGATCGCACGCAATAAAATGGATTTAAAAAGCACGATTTGCACCAGGTAAGTAACTAGTCTATGCAAAATACTGCCAAAATAAGCAACAACATAAGGCAGGCTGTTACTGTTTGGCTGGAAGTAACATAAACGCTTGTATTTCTAAACAGAGCAACGATTATTAGTGTCCAGTAATGCATAAATTACAGCGTTTTATCCTTTTTTTTATTTTACTAATGCTAAAAACAAAGCTACTAGCGGCAAATATTATCATTAATCACTGAAATACTAATTTATCTTAAGTTTTAAACAAAAATATGAGTATAGAAGTAGGATAGAAATAGGATTTTTGGTGCTTAGTAATAATAAAATTGTGCGTAAACGTGCGTAATTACGAAAAAACTTGTCAGTATAGTCACATTTTCTTTATGTTTTGGTGGTTTTTAAGCAGCATTATTGTGTTTTACCTTAACAAATGACAATGTATGCCTCGTTTAAGTGTTGGCATGTAACAAATTGGTCAAAAGTAAGGATATTTCTTGTAAAAAACTGGAGCAAATCACTGGTTTTGGACGCGAGAAGAGACTCAAGCTAGCTAAAATAAACGCTGCTAAATCTGCGTCAAAGCGTGGTTAATGTTCGCTAAACATGCGCACTGTAGAGCTGGGCAATTTAAGAAGGCGATAATCCATAAATTAAAACAATAATACGACAATAATTTGCACAATTTTACATGTTCTGACTAAAAAACAAGACTAAACCCGGGCTAAACCAAAATAAACCAACGTGGAATTAGGGTGTTTTTACTTCTTGCGCCAAAGTCTCGCGTGAGTTGACATGTTATACTTTATTTTATAAATTTTTAACAATAATTAAAAGCGATAATGATCACTAAAAGTCACAGAAGTCTGTAAGCATTTCGAGAAACTTACCCAGTCCAAAAAAAAAAAAAAAAAAAAAAAAAAAAACTCAGTCCAACATTTTCAGGGCAGGTTGAGTCACGTGATCTTGCACCTTTCTAGGATCGTAAACATAAATTTGTGAATATTTCTAAATAGCTTTTTATACATATTCATACATAGATTTTAATCTGCACTCCATCAAATATTAATTATATTTTAGCACTGTCTTTATACGGTTATTAAAAGTGGTTTGTTTTTTTCTGGGTTAGACCATATACACAGTCTATGGGTTTTCTTCTTTATTTTACGCTTGATGTAGATTTGGTTTGGTCCTGTTCTTGTCTGGGTTTAGTTTATGGGGCAAAACTCTAGCGTGACTTTGGTGCAAGTAAAAACACAACCTAATTTCACATTGGTCTATTCTGGTTTAGTTCAGGTTTAGACTTGTTTTTTAGTCAGAACATTTACATTTAACATTTCATACAAGACAAAAGAAGATATTTCTCCTCTTGCCCATTTTGCCATGGATTCTACCTGGACGACTGAGTGATTTTACACACATATCATCCTAGACTACAGCTTTACAAGTGATGTAACAGTAACCAAAATATTGTAAAATCATATCGTCCAGTGTTTCCATCTAGTATTGCAGAGTTTCCCAAACTTTTTTTCTGGGGACACATATTTTAAAAGTGACAAACCTTCACGATCCCAAAATAAAGGTGGATTTGACCATTACTGAACATTAATGAGGATATTTTATTGTTGGCTGAGTGATTGTGTGCGTAAAATAATTACAAAAAGATTAGAAATTATACAAAACATGTCTTAACATTTCAACATTTTTAATGAGGTAGGTGGAGCTGTCTGTGTTTTTGTAGCGTGTTCCAGTCCGAGGTGCAGGAGGAGAGCACAACACGTATATCAGGCCATAGGCAGAACTGTACATTGCAGACCTACATGCAGATTGTGACAAGGTGACCCAAAAAAAGTCTTTAGGAAACAATGTACTATTATATTCACAGTGTCACAATACATAACATATCATTAAATGTCACAGAAGTCTGTAAGCACTTAGAGAAACTTACCCAGTCCAAAAAAAAAAACAAAAACAAAAAAACTTACCCAGCCCAAGAGCAAAATTTTCAGGGCAGGTTGAGTCACGGGATCTTGTGCACCTTTCTAAGATCGTAAACATAAATTGGTGAATATTTCTAAATAACTTTTTATGCATATATATACACAGATTTTTAATTTGCGCTCCATCAAATATTAATTATATTTTAGCGTTGTCTTTATTTCCAGCTAAGCCTACTGGTTATTAGAAGTGGTTTGTTTTTTCTGGGTTAGAACATATATACAGTCTATGGGTTAGACTCCAGTTTCTTCTTCGTTTTAGTCCTGATGTAGACTTGGTTTGGTCCTGTTCTAGTCTGGGTTTAGTTCGTGGGGCGCAACTCAAGCAAGCGATTGAAAACACAGCCTAATTTCACCTCGGTCTATTCTGGTTTAGCCCAGGTTTAGTCTTGTTCTTTAGTCACAACATTTACATTTAACATTTCATACTAGACTACAACTTTACAAGTGATGTAACAATAACCAAAATTTTGTAAAATCATTCCGTCCAATGTTGGGGACCCATATTTTAGCGAACCCAAGTCAATAGACATTATCTGTAAATCACAAAATAAATGTGGATTTGACCATTATTGAAGATTAATGAGGATATTTTATTGTTGACTGAGTGATTGTGTCTCTCTGAACAATTAATATTACTCAAGTTTTAAACAATGAAAAACAGTAATTGAAGGAGCAATAAAAGGATCCATAAGTCGCCTATTTGAACATTAAATGTAGCCCATTTCTTTTTCTTTTCAACACTCAATTTAACCAGCAATATTGGAACAAAATAGTCATTAAAAAAGATACAAAAAGATTAGAAACTATACAAAACATCTTAACATTTCAACATTTCTAATGAGATAGTTGGGCCTGTGTTTGTTTTTGTAGCGTGTTCCAGTCCGCGGTGCAGGAGGAGAGCACAACACGTATATCAGGCGTATAGGCAGAACTGTACATTGCAGACATACATGCAGATCGTGACAAGGTGACCCAAAAAAATCTCTTGCAGCCCACCTGAGGGTCATGACCCAGTCTTTGGGAAACAATGTACTATTGTATTCACAATGTCACAATACATAACATATAAGAATCTCTTCTGGTTAATCTCTTCTGTCATTGTTTTGTTGCAGCACCAGATAAAAGCAGAAGGAACTACATAGATCCTGATTCTTTGCTCCATTTAAGTGCAGAGGACACAACAAAGATAACTGTTATTAGCGCTTTTTATATCTTAAATAGTTGGAATAATACTAATAAGGCTTGTCAATGCATCTCAAAAGGAAAAAGCAGCATATTATCCACATTTAAAATATCTTGTTAAAATCTTTCTGTGCAATTCATCCATCCATCCATCCATTTTCGTCCGCTTATCCGGGGCCGGGTCGCGGGGGGAGCAGCCTAAGCAGGGACTCCCAGACTTCCTTCACCCCAGACA
Source organism: Boleophthalmus pectinirostris (assembly GCF_026225935.1). Lineage (NCBI taxonomy): Eukaryota > Metazoa > Chordata > Actinopteri > Gobiiformes > Gobiidae > Boleophthalmus > Boleophthalmus pectinirostris. The sequence goes on from NW_026571133.1 coordinate 6,982,389, forward strand.
CGTCCTCCAGCTCCTCCGGGGGGACCCCGAGGCGTTCCCAGGCCAGCCGAGAGACATAGTCCCTCCAGCGTGTCCTGGGTCTTCCCCGTGGCCTCCTCCCGGTGGGACATGCCCGGAACACCTCCCGAGGGAGGCGCCCAGGAGGCATCCGGAACAGATGCCCGAGCCACCTCAACTGGCTCCTCTCGACGTGGAGGAGCAGCGGCTCTACTCCGAGCTCCTCCCGTGTGACTGAGCTCCTCACCCTATCTCTAAGGGAGCGCCCAGCCACCCTGCGGAGGAAACTCATTTCGAGCGCTTGTATCCGCGATCTGGTCCTTTCGGTCACTACCCAGAGCTCATGACCATAGGTGAGAGTAGGAACGAAGACTGACTGGTAAATCGAGAGCTTCGCCTTTCGACTCAGCTCCTCTTCACCACAACGGTCCGATACAGCGACCGCATCACTGCCGAAGCTGCACCGATCCGCCTGTCAATCTCACGTTCCGTCCTTCCCTCACTCGTGAACAAGACCCCGAGATACTTGAACTCCTCCACTTGAGGCAAAGACTCCCCACCCACCCGGAGAGGGCAAGCCACCTTTTTCCGGTCGAGAACCATGGCCTCGGACTTGGAAGAGCTGATCTTCATCCCAGCCGTTTCTGTGCAATTCGTGTTACATATATTAATATTTCCTGTCAAAAATACACATTGACATATTGAAAAACAACAACGAAAACATTTAGGGCATTTAAGGTCAATGGGATATTCTCTGTACGTAGGACTAGTCTTTTGTAAATCAATTCACACAATATATCATTTTGGAGGTGAACGCCGGTCGCCCACATCTGTCTGTCATGCCATTGATTTTTTTGCATGTGTCAGACGCGTGTTCATTTATTATACTTTGGTCCTTGCCACAGACGTTTTGACGGAGTCCTTGAAGAAAGAAAATGCATAGATTTCTACCGGCGTATTGACCTAATTTAATTATTCAACACAAGCAGCGCTGAAGCTAAGTCAACAGTCCATGGACCACAATATCAGATAGCCCTCAAAGCAAAACAAATCAATAGAGCTGCTATCTACAGTGACAATAGTTTATCAAGAAGGGTCGGGATCATATGACCTCGTGAAATTACTGGCGAGGGCATTGGGCTGTGTCTACATCAAGCAAGGTAAGATGCAAAGACGATAGCCCCGTTCAATTACGACCTGCTATCTCTGCTTTTCCGACTGATGTGAATTAATTGAAGTTAAACATTGGTTCAAAATGTCATATTACGGACAAACGATAAAAAGCTTAAAAAGTAACGCTGCCTGTAGTGGACCAAACAGAAAGGCAAAGACAAGGTATAAAAATAAGTTTAAATTTAATAAAGCCAAAAAAGATATAATTTAACAAAGGCTCAAATTAGGCAAATTATTAACAAAAAAGCTGGGCCCAACTGGGGTAACTCAAAATCAAACTGAACAGAACAAAACTAACCCAACCAGACAAAGGAACAGGTGTGTTTAAATACCTGAGGACCAACTAAAGCTAAACACAAGAGGGAGGAATTACACTAATTAACTAACTAAACCAATAACTTAATCAAAGTAAACAAAAAAGCAAATAATTATAATACAGAAAATAATAAGTGATAATAATGTGACCTTAACACAAACTAAACAAATTAACTTAGTAAAACAAACTAAATAGTGCTCCCCCCCCTTTGCTGAGTTCTGATGGTTTCTCCCAGGGTCCTCCGTCCGGTGCTCAAAAAAACAAAAAGAACAAGTGTAAGTAAATTAGATTTATATTAACTAAAATGCGTGCACTCAAATTAGAACATAAGTCTAAATAACGGAATTAAATTATGTGTAGTGTAATTAACTTAATGTAAATAATAATGAAAATTAAATAATACTGACACTATGGAGTGGTGGCAGAGGTATACACCACACTGCCCAAACATTAATTGTGGTTTTATTTGACTGAAAGGGGTTGTCAGTGTCAGCTGGGATCCTGAATTAGGGATAAAAATGAAGACTTTGATACCACGAGTGTAACAATAACCAAAATATTGTGATATCGTGTCATCAAAAGTCTCTCAGTAACATCGTCGGTCATCACAATATATCGAATCATAAGTGTATTTGCTTAAATTCATTGTTATGGTGCAGAAATAGTTAAAAAAAACAGAGGGAACTACATTGACCATGATCCTTTGCTCCATTTTGAAGCAAACTACATGAAGAAATAACAGTTCTAAGCACTTTTAAGTCTTAGATCTTTGGATTAAGTCTTGTCCAGGCATTTTAAGAGGAAATAGTAGAATATTCACAATTTAAATATCACAATAAATACCGTATCGTGAAATGTATATCGTGAAAATATCGTTCCGTGAGATTTGGATATCGTTACATCCCTATTTGATACAAAGCAGTTAAAAAAAATCATAAATTGGACAAAATCGGACGCTTAATATTTGATAAGATGAGGGAATCTTTATTTGTATCAAAACAGGGAAATTCCATTGTTGCAACACACAGTTAAATAACACAAAGAAAACAGAAATAGGCCCTGCAAAATCAAGATAAATAAATAAATATTAGAAAATTGGCATAATGGGCTCGATCAAGGTCAGAACTTGTATAAAATCATATGATATAAATACTACTAGAACTACTCAGTCTCAAGTCTTTGACCTCAAGTCCGAGTCAAGTCCCAAGTCAAATACAGGCGAGTCCAAGTCGAGTCTCGAGTCACTGGCCCATAAGTCCAAGTCAAGTCCAAGTCGTCTGCTTTGAGCTTCAAGTCATTTCAAGTCTTTAAACCAAAATACTTAGATTTTTGGAATTTAGATGAATTTTAAGATAACTCGTACTTATAAAATCATAGTATATTTATATATGAGTATTTATAGAGGATGTAAGTGTTGTAGAAGTGCAATTTTTTCCTTTTTAAATGTCTTGACAAGATCTAAGAGTGAATCATTACAGTCAGAATACAGAACGAATTCAGATTTAAAAGTGTTTCTGAAGTCTTCTCAAGTCACAGGCCTCAAGTCCGAGTCAAGTCCCAAGTCAATGACCTTCAAGTCCAAGTCGAGTCCCAAGTCTTAGTCCATTTTATCAAGTCAAGTCTCAAGTTCTAAAAATAGTGACTCAAGTCTTAGTGTTACTGTAATGTTCAGTGACACTATCTAAATGTCTGTTTATTGTCTTTTATCAGACAAAACATCTTATGTTAACATATCCTAGTCTTTGCTACTTTACAGCCAACCAAGTAATCCAAAGTATTCAGATTACATTACTCACTTTAAGTAATTTAATGGATTACGTTACAAACTACATTTTGGGGTGTGTAATCTGTAATCTGTAGGGGAATACATTTTAAAAGTCACCTTCCCAACACTGACAGCGGAACGTATTCAACTTTTCCACTCTGGAGGACGGTTTCAGATTTTTGCATTTTTAAGCTCCAAAAACGCCGTCACCGTCTAAACAAAAGCCACTTCCGATAAAATATTTTGTCATTTTTTTACCCACAAGCGCTCTCGTGTAAACAGGCAGAGTCATCCCTCCGCAGATCTGACCTGCGTTTTGGCTCGCATGGCAGCTTGTCTCCACGGCAGCAGACAAGCCATACTGTGGAACATTTCGGGCAAAGCAGCAACATCTCCATGGAGACAAGCAGGTGGCAAGCCCTCCCCAGAAATGTTACTCAAAAGTATAAAAATAGACGTTTTATGCACGGATTAAATGTAAGTACACAGTCTTTTTGTCTAAACTGAGCCCAGACAAACAGAGCTTAATACACTGAGAAAACACAACCAGTTTAAAATATCTAAATGCAAATGAATGAATGCGAGGAGGCAGATGTTACTAAGCCAAGTCAAAATACTGTTAGCCCACTGTGTTCGTCTCTTTATTAAAATGCACTGACCAATCTCCCTTTCCGTTTGTCTTGCAAATGAGATGATGCCCGTATAGACAACATGAATAGCTTTGATGAAGCCTCCTTTCTAATGTAGTCAAGTGGGTTAGAGGGAGGAACATGTCAGTGTGTGTGTGTGTGTGTGTGTGTGTGTGTGTGTGTGTGTGTGTGCGTGTGTGTGTGTGTGTGTGTTTGTGGAGCTCGCTGGCAGCTGGTGTGGCCTTAGTTCAGCTCCTGTTTACTAGTTTAGTTTAACTGTATACATTTCTTCATATACACTGTAAAAACAAACACTGATTGATTTTACTATCATTGAAGTATTTTTAGACCATATATTAGTCTATACTGGCAGGACATAAAATAAAAATATTAAATTAATTGTATTTTAATAGCACTTATCCTGGTTTTGGTGATCTTTGGAGTATCTGATTAGAGTTTTGATTGGATAACTTATACTAAATAAATACACTTTTATTTAAAAACAAGGTTTACAAAGTGCTGTACGCTCAGAAAAGAACAATAATACAAAAAAAGTATATGATTAGAGCACAGGTGTCAAACATAAGGCCCGGGGGCCAGATCCGGCCCTCCAAGACCTTTAATCTGGCCCTCGGCAGATTTTCTACTAAAATATTAAAATTATATTTTCTATTAAAATATTGTTAATATTCTGTGGTGTTTATCACAGCAGCGTCTCCAGAGCCTCTGTACGTGGCCCCTCCCATCAGAGCAGCACAAATGAAGACTTGTCTCTTTCCAAACGCTCTTAAAGGACGATCGTTTTGACTGTTGACCGTGACACCCTCATCAGAAAAATGTCCAACATGAGAAAAGTGGAGCCGAGTGCAGGATTTTACAAGAAAAATGGACTTATTCCTATTTACATAGAAGTTATTTTTAAAATGTTGTGTTGAAATTGCATTTTTCTTAAAGTTTCAGGTTGTTCATAATATTATAATATTTTGTAAAAGAAAGAGTTCATCAATTCAAAAAGATTTCTGTAATAGATTTGTGTTTCTCTGCACAAATATTTGAACTTATTGCTATTTTTGGGGTTTATATGACATGAGATTTCTGATCCGGCCCCTTTGGGATTAAAGTAAGTTGGATACGGCCCCGGAAAATGAGTTTGACACCCCTGGATTAGAGTTTCGATTTGATCTAACGACAAACTCTGCAATTATGTATTTAAATTCAATGATTTTGCCACACCTAAATTATTGCATTACTAGTTGGACTCGCAAAGCAAAACTACTCTTAAATTGGCTGAAACTATCTATAAAAAAATGACTTAAGGTATTAGACAAAAAGCCCACAAATTATCACTGGTGCAGAATACTTGACAAATACAAATTCCTAAACTCCGACAACACAATCAAATATGCAGATTTAATTTTGGTGTACAAAGTTTTTAATAATCCTGCTCCACCTCCTCTAAAGTAGTTTGTGAAAAGAAAAAAGAGCAGAGTCTAGAGGCGACTGCTCCGTGCCGTTTAGGAAAAGTACCTTTGGACAACTCTCTTTTGCTTATGGAGCAGCTCAAACATGGACACAGAGCAGCTCATATACGAGAACTTTCAACACTGGCAGCATTTTCTAAAACTTTAAAACAGTGGTTGTTCAATGGTCAAATATGTCTCCATGTTTAACCAAATTACATTTTCTTGTATTTGAGGGGTTGTTGGTTTAATTCTTGGTTTCACTCTTAAACTCTTGACTTTGAACTTCAAATGAACTGTTTGAAATTAATTGCATGTACAGTGAGTGTGTTGTGTGTACAGTGAGTGTGTTGTGTGTACAGTGAGTGTGTTGTGTGTACAGTGAGTGTGTTGTGTGTACAGTGAGTGTGTTGGTGTTGTGTACTTTTGTGTGATTGTTGTCGCTGTACTTTTCTTTGTTCTGTAGATGATTTTAGATGATGATCAACCTGCCGTGATACTGAAGATGGAAATTAGCCACTTTGGCTATAATCTTTACATATTTACATTTTTAATGTTCATTAATATGGGCTGTCAAATAAATAAAATAAAATAAAATAAACAAGATCACTTTTATAATAAATAAATACATATTTATTTAAAAACAAGGTTTACAAAGTACTGTATACTCAGAAAAGAACAATGATACAAAAAAAAATCAGATTAGATTTTCGATTTGATCACTTTTATAATAAATAAATCCAGCTTTATTTAAAAACAAGGTTTACAAAGTGCTGTACAGGCAAAGAACAATGCAAAAATCTTAAAAATAAGATACAGGAAACACACAAAAAGAGACAGTGAAGCAGACAGTCAATCATATAAATGTTTTAAAATACATAATGATTAAAACGACACGGACAAAGGAATAAAGATCTAACAATAACTGGAATTTTGTGATACTGTATCGTCAAAAGTCTCACAATAATATCGGGGTTGTTCGACAAAAAACTCTTATTCTTAGATGAATTGCTTGGTTGCGGTAACAGCTAAAAAAACAGAGAGAACTACATAGACCATGAGCCTTTGTTCCATTTCAATGCAGAGAGTATGAAGAAAAAAATATAAAAAACTTTTCTATCTTAAGTTTTTGGAATTTTACAGTAAAATAGCACAAAAGGCTTGTCAAGGCTTTTTTTTTTTTTTTTTAAAGAAAGAAGTTGCATTTTAAAGTTTGTCTTTAAGAAGTAAGAAAATTGCAGATTAAATACAACTAAAACTCTCTTCCCATTATCACGTTTTTTGCTTTAATTAAGAAAAAGTATCTTATTAAAATCTAGAGTGTGAGCGCTTCTCTGAGTTATAATAGTAACACGGGAGAACCAAGTAGACTTCAAGGATGCAAAAGCTCAAAATGAAGATTTGTTTGTTACCTTCCCCTTTTAACCAAATAGTCTTAGATATGTTGTAATAATGAGTAAAAAAGTTCAAAACCTGAACTAACAAAAAGGAGAATAACTAAGAAAATTTACAGTTTAGACAGTTTACAAAGTTTACGTTGGTCAAAATTGCCAAACATTTAAAGAGGGGGTATTACGCTACGTCAATTTTTGGAGATTTCTACCTTGTTTTAATGTTGTTCCCTCATCAAAAACATGCCCAAAGTGGTTTTAGATGTGGTTCATGTATGTTTGTGTATTTTAGTGATCTCTGCTGGGCTCTATTCAAACATAATATTATTAATAATAATGAAAATAATATTAATAAACATACAAGAGCAGGATGCAAAACTGTGCACAACAACGTGACAAACTTGATGCAATGTGCAGTAGTCTACACCAGGACTAAACCAGGACTGAACCAGGACTAAACCGGTCTCAGTCCCGGCTTGGTCCTGGTTTCAATCCCAGTCTGGTCCCGGTCTCAGTCTTGGTCTCAGTCTTGGTCTGGTCCCAGTCTAGTCCCTGTCTCAATCCTGATCTTGTCCCTGTCGTGTCCCGGTCTCAGTCCCGGTCTCAGTCCTTTTCTCAGTTCTGGTCTGGTCCCGGTCCCAGTCTGCATCAGTATTAAACCGAGTCTAGACCAGGACTAAACTAGGACTAACCTAAGCCTAAATCTGGAATAAACCAGGGCCAAACCAGGTCTACATCAGGGCTTGACAAGGTCAAAACCAAGTCTATATCAAGTCTACATCAAGACTAAACTAGGACCTAAACCAAGTCAAGACTAACCCAGAACCAGAAGTCATGTCTGGATCTGGAGTAAACCAGGACCACACCAGGTCTACATCAAGACCAAACCAGGACATAAACCAAGTCCAGTCCAGACTAAACCAGAACCTGAAGTTATCTCTGTATCTGGAGTAAAGCAGGACCAAAACAGGTCTACATCAGGGCTGCACTAGGACAAAACTAAATCTATATCAGTAAATCTACATCAGGACTAAACCAGGATATAAACCAAGTTAAGACTAACGCAGAACCAGAAGTCATGTCTGTATCTGGAGTAAACCGGGACTAAACCAGGTCTACATTAGGGCTGAACCAAGTCAAAACCAAGTCTATGTCAAGTCTACATCAAGACTAAACCAGGACGTAAACCAAGTCAAGACTACACCAGAACCAGAGGTCATGTCTGGATTTGGAGTACACCAGGACTAAACCAGGACAACATTAAGGGCTGAACCAGGTCAAAACCAAGTCTATATCAAGTCTACATCAAGACTAAACCAGGACTGAACCAAGTCAAGACTAAACCCAAACCAGAAGTCATGTGTCTGTATCTGTATCTGTCTGTATCTACATTAGGATTAAACCAGAACAAAACTAAGTCTAGACTAAACCAAGATTAGACCAGGACTAAACCGGGACTAATCCAGAACAAGGCACTCAGTCTTCGATTCCTTTTTTTTTTTTTTGCAGTGTGTATAACCCTCATCCCCGGCCTGTGTCTTTTGTACTAACGCTCTAACCCCTACAACACACAGATGCACATGTTTATCCCGGCCCGTGGGGAGCCGGAGATCAGCCCCTCGGTGGTTCCCCCCCCTCCCGCTCCCTCGGGTCCTCCCCTTTCGCCTCTTTAAGTCTCGGCGCACACACTGTAGCCCCCGTATAACAGGCATTCAACCCACATCTGTTACAGTACATCCTCGACGCTTTAGGCAGCTACTCCGCGCGCACAAAGTCCCTCCTCTGTCTCTCTACATATACCCACGTTATGGTCAATTTACAAGTCATTTCTATGCCTCCAATGATAATATTTATGAGCTGTCAGCGGTGGCTCTGCGTCGGCTTGTCCGTCTTCATAAAAGTGTCTCGCCGTGCCCCCCCCTCCTCCTCTCTCTCTCTCTCTCTGTCCCCGAATACGATTTTTCTCATTGGTTTAAATCACATTGAAAGTGAGGATATGCCAGTCTCGTCTATGATATCTCATTTTAGTGAAGAAATCTATTAGTATGCAGCCGGGCTAATGAAGTTTTATGCGCCATATGGACACAATGAGTGACACTGTGATATGCTATTGATTTGGGTTGTAAATAGGATTTCAATTTGAGGTGTTCGGGAGTGATAAATTATATCGAAGCTG
>NW_026571133.1:6993795-7068795 GCF_026225935.1 Boleophthalmus pectinirostris
CCAGGGCATCTGTGGCTACAATAGTAGTTTACTATAACTGGATCTGGAGTGAATGAATAATGATCTGTAAAGTGTCTTTGTGACAAATGTCTGTGAAAAATGCTATTTAAATCAAATACAATACTTACTTACTGAAGTGGCTTGGATGTGGTGATCTGTTAGGGAGGGAAAAAACTCAAAAGACAACGTACATGTGATAAGTTTGTCAGAACCAAATCATGATCTTAGATGTTACTCGCTTCTTTCTGTTGTAGCATTTATATTTCTTGTTACTTCACTCAGTTTTGCCATGTGAATAATTTCGTAATCAATTGTGCGTCTCTAGTCGTATGTTGAGTTCAGTTCAGTTCCATGTGTTTATTCATTCGTGCTTTATCGTCTCCTGTCAGGCGAGCGTCTGTCTGTCTGTCCCTTTGCCGTGTGAAGCTCCATAAGCTCCAGGTGAGGCCACGATCTGCCAGCTTCTCCCTCCAGAGATCCAAGTCCACAGAGATCCAACCTCACACCCTCACACCCTTTCCTCCTCACACCCTTCTTCCATTCCTCCTCTTCTCATCTCCTCCTCCTCCTTCTCCCCTCTCCTGCTCCCCTTCTGCTTTCCTCCTCCTCCTCTCCTCTCTGGGATGTTCAAACAGCAGATGGTCAGACGCCTTGCAAAAGTTGAGAAGTAAATGATTTATTATACTGTTGTTATTGTTTTTACTTAAATTATCTAAAATATTTCACTGTGTCAGTATTTAAAAAAAATACTATGATTATTCAGATGCTGGTTCATTCGATCAGCTTGTGTTGTGTAAGTTTAAATGTTATGCCTAAATTACAGGTTTGCATCCATATGTAAAATTATGACTCAATAAAGTAATAAAAAAGTTAAAAGGTGAGTTAGTCTCTCTTTAAGCTGATTATCTAGTCAGGCTGGTGCCACCTAGTGCCTCCGCTCAATTTTATTTCTCTCCAGCAGCTAGATCAGGAATCAGAATACACTAGACCAGGAGTGTCCAAACTTTTTTCATCAAGGGCCACATATCTAAACGAAGAAGCAGAGGGCTGATCGAGGGCCGTAGACTGGTGCTTAATACGGAGAATAAATGAAATATGTGCATGTTTAACACGTCAGAATGAACCATCAGTCTTTATTCATGCTAAGATCCTTAAAACCACACACTAAATATTAAACATAGGCTTTATCAAGGTCGATTTTCAAAAAACTTGCAATAAAAAGTTAATTTTTATTGATGCAGGGTCATTGGGCCAATTCACCTGGAAACCTGAGGGCCAAGAAAAATTTGTCTCAGGGCCGCATTTGACCCACGGGCCATAGTTTGGACATGCCTACACTAGACGGTTTGCAAGAACGCCGCAAGTTGTAGAACCTGCACCGGCCAATCAGTGAAGAGCTGTGAAGCCGTGACGTCAAACTCAAGCGTCTGTCTGGGTCCCTTTTGTGGTACAGCACAACAGTAAACAAAGTGTCGAGATGGATGTAGACGAAGCCCGAATTCCCGAGATCGAGGATTTAAAGCTGGAACAAAGAGAATGTTTGGTGAATTTTATCAAGGGCAAAGACATTATTGCCCTTCTTCCTACAGGATTTGGAGCATTACATACGTCACGACTAAATAGCAGCGACTGGTTAAATTAAAAAAGTACCCGTCTACCGTCAAGCGAACGAATCCTAATGCTGTGAGGTCAGACGGTTTCCACAAAGTGAAACCGTCTGAGGAATCAGGCAAATAATTATCTGCCAGTGGTGTAAAATCTTGGTCTCTTTAGTAGCAATCAAAAGTTTGGACTCACCTTCTCATTCAGTTTTATTTTTTTTTTTTTACTACTTTCTGCATTTGATTCACACACAGAAGAATGACACACAGTATATAAAGTAAGATGTATGAAATTATATAAACAAATAAAATAAAGTGAAATTACTTTTTTTTAATATTTTGCAACCAAATCCTCCAGTTATCTACTCTTTCCTTTGTCAAAAATATTTAGTAGTGTCATTTAACTTTAATTCTTTAATATCTGGCTTCATATATTTCATGTTTTCTGTATGTTTATAGAAAAGAAACAAAACAGTGAATGAGACGGTGAGTAAAACCTTTGACTGGTTTTGTATATTGTTACTGAAATATGTCAAAACAAAACCGTGAAAGTTTAGGAGTATAAGGCCACGTAATTAAAGATAAAAGTGAGTCATTTCTAATCTGTGTTTTTTTTTTTTTGTTGTAATGCAGTGAGGTGTGGCTTGAAGTTGGAAACCCGTCCACCTATTCTGGTCTGTTTCTCGATCGGGGCCAAGTGACAGATGAGCCTCTCCATGCAGACAGTATGTTCGAGAGCGAGAGACCGTCCAAACCAAAGGTAAAAGTGAGAGGCAAGTGTCCAAACTGCGGAGTAATATGCAAAAAAAAAAAAAAAAAAAAAAAAACCTGCACCAGCGGCGTCCATGCACACTCAGCACCTCCACGCGGGATGGCAGATGTTAAGGGGGGAAACCTGATTAAAGCCATTGCTCTGGACTCTCTCCAAAACTAAAGCCAGATTTGATTCTCAGAGCGGTGACCAAAACCGCACATTTAGATGAGTAACGGGACTTTCCTGCCACATCAGTACGGCTCAGATTAAACCGAAACCTGAAATCAAAAGCGCAAATATCAAACAAAGATACGTGATTACATTTCTACAAGAGCTAAATCCCAACAAAAGGTTGGCTCGAGAGTAGTGACCGGCGCACGGTTGACATCCTTCCTGCCACAAAACTGTTGACGTGGTAACTCACAAATAAAGTGTGTTTAAAATGTTCCAAGTCTACAAGCCATATGTTCACTGAAAAATACAAAAGAAGCACCTTTAGTTGGATTTATTTGATTATGGAGAATGAAAATCGCACAGGGAAGCGTGCACCAAGTCACTATACACATTATTTGTCTAGGAAATTAAAGGGACAGTCCGGAATTTTGGACATAGGACCTCATTTCCTAGTGAGCCAGAGTGTTGGAGACGTGTGGAGACACTTTTTAAAATATTCCATCCAGTCCTTGTATTCCCAGAGGTCGCTGGTGCTAGGCTAGTGCATCTCAATGGCCATAGTTATCCTGCTACTAAAAACAGTCTTACCCACTCCACAAAAACACCCGAAACAAAACTATTATTACACCAGACTGTCGATGTGAACGTCTGTGTTGATAGAATAATGTTTGAAATAAAACTAACCTTGCATCGCATGAATCGTCGCATGTTGAGGGACTATTTTCTCAGCAGCAGCGGAATTTTACGTGGTAGTAAGATAGGTGCTCGGTGATATCAGTCCGCCGCTGTCAAGTTTTCTATCAGGACATAAAACTTGCTGCTGCCCAGACGAAAATCCTTCAAATGCAAGGTTGGTTTTACCCTGTGTTTGATTATCCTTCTGAATCGGTTTTCCAAGGAAGTTGCTGAGCGACACACATGACACGCCCGAAAAAGTAGACCGAGCAAGGATTCTGAAGGGTGAAGTATAGTTCTGCGTCGACTCAACGCGCACTGCCGCCGTCGCATTGTCGCCGTCGCATTGTCGCCGTCGTTTTTGTTTTATGGATCTGCACCGTGAAGTAATTCACTGCCAGAAAGCTAGGGGGCGACGATATCTGTCCATTCATATACACGGTCTGTGTGTGTGACCTGCAGACGTATAATTTCTGAAAAGTTTAGTAGTAGGGGGTACGCGTCAACGCAGACTTTCTGTGTCGTGACGCAGACGATTTGACTGGACCGTAAATTGGCCTTGAGTCAGAATCAAAGACAGTTACACCCACTGTGACGTGTAAATGTGAGCTGTTTTCATTGTGTTTGGACGCTTTAAATGACAATTTCAGTCACTCGTATTACCGTGTCCGTATCACTGCCTGTGGGTTTAGTAGTCAGTGTTGCGGTGAGGCCAATACTGAACAAATACTTGATTTAACGGGTGTTAATGTCCCTAAGATTGTAACGTTGTGAAGAGAAATTATAACATAAAATGAAGTGCAAATTTCAAAACTTAAATTAATTAAAGTGGCAGCATTTTCATTACATGAGGGAATAGTCATGATCATAATCCATGTAGTCTGACACTCGAAATATAGTAATACGCTTCAAGCTCGGACGTGACGTCAAATCCTAGGTCCAAGTGGGAGTCGGAAAATAATCAAACAAAGGGTTACTTTAAAAATTATTCTATCGACAGACATTTATATCGTCTGACATAATAATAAATTTTCTTCGGGTGTTTTGTGGAGTGGGTAAGACTGTTTTTACTATGACCATTGACATGCACTAGTCTAGCACCAGTGACCTCTGCTAATACAAGGACTGGATGGAATATTTTTTTAAAGTGTCTCCGCACGTCTCCAACACTCTGATTCACTAGGAAATGAGGTCCTATGTCCAAAATTACAGAGACTGTCCCTTTAATGCAGATTTTTTAGGGTCTGGGTCCACAAATTTGCTAATTCTTATGATTTACATTATGACCTAAAGTCCTTTTGACTCACAAGAAAAATGCTTTTGTGTTGAAAAATCCCACTATTTTTTGAAGCCTCCATAGAAAAATAATTTCACCTTGTCCCGTTTGTGCTGACTTGCTGAATTTGAACTTTTTCTTTACAGAGATATTAAGTGCAAACCAGGACAAAGCCTCTGCAGTTTGACACTTACAAGAGAATATTTGCCAACACTGTATGGAAATAATAATGTTGTTTATTGCTAAAAATCACATTCATTCTTATAATGAGCGAGCTTACCTCTCCACAGATCTGATCTGGTGGCATCATATACTTGTCTCCATAGAAATATGTATATGTAGACACCTTTATATAACAGATAATACTCCCTACAACTGTACAACAACTTACTCTTATGTAACTGATAATACTCCCTACAACAGTGTGCCTTTATGTAACAGATAATACTCCCTACAACTATACAACAACTCACCCTTATGTAACAGATAACCCTATGTCGTGTCAATCATCATATCATTATTGCATTGTCTTCCTATATATATCTATATATATATATATATATATATATATATATATATATATATATATATATATATAATGTATGTTATTATATTTTATTGTGATGTGTGAGCTACTGTGTCCAAATAATTTCACTCATGAATCAATAAAGTTTGTCTCAGTCTAAGTTTAATGCCTTACTGTGGAACATTCTAGATCAGGGGTGCCAAATTTTAAAACTGGGACTAAGTCGTGGGCCAAACTAAATATTTATTGAACAATTTCAGCAACATCTGCATGTTTTCTCTTCTTTCGAGATGTAGTGTTAAACCTTTTCTTATTAAAATAAATGTTTAATAATAGTTTTGCTTAAACACTGAATCCAGAACAAGCAGAATATAAATAAAATAATAACAACATTTGAAATAAAAAATGTCTCTATAGTCTGTCTGTAGCCGGCGGTCAGCTCTAATACATATTTGATATGATCTCGCGGGCCAAATATAATTATATCATGGGTCAAATTTGGTCCCCGGGCCTGAGTTTGACATGTCTGTTCTAGACGAAGAAAGTACATTTCCATGGAGACAAGCGAACCTCCACCCAAAAAGTGACATAGTGCACCTTTACTGACTGTGAAGAGAAAGAAAAACTGACACATTTTTAAATGGGACAAATTTTGCTTTTATTTATAATTGTTTACTTGATCTTCGCAAATATCCATACAAATTAATCAGTGTTTCCTTCACATGATTTCTTTAATTTTTTTGTTTTTTAATTTAATTTCTTTTTAAAAATAACATATAAACAAAATTCTTCCAGTTCAAATACAGTATAACATGTTTCCCTTTTACTTAAATGAGCTTTTTTTCCTTTTAGACGAGAAGATTCCAACACAAACCTGCTCTGGCACGGCACTTTTACACTTTGGCGTTCCTCCATAATCCACATTTATGAGCAGGTTTACAGCCGTATGTTTTGTCTTGTAGGTGCCACCGTCTCCAAATCTTTTCACTCCTAATTTTCTAATGAACCGCTCACTTTTAACAAGATGCTCTGAGCTTGTAATTTGCTTTATTGGGTCTTGATAAGCAATAAAAACGTCTGAAGAAGTGAATATATATTTCGCGACTCTTTGCCAAGTAGTTTACAAATACAAACAAGTTTAGAGCATTCCCATCGCAGTGAATGTTAAATTATGGAGATGTTTAAGCGCGATTATCAGATTTCACAACTTTGAGCAAAAAGAAACGTGAAAAATTAATGACGTTCCAGTTTCGTGGTTAATGTTTTGACTGCCAAGTTGTAAATCTCCATAAAATATCACGCCGTGGATTTGAAATAACAAACATTTAGTCAAGAAACCCGAGGAATCTGTAAGAGTACGTCCTTGGCATCTAATCCGTATTCAGCCGCACCATGATGATACATTATGAGACGCGGAAAGGAAAAGCGACGCAAAACATCACACACACAAATGTTATTTTCACTGTAATTGATTGAACACACGGAGAACGCATTTACATTTCAGATTGATCATTGTCTGTGCAGTTTAGCGGCGGAGAATGAGGAGTGAATGAGATAATTACGGTAGCTGCTCGCGTGAACACGTGTCGTAAAATTGCAATATGATTTGGTATTTGTAGGGTGTGTGTCGCCATAAGGTGCTTTAAAGGTCCAATATTACACAAAATTGGGTCTTGTGAGTTTTAAGGCGTGTTATAATGTTGTTATAAACATCAAAAACAGACCTGGAGTTGTGTTTTGGTTCATTCACGAGTTGGAGTAACAAGGCAATATTAGGCTACGTACAGACTGCAGGGCTTAACGCTCAATTCGGATTTTTTGTGAAATCCGATGTTTTTGCAAGGCCGTTGTATGTCTTGTATGTGACTCCAGTGTGAACTTTAAACGGCCCAAAAGTGTCCCGCATGTGCACTGGAGACACGATGACGTGGACTGCAGCGAGCGTGCTCTGTGTTCACCAAAGTTGTCCAAACATGGACGCGAGCATTGAGCACCTGGAGATTTTAAAGTTCCTCTCGTACCAGAGACAGAACATGAACAACTTACTTGTTTTATGGAGGAGATTGAGAAGGAGAAGGACGAGGTTTTTGGCCGTGGGGCCCGGTCAAGCAGAAGTAAACAGCAAGGCCAAAAATTCAAGTTAATGCATCTGATATAAAAATGTATTGAACAGATACATATGTACTCTAGTTTATGAAACTGTTTACCTTTTTTCTGTACCATTTTTGGTTCTAAAGTTACATACGTTTTAAACAGACCATGTATGAAACATGGAACAAAAATTATTTCCCAAATTTCAAAGACCTGAAAATCATGTAAATAAATTGATGTATTTCATCATATCTTGTGTTATTCCATCTTTGAACTGTTGATGAAGGCACATGATTTTTTTTTTTAAGTATTTAAAATGATAAAAGGACTGACATATTTTATAGAAATAGTTTCCTTTCATTTTGAAGTAATATTAATGTTTTCGGAAGAAAAAAGTTGACAAATTATGCAAAATCATGCACCTTCTACTTGTTTGCACAATTTTCCCTCCGTTACTTTTTCCTCCGTTACCATGACCTTTCTTAATAAAAAATCTCATTACTCAAAAAGTAAGAGGTTTTTCAACCTAATCTTGTACCATATGGTAGAAAACTATATGAAGCAAATATTCAAACCAGTTTGTTAAGGATATGTAAGTGAGAACCGCTAGTTATCACTGTGTGTATTTATTGCCCAAAAAGTGCTGCATATTTCACTGTCTGAACGCAACCTTAGTCTGTCTGCATTTTTAAAGCTCAAAGTGCTCTGTTCCAACTCGTGATGTCATGTAGTGTTTTCAAGTTAAAGATGTTGTATGGAGGATTTTTTTGTAGATATTTTTGTATAATAATAAATAAATGTAAGGTAGAGCAGTTTAATGTCATACTGTGGAACATTTCAGACAAGAAAGTGACGGACTCCCAACCAAAAAGGAACAGAAATCACAATCAAAGTCCTCTAACGCGTCGTGTCTCGTCACAGAGCGCTGTAGCAGTTGTTATTGTCTACTGTGGGATTATTGTGATGTGATTCTCTGTCTTGTCTGCTTTAGAGTTGGAGAGGGGCAGAATACAAACATCGAAACAGTGGTTTGTCTCGATGCCAAATTGTTCACTTGTTTGTTGACAAATGCAGCGGGCGCACAGTCAAAAATCTCCCCATGCAAAATGAATGAGAGAGTCCAATTACGCACTGTTAATGATGGTAATGGATTAGAATGAGCGTAGCAAAAACAAAATGGGACTGAATAAGAGCAGGGATGGTTACGTGGAATTGGAAGTTGAACAGTTGTGTCTTGTCTCTTGAGTGGATGTTTAGATTTCCGCGCTATTCTACTGGGGGTTTTCAGAATCTAGATTGTGACGATATACTGCCCAATGAGAGCGAGAGCCAATTTTTCTTATTGATTACACTGTATTTTGATTTGAAATATCCAAAATGTAAATTTACAAATGTTGAACGAGATCATTTCAGTTTTTGTAATGATTTTAGCTGTACCCCCCCCCCCCCCCCCCCCCCATTGTTTTAAGGCAAGGCAAGGCAAGTTTATTTGTATAGCACAATTCGTACACAAAGTAATTCAAAGTGCTTTACAGAATAAGAAATACATTAAAATCATCATAAAAACAAATCAAAACATAAATAATCATGAAGATAAACTACTTTAAATTACTTTTTTTTTCTTTTTTCACCAAATGTATTGCAGATATACATACAAATGATTATAAACATACAGACAAGAAAACAGATAAATATACACAAAGATTACAAGACATAGGGGGTAGTTAAATTACAGGCGTTCTCACTTCGTGGAAACTGTCTGACCTCACAGCATTAGGTTTTGTTCGCTTGACGGTAGGCGGCTACTTTTTTTATTTAACCAATCGCTGCTGTTTGGTCGTGACTTCACCAAACATTCTTTGTTCCAGCTTTAAATCCTCGATCTTGGGAATCCTTGCCAACACAGAAAGTCTGTCTTCGTCTACATCCATCTGAACCGCTTTGTTTACTGTTGTGCTGTACCACAAAAGGGACCCCGACAGCTCTTCACTGATTGGCTGGTGCGTGGTCTACAACTTCCAGGTTCTTGCAAACTGTTTAGTCCAGGGGTGCTCACACTTTTTTAGCATGCAAGCTACTTACAAAATGACCAAGTCAAAATGATCTACCTAATACAAAGCCAAGCAAACTGCACTGAAACGCCTCTTTTTTGGACCCTCACCCACAGTTTGAGAACCCCTTCTTTAAGAGAACTTCCTCTGGCACTTTACACAAAACTACTGAAAAAGTGAAGGAAGTAGGTAAGATTTTTAAACCTGTTTTTTAAAGTTCCAAACTGGAGTTGCATTCTTTTCTGGTTTTGCAGTGATATTTACCAGCCTCTGCACGTTTACCAAACCAAACGCACATCGTGACAAACACAGATGCATTTGTGCACTTTTGTTAGGCAAACTTCAGCCAAATGTGGCAGTAGGTCTGTTCTGTAGATCTGCTCTATGCTGTAGACCTGCTTTGTGCCAACACTGGAACACAAATTTAGACTAGTTTTTGCTTCAGGTTTCGTGTTGCTCTTAGTGCGCACTGTGGGAGGGGCTTGTGTTCGCTGTACGCAGGAAGGAGCGAGAGCGTGAAAAGGCGAGGGGCGGCGTGCTGACGTGAGGCAGATGGACAGGTAGGATGTTTAGGAAGTTTAACCTGCCCTGTGATGCGCGCTGGTACACGAGGGCACACGCTGTGCGTGTGTGTTTGTGATGTGCAGTAGAGTCTCCGCGGGTTTCAAATGAGCGCACAGGCTGCACTGAGACGCCCCACACGCTCCTGCACCCCGATACAAGTTTATTGCCAACAGCAGCGGCCGTAATGAAATATGATCGCACTTGTTGAGTGTCAGACCTTGAGTGAGAGACAAAACCGAGTCCAAACGCGATCGAGTCCGAGATGAGACACGGCGATCTACCCACACGACCTTGGCGATCGACTGGTAGATCGGGATCGACGTATTGGGCACCCCTGAACTAGATCATTTCTGTTTTCATAATGATTTTAGCTGTACCCCCCCTTTTTTTTTTTCATCAAATGTATTGCAGATATACATACAAATTATTATAAACAAATGATTATAAACATACAGACAAAAAAACAGATAAACAAACATGCACAAAGATTACAAGACATCTTTAGTTAAATTACAGTCTGATTCATCAGGCGTTCAACCTTTAAACCTGTACAACCTTTAAACCTGTCAAGATTCCTGTTTTTTTCCCCTTGTTCTGTCTTCCCCTCCCTTTTGTGTCTCGTGTGTCTGGAGCTGGGCAGAGAATCTGGCACCACCCTCACCTCTGAATCCTCAAGCCTACACCTCTGCAGTATTACAGACCGGCTCAAGCATCCACACCTCGCCAGATCAGCATTTTATCCTACGCATTACAACTTTTGGCTCCAGTTTTGTCTCTAGAGTTTTTTGCCTCTTTCCCATTTCTTTGCCTTTTTTTCTTGTTTTTCCTCAGACCCAGTTTTTACACTCTTCCTCCTTGGACTCTCACCCAAGCCTTCAACCCAACTCCCAGCAACCTGCCCATGTTTGTTATTAATAAATCCTGTTAATTTTTTGGACTTTTTGTCTGCCTCATTTAATCCGCCAGTGATTACACCAAAAGATAAATAAAAGAAATTTAAAATCGACTCTAAAACACACTAGGAGCCAATGGAGAGAGGCTAAAACAGATGAGATGTTCTAGTGTTTCCAGGTTCTGGTTAAAAGTCGAGCCGCTGAGTTTTGGACCAGCTGCAAACGGCAAAGTTCAAATGATTCAGATTGATAATTTCAGTTCTTTATAATATTATATAGTTTTAATGTTTTAATGATGTTGGCCTCTTGATACGTTGCATTAACCATCACACTGTTCTACGTGTTGTTACCATGGAAACACAATGCAAACACTGCCAAAAAACTTTTAATGTAGTCTGACGGTAAAGCAGCGACTCACTAAAAAACTCTTGGTCGTGACTGTAATTTTATGAGTGAGAGACTGGTATGATATTTTGTGGAGGCTAAAGAAGTTGTGAATATGATACTTCCGTCTTAAAATGCTTTGACAAGACTTAATCCAAAGAACTAAGGCTACGTTCAGACTGCAGGGCTTAATGCTCAATTCAGATTTTTTTGTGAAATCCGATGTTTTTGCGAGGTCGTACATTTCCAATTAAATGCGACTTGTATGTGATCTCCAGTTTGAACAGTAAACGGCCCGAAAGTGTCCCGCATGTGCACTGGAGACACGACGACGTCAACCGCAGCGAGCGTCTCTGTGTTTACGGAAGTTGTCCAAACATGGACGCGAGCATTGAGCACCTGGAGATTTTAAAGTTCCTCTCGTACCGGAGCCAGAACATGAACAACTTACTTGTTTTAAAGGAGGAGATTGAGAAGGAGAAGGACGAGGTTTTTGGCCGTGGTGTTTTGTGGGGCAGCGGCAGCAACGTCTGTTGAAAGGAACGTGTGGATGTGGAGACGGAGCCAAGAGTGGTGAGTGGTGATGTGCTTCGCTTCAGTGACACGGAGTTCAATAACAATTTTCACCTACTTCAGCGCAGAATAGTGACGTTTTTGGCTTGTTGATAATGTGTAGGTCGGATGGATGCGCTTTGGCCGTTCAGACTTAAGTCGAATGTCAAAAGATCAGATATGTATCGGTTTCAGGACCACATATCCAAGTGTCCTGGGTCACATTTGAAAAAATCGGATCTGTGTCGTTCAGACTGTCATTAAAAGATCAGATACAGGAACATAGGGGCCAAAAAACTGGATTTGGGTCACTTCAGGCTGCAGTCTGAACGCAGCCTAAGACTTAAAAGTGCTTAGAACTGTTATTTCTTCTTGTAGTCTGCACCAAAATGGAACAAAGGATTATGGTCTATGTAGTTCCTTCTGTTTTTTTTAGCTACTGCTGCACCTTGACAATGAATTTAAGCAAAGAAACTTGTGATTCAATATATTGTGATGGCCCACGATATTACTGAGAGACTTTTGACGATACGGTATCACGATATTTTGGTTATTGTTACACCCCTACCAAATATATTATCCCAATATATTGATATTTCAATATTTTTGCACAACCCATAATACACAGCAACAAGTGGAGTGTTAAAATTGACTCTCACAGAATCAATTTTTACATTTTAACAGAGTTTATATGAGTCCAGTCTGTTTTAGAGTTACTTTAACATTTATGGAAATGTTAATTAAGTAACACTGGACCAAAGTTCCTGTTTAACCCGAAATCCAGAGTTATATTCACGTTTTGAGGGTAAACAGATAACACTTTGTAGAGTTATTCTGATTTAGCTAAAGAACACTCAGAGGTGTTTTATTTTATTTTTACTTTATTTTAGTTCATTTAAGATGAAATTATGTACAAAACTGGTTCAAACTGGTCTTCTCACACAAGAGTTTGAAGTGGTGAATGGGAGGAGCCAAATTAACACTAAGGGAAGTTGAATTAACCTCAACCACATCAACTCTGACTAATAACCTCAACTCAAACCCCCATTTAACTTTCATATAGTTAAAATAACACAACTCTGAAATAAATAACCCTCAAATTTTAACCCTCCAGTTTTTGCTGTGTAGAAAGGAATTTTTTTTTAGGTCCTGGGTCCTCACTTTTGCAAATTTTTATGACTTACAATATGACCTAAAGTCCTTTCAACTCACAAAACACGAGTAAACTTGTGTAATCCCAGTACTTTCTGAAACGACCATAAAAAAATACAGCAGACAAGACAGAAAATCACATTGCAATAATCCCACAATAGACAATAACAAGTGCTGTGTCGCTCTGTGGAGGAGACACAACGCATTATAGGACTTTGATTTTCCAAATGCTAAGCCGAAATATCACAAGGGTTTTCGGGGGATGCTAAAAGATTCAATAGATGCAGCTTTTGCGTTGTTGTATGTTGCAGTCACAGCTCTCAAGGAAATCCGGTGTTTCTTTGAACGCACTGGTCCGGCCTCTGCTCTGCTTTTGATAATCCCTCATTGGATCTTTTGTGCCACACTTGTTGGAATAGTAATGCTCCCTAATCCCCTTTTTGCAAAACCTGTGATGTTTTTTTTAGAATAGGAAATGCAACACAACTCTGCCAGCGTAAAGAAAATATGACAGACACATACACAAAACATAGGACCATAATCTTGAGTTAAAATGTGTTGAATTAAGAACATGTTGTATTGATTTGATTAAATCAGGAGTAAAATGAGATAAGAAAAACAACAACTCTCTGTACTTAAAATAAGAAACTAAATCATATGTTGTTTGAATTAAGAAAAAATACTTACTCCATTGGTAGATAATTTTACTTATCAAGTGAAATCTACTCAACTCAAGTTAAATCTTTTTAATTTGGGTAATTGGAACTAGTTTAGGTATTACTTTTTGCAATGTAGGAATAGGGATGTCAAGATTATTTGGTTAAAACCAGAGGTGGGGACTTGCAAGTTGTGACTTGGACTCACGTAGGGGTGTGCAAAAATATCGGAATATCGATATATCGTATTGTTTAATGTGATGATACAGTATCGATATCGTGGGCTACTGTATCGATATTTCACCAAGAGTATTTTTAGGTGTGTTTTACTGAATTATTTTATTTACAGCGCTACAGTTTTGTTGCTTGTGGAGTGAAAGGAAACTCATTTATGCGACACATTTGACATTTTTACTGTTTTGATGATTAAAATGTTTGTGTTTCATATGAACTTCGCACAAGAAGTGGTTTAACGAAGCCTTTTAGTATCACAGCCACGATTTAGCCTTTATTTTTTTTAATCATATCGAATCGAATTCCTTAATGATACTCACCCCTAGACTCACGTGTCACTATTTTTGAGTCACTATTTTTAGGACTTGAGACTTGACTTGATAAAACTGACTAAGACTTGGGGACTCGAGTTGAACTTGAAGGTCAGTGACTTGGAACCTGAGGCTTGTGACTTGAGAAGACTTGGGAAGCACTTTTAAATCTGAATTCTTTCTATACTGACCACAATGATTCACACTAAGATCTTGTCAAGACATTTAAAAAGAAAAAATAATTTCTACAACTCATATATAAATACTCATATATAAATATACCTTGACTTTTTAAGTACAATTTAGTTTAAAAGTCATATAAATTGCAAAAATCTAAGCTATATTTGGTAATTTGTTTTAAAGACTTGAAATGACTTGAAGCTCAAAGCAGACAACTTGGATTTGATTTGGACTTATGGGCCAGTGACTCAAGACTCGACTTGGACTTGCCTGTATTTGACTTGGGACTTGACTCGGACTTGAGGTCAAAGACTTGAGACTTACTTGAGACTTGCAAAACAACAGCTTGGTCCCACCTCTGGTTAAAACAGATCTATTATGGAAAATTGACTGTTTAGAGCCATGTTATAGTGGTTTCCTTTCACCATTTACTCAGCCGAAGTTGTATTTGGAGTGATTCGTGCATGTTTGAGTCATTTTTAATCTTATCTTATTTTCAAGCTTATTTTCAAGATGCCAATTTGTAGATCAAACCATTTTTTCATCACCACCGGCATATGCCCACTGCTCTGTACTTACTCCATCCATCTGTTTTCTTCCTCTTACCTGGGGTCTGGTCACAGGGGAGCAGCTTAAACAGGGACTCCCAGACTTCCTTCAGCCCAGACACTGAGTGCGTATACATGCACATCAGTATCCCGGTTATTAGCCATATCCCGGTTATGTCAGTATTCGGGTTACTGCGTTTACATTCGCACAGAGAAACCGGGATACTCATGTTCGCGTATACATGATCAAATGGAGTATCCCGGTTTCTTGACATAATCTTACAAATGCTCAAGCGCAAAAATTAACTTAAATCAATTTCATAAACCAGGAAAAATACAAACCGTGAGCTCCTTTAGCATAAGAAGCTAAGGAGCTACGAGATCTCCCACAATCCACTGTGCAGATTCTTCATTAAAATCTTCTGCATAAATAAACTCAACTTTACAACATATAAACCATAAACACTATAGACACATCAGCCCGTTTGATCAGATAATTCAGCTGTGATCACATTTGTTTATGTTTTACAGAAACGAAACTTAAGACCGCATCACTAATTAGCATAAACTGTTAGCGGTGATAAAAACAACTCGCTCCTTGTGCCGCTGATGCGATCAGCTTCTTTTGGACTAAATGACACGACTCTGTGGAATTATGTGTGTTATTTCTGTGACAGAAGAGGCGCTAATGATGGTAAGTGTGTTCCGTGCGTATAGAGTATAGGAGATAGTTCATGTTTTAGCTTTTCAGCGTCACACAAGTGCAGATTGTACGTGTGCAGGTTTAGCGCAGCTCTTTATTTTACAGTCATTTCACTCGTTTGGTCACTTTATTTATGTTGGTCAATTTATTTATGTGACTACTGTTGTGGTGAAAGGCTGGAAAGTGTCTTTTGGACGCATGCGCACTCAACTTTATGTTGCAGTAACCGGGATACTGCGTTTACATGACACAAGTATCCCGGTTACTATCGGAATAAACCAGCTACAGTAACCTGGATTCTAATAACCGGGATACTGCCATAACCGGGTTACTGAAACCGGGTTACTGCGTCTACATGCACCATCAAGAAACCGGGATACTCAAAAATCCCGATCATAACCGGGTTATTGATGTGTATGTATACACACTCACTTTCTCCATCTCCTCCAGTGGGATCCCAAGGCGTTTCCAGACCAGCCAACAGTCACCTCATCTGGCCAACGCAACTGCTCTACTCCCAGATCCTCCCAAGCTCTACTCTTCTCTTCTTCTCTACTCACTTCATTCTCCAATTTTATTTTTTAGCCAGTGATACACTTAGGATTAGGCAGCATTACTTTGTCATTTTTATAACAAACAAACAAAAAAACTGCTTCTCGCTGCTTCATCTGCAGCTATCCATCGGAGGTGCTGATAGCTGCACGGCTCTTTGGTGTGAAGACGTTTACACCGACGTCATCTCCCACAAGGCGCTGCAGTTTTCTAATGCTGAAGACAGGACTTGTTTCATTAAGTCGTTTTATATAAATTGACCCATTGGTACAAGCACAAAAGGTCTTCTTTAATAGATTATATTGATTACTAAGGTCACAATATAATGGCAGCAGGTATTACATTTTTATGTCTCATTAACTTTATCATTCCCGAGCTTTGGTTTCATAAAGCTTGTCACAGTGAGGAATGGTCATCTATGCCGGTGTTTCCCAAGCAGGGGTATGGGGACCCTGGGGGGACATGAGCACTTACCAGAGGGAACGTGGAAAGATTTTCAGGTTTAAAAAGAAGGTGACATTCAATTTGTATATGAAGAAAAAACTAGAAAGACTGTGCCATGTTAGAATGTTACCTCATCAAAAATATACCTGGAGTTTGTGTTTTGTTTCATTTCATTATTACAATTCTAAAATATAATAGTAATAATAGACTGCATACTGCTATAGTAAACAGATATATTTGCCTAGTACCTGCACAGGTCAATTTTTGGAGACCCGGCCGTTAAACCTGCACCCGCCCAGACCCTTTAACATTCTACCCATTACCCGCCCGTGCCCATGATAAATCCCACACAAATTAAAAGTATTCTAACTGAAGCAGCCATCAGAACACGAATTGAAAAGTTACGACTTCAAGAATTACAATTATGAAAATAAATGAAACGGTTTTGCTTTCTTCAGTACGAATAAGAAATCACAGACGCGATGCAACTCTCATCACTTCACGGGCTTTGTTTACTGAGCAGAAGAAACTGTGATTGAGATGCTGGTCTTTTGCGGCGCACACGAATAGGACTGAATCAAGACTTAATCAGGACTAAATCGGGACTAACTTAGGACTGATTGCAGGACTGAACTAGGACTAAAACCGGACTAAAAACCGGACTAAACCAGGACTAACCTAGGACTGATTCCAGGACTGAAAGAGGACTAAAACAGAACAAAACCAGGATAAAATCAAGACTAAACCAGGACTAAACCAGGACTAACCTAGGACTGATTCCAGGACTGAACGAGGACTAAAACAGAACAAAACCAGGATAAAATCAGGACTAAACCAGGACTTATTCCAGGACTAACCTAGCACTGATTCCAGGACTGAACGAGGACTAAAACAGAACAAAACCAGGATAAAATCAGGACTAAACTAGGACTAAACCAGGAGTAACCTAGGACTGATTCCAGGACTGAACGAGGACTAAAACAGAACAAAACCAGGATTAAATCAGGACTAAACTAGGACTAAACCAGGACTAACCTAGGACTGATTCCAGGACTGAACGAGGACTAAAACAGAACAAAACCAGGATAAAATCAGGACTAAACCAGGACTGATTCCAGGACTGAAAGAGGACTAAATCAGAACAAAACCAGGATAAAATCAAGACTAAACCAGGACTAAACCAGGACTAACCTAGCACTGATTCCAGGACTGAACGAGGACTAAAACAGAACAAAACTAAACCAGGACTAACCTAGCACTGATTCCAGGACTGAACGAGGACTAAAACAGAACAAAACTAAACCAGGACTAACCTAGCACTGATTCCAGGACTGAACGAGGACTAAAACAGAACAAAACCAGGATAAAATCAGGACTAAACCAGGACTAAACCAGGACTAACCTAGGACTGATTCCAGGACTGAACGAGGACTAAAACAGAACAAAACCAGGATTAAACCAGGACTAAACCAGAATTGAACCAGGTCTCACTGTCGGGACGGCTCGTAGGTGCGCCCATGTAAACTGTCAGGTGACTACAAGGGAAAGGGTCGGCGTAGAGCTCCGCGCCCAACCAAAGTAAGCACAACCATCGCCCGTTTGCGCTTTCCGGACACTGCTCCACGGGCTCAGAGGTTCTCTCTTAAGTCCAAGATTAGTGTTAGGTCTGCCTAAACATTGTAAACAAGAAGAAAGACAAGAGATTAATTCAGTTTTACTCACGAGGAGAACGGGCAGAGAGTGGGCATCAAAACGAACAGTCTCCACACGTTCTGATGCCTCAAGGCCGCTCTCCTCTTTTTATTTCATTAGGAGGCCCTAGTTACAGAATGATAATTCTCAAGGGGAAGGGAAAACAGCCAAGACATAATAAGAAACTGATGAAGTTATGCATAGTCCAAACACATAAAACATGATTAACAATCAGGAGGTGCCTTAGGTATGGTCAGACACCATCATAACTCTTGCATGTGTGACAGTGGAAGTTGGCTTCATGTGAGGAATCATCTCGAGGTTCACTAGAGCGATAGGACACTGCACACAGTTGTCAAACACACAGAGGTTATTCATTTTCATACAAGTGATTGGTACATTATAAATCAAAGAATTGTAGTTACATAAATGGTTAACTCATAGGCATAGAATATCACACAAGTATTTAGCAAATATGGGATAATAAAATTATTCTGACAATTAGTCTTGGTTTATACCTGCTTTAAACCTGGTTTAGTCCTGATATAGTTCTGATCCACCGTGTGTAATTACTACCTGCCCTTAAAATTCCAGACCATTAAAACCCGCCCACTTCAGCAACTATTTTGCCTGTACCTGGTGCAGGACTCAGTTGTTTAGGGCCCACTTGGGACAAAAACTCCAAACCTGACTCTGTTCTGCTTGTTTCCATGGAAATGTTGTTTTTTGGCTATAATATTCCACAGTATGTGCACGATCTATCTCCATGGTAAATTATGAAGACTGGTTCCAACTTCCTATTTCCATGGAATTGTGCAGATGATGCTCCACCTCCAGAAAGTTACACACTGTACCTTTAACGTCCAATTAGTGTACGTTCATTTGCAGTCAGAGGGTTGTGTGTTTTCCCCAGATTCTGGATGTAGCTTCATTTTTGCCTCGTCATTTTCTCTGACAGTTTGCTCAGTCACTGCGGGCCCAGAGGAGACCCGGCCTGACGTGTACTCCATACAACTTTTGTCTTGTTTTGTTTGATAACTTTTGGAGCTGTGGCAACACGGAGGGGGAAATAATAAAAATGTATATGGTGTTTTCTAGTTTGTGGTTGGATTTTCAGTCTCAACCTTTCGCCTGTCTGGGCGACACCTCGGGCTTATGTAACCTCAGAGTGGACTCCACTTATCGCCACAGCTCCCAGTGTTTCTGCTGCTGCCTGACTGCACTTAATGGTGAATTTATTCTAACTTTTTTATATTAAAATGCAATTTCACAAAGTTATATTTGTTTTTGCACTATTGTAATATTTGATTTGTTTGTAGAATTAGAGTGATTGAGTGATTACTGATACAGAGACGTCTGGAAGTCACAGTTGTCCTGGTTTAGTCCTGGTTTAGTCCTGGTTTAGTCCTGGTTTAGTCCTGATGTAGACTTGAGTTTGGTTTTGTTCTACAGTAGTTCCGGTCTCGACAAGATCAAGTCCAGGCTGAGTTCCAATTTTGACTCATTTTTGATGGGTGTTTGTAGAAGTTTGAATGCACCCATGCAGATGAAATAATTTATTTATAATTTATTTAGTCTTTTTTTGATTAAAGTGGAACTAAACACATAGACTCCGCCCAGAACTACATTTCAAATACAGCTGCTAAACTGGGCAGTACGTGGAGGAAGGACTAACCCTGTGTTCAATTATCTTCTGACTCCCACTTTGACCTCGGATTTGACGCCACGTCCAAACTTGAAGCGTATTATTATGTTTCCACGTTAGGGACATTAATGCCTGTTAAATCACCACAACACCGACTACCAAACCCACGGGCAGTGATACGGACGCAGTGACTGAAATTGTCATTTAAACCACCAAAGTGTCCAAACACAATGAAAACAGTTAATATTTACATGCCACAGTGGGCGGAGCCATCTCGGCTTCTGACTCGGAATCCTTGCTCGGTCTACTTTTTCCACCACTTCCTTGGAAAACCGATTCGGAAGGATAATCGAACGCAGAGTAAAGAAAAGAGTGACAGAGGAGGAGGGGCGGGGTCTAGGGGATATAAGGAACGGTGTGATTGGTCAAACAGGTATCCACACTTCAAACTCCGCCCCTGCAGGTGTTTGTGATCAGAAACACTTGTCTGTAATCAGGGCAGTCTTGAGTGATGTCACCAGCTACTTGAAATCGCAGTTGAAGGCAGCGCAAACTTAGATTCAGGTGTTTTTGACTGATCGGCTGTGAGCGAGAGACAGATAATACTCCCTACAACTGTACAACAACTCACCTTTATGTAACAGATAATACTCCCTACAACTGTACAACAACTCACCCTTATGTAACAGATAATACTCCCTACAACTGTACAACAACTCACCCTTATGTAACAGATAATACTCCCTACAACTGTACAACAACTCACCTTATGTAACAGATAATACTCCCCAACTACAAACTGTACAACAACTCACCCTTATGTAACAGATAATACTCCCTACAACTGTACAACAACTCACCCTTATGTAACAGATAATACTCCCTACAAACTGTACAAACAACTCACCTTATGTAACAGATATAATACTCCCTACAACTGAAACAACAACTCACCCTTATGTAACAGATAATACTCCCTACAACTGTAACAACAACTCACCCTTATGTAACAGATAATACTCCCTACAACTGTACAACAACTCACCCTTATGTAACAGATAATACTCCCTACAACTGTACAACAACTCACCCTTATGTAACAGATAATACTCCCTACAACTGTACAACAACTCACCCTTATGTAAACAGATAATACTCCCTACAACTGTACAACAACTCACCCTTATGTAAACAGATAATACTCCCTACAACTGTACAACAACTCACCCTTATGTAACAGATAATACTCCCTACAACTGTACAACAACTCACCCTTATGTAACAGATAATACTCCCTACAACTGTACAACAACTCACCCTTATGTAACAGATAATACTCCCTACAACTGTACTGTACAACAACTCACCCTTATGTAACAGATAATACTCCCTACAACTGTACAACAACTCACCCTTATGTAACAGATAATACTCCCTACAACTGTACAACAACTCACCCTTATGTAACAGATAATACTCCCTACAACTGTACAACAACTCACCCTTATGTAACAGATAATACTCCCTACAACTGTACAACAACTCACCCTTATGTATAACAGATAATACTCCCTACAACTGTACAACAACTCACCCTTATGTAACAGATAATACTCCCTACAACTGTACAACAACTCACCCTTATGTAACAGATAATACTCCCTACAACTGTACAACAACTCACCCTTATGTAACAGATAATACTCCCTACAACTGTACAAACAACTCACCCTTATGTAACAGATAATACTCCCTACAACTGTACAACAACTCACCCCCTTACTGTAAACAGATAATACTCCCTACAACTGTACAACAACTCACCTTATGTAACAGATAATACTCCCTACAACTGTACAACAACTCACCCTTATGTAACAGATAATACTCCCTACAACTGTACAACAACTCACCCTTATGTAACAGATAATACTCCCTACAACTGTACAACAACTCACCCTTATGTAACAGATAACATGTACATTTACTTTTATACAATTATGTCTTATTTGACACCTGTCTCTTGCTTTAATTTTTGCTACTTATTTAGAATTTATTATTACCATTTATATTTTCTGTTTATTATTATATTATATTGTGATGTGTGAGCTCCTGTGTTCAAGTAATTTCCCTCATGAATCAATAAAATTTGTTTAAGTCTAAGTCTAAGTTACACTAAAATTGACCAAAAAATCCATAGAAATAGTAACCAGTGATATTAAAACACCATTTACAAAATTTAGTAGCTATTAAAAGACCATTTATAGAGTTTAGCAGGAAAAATTATGATTTTTATAAGTGATTTAACCACTGTTTCGTTTTTAATTTTTACTTATTTTAGTTTGCATTGAGACTTTTTTATGCCAATCCCCATTTACTTACTTGAGCCTGTTAAAAATGGTAAGACTGTTGAAAATGATTTGCAGTTTGATCCCTGCTCCCACCTGTACGTTCTGTTCTTGGATTCTTGTGAGACAGCAGCTCGCTTTGCCTCGGGTAGAGTGTCTCCTGATATTTGTTTATGGACGTGCAATTGGATAAAAATCTTCTCTGTTTAAAACGCTTTGAGTTTTAGACAGAATACTACACAAACATGACTATTTATCAACTACTTTTGCACAGCTTTTATTTAGCTGTTATTTACTGTATATTATTTTTATTTTAATAGACTGTATAAAGAAGAGAACTAAGGGAGTGTGATGTTACTCATAGTGTTCAGCTCCAGTCAAATGAAGCTCATCGAGGGTGGAAGTTATGGGGTGAATTTGGAGCGAGGTCCATATTAGGAGCAGGAATTTAATTATGGACAAAATAGCGAATTTAAACAAAATCTGTGTATCATTCGTTCATTTGTTTTTCAAAATAAAACCAAAAATAAGAAAACAACAATTTTCTTCATTATTTATTTATACAATTAGTTTTTTCAGTTTTCGGTTTTGTATTTAAATGAGTAAAGGAAAAAACAGATAACGGATAAAAAGTTTCCTGTTTCCATGACTTAAACTGTGATGACTTTTGAGCCACATATGGACTGAACCAGGACTAAACCAGAACTGAACCAGGTCTAAGCTAGTCTCAGTCCTGGTCTCGGTCCTGGTCTGGTCCTGGTCCAGGTCTCAGTCTTGGTGTGATCCTAGCCTTGGCATGGTCCCGGTCTCGGTCCCGACCCCGGTCTCGGTCCTGGTCTCAGTCCTAGTCCCAGTCTCAGTCCTGGTCTCAGTTCTGGTCTAGTCCTGGTCTCAGTCTCGGTCTCGGTCCCGGCCTTGGTCCTGGTCCGAGCCTCAGTCCTGGTCTTAGTCCCGGTCTCAGTCTTAGTCTCAGTCCTGGTCTCAGTTTTGGTCTAGTCTTGGTCTCGGTCCCGGCCTTGGTCCTGGTCCGAGCCTCAGTCCTGGTCTCAGTTTTGGTCTAGTCCCAGTCTCAGTCCTGGTCTTAGTCCCGGTCTCAGTCCTGGTCTTAGTCCCGGTCTCAGTCTTAGTCTCAGTCCTGGTCTCAGTTTTGGTCTAGTCCTGGTCTCGGTCCCGGCCTTGGTCCTGGTCCGAGCCTCAGTCCTGGTCTCAGTTTTGGTCTAGTCCCAGTCTCAGTCCTGGTCTCAGTCCTGGTCTTAGTCCCGGTCTCAGTCTTAGTCTCAGTCCTGGTCTCAGTTTTGGTCTAGTCCTGGTCTCGGTCCCGGCCTTGGTCCTGGTCCGAGCCTCAGTCCTGGTCTCAGTTTTGGTCAGTCTCAGTCTGGTCTCAGTCAGTCTCAGTCCTGGTCTCAGTCCTGGTCTCAGTTTTGGTCTAGTCCTGGTCTCGGTCCCGGCCTTGGTCCTGGTCCGAGCCTCAGTCCTGGTCTCAGTTTTGGTCTAGTCCCAGTCTCAGTCCTGGTCTCAGTCCTGGTCTTAGTCCCGGTCTCAGTCTTAGTCTCAGTCCTGGTCTCAGTTTTGGTCTAGTCCTGGTCTCAGTCCTGGTCCTGGTCTCAGTCCTGATCACCCAACTGTCTACATGTTCACACCTCCGGGCCCGTCCCAACACTCAGTCCTGGTTCAGTCCTGTTTTAGTCCTGTTTTAGTCCTGGTTCAGTCCATATGCGGCGCAAAAGTCCAGCATCTCAGTTTAAGTCACGTAAACGGGAAACGGCCATTCATCCGTTTTTTCCATTATTCATTTAAACACAAAATCGAAAACTGAAAAAAAAAACAAATCGTTAATCATTTTTTTCATTTTGGTTTTGGAAACAAATAAAGAAGAAAATAGTTGGTTTTTGTTTTTTTTAAATTTTGGTTTTATTTTGAAAAACAAATGAACGAACGATCCACAGATTTAAAAACACCAGGATCATGTGGAATCGTTAAAGACCAAAATCACAAGGTTGACTGCAGCATTTACAGAGTAGGGATGACAATATTTTAATGGAAAGCCAGAGTCGATGGAGCCGGAATCACGCCCATACTCACTTCCTGTTTACAACTCAACAGCTCGCAGGTTACCCATGTCCATTTATATATATAATTTATAATTTTTACTCGTATATTTGCAGGGAGAAACAGCATCTCACACACTTTTAAACTGTATTGGTAACATTAAATCTCCGAGCTCCTCTCCTGTCCAACTCCAGCCAGTTTTTGAAAAGGTCATCCCAAATAATTACCCACAATGCTCTATTCTTCTACCTCTGGTCCTACTGTTTAACCTTGGTGTGTGCCCGTTTACCAAAAAGCACAGAGGAGACCTGACCAAACTGACTTCCCTCAGATTGATCCGTCTCCTTCCAGACACTCCCACTCCCCCCCCTTCCTCCTATTTTTCTCCACAGTCTCATTGTTTTCAATAAAGTGTCAAGAGCGGCCATTTTATAATCACATTTGTGACTTGGGAACTGGGATTCAGATGTAATCAATGTCTATTAGAATCACAGGCGTATTGATTGAAAGAGGAGAGATGGTGTGAGTGAGACGCCATTTTCCTTCTCTCTGGTTACTCTCGCACTCCGGGCACATACAGTAAAACAAAATCTGTGAGGTTAAAATGGCGTTAAAGCTGCACTGTGTAACTTTTTGGTTGGGGTTTGTCACTTGCTTTGCCTAAAATGTTCCACAGTTTGACGTTAAACAGCTCTACTTTACATTTATTCAATTACAGATGTTCTTTTAAACTCAAAAATACCTAGACGAGCAATAACATCTCCATGAAGAAAAGAATGTGACAGACCCTCCACCAGAAAAGTTACACAATGCACTAGAGATGTAACAATAACTGAAATATCGTGATATCGTATCGTCAACACACTGTGACACTGTTCTATAAAACATTCATGGAATCAGTTTTAACGTTTTCATTAAAAGACGTGCAAACATCCACTAAACTCAGAGTTTCAGCTGCTTCCTTCTGGTCAGAGGCTTTTAGTCCCAAGATCTAGAACTAATCGTTTTAAAAGGAGCTTTGTTCCGGCCTGCAATCGAATAAATTGTAATCTATTTATCTAAGATTGTGTGTTTCTAACGTATTTAATATTTATTGTGAGTTTAGCCAAGCGTGATGGATGAATTAATCTAATTATGTTTATGGAACAAACCATTCTGCACTGGAGCACTGTAACACTTTATTTTGTAATTGTGTTTTTATATGTGTTTTGTGGATGAACGAAACGTGAAATGTGGGGCCTGCCTCTCAAATCTGCAAAGCAAATTTACCTACAGGTACGAATAAAGCGACCTAACCTAACCTAACCTCAAAAGTCTCAC
This sequence comes from Boleophthalmus pectinirostris, assembly GCF_026225935.1. Classification (NCBI taxonomy): domain Eukaryota; kingdom Metazoa; phylum Chordata; class Actinopteri; order Gobiiformes; family Gobiidae; genus Boleophthalmus; species Boleophthalmus pectinirostris. Next base: position 7,019,171 of record NW_026571133.1, read on the forward strand.
GATAAGATCGGATCACAAGTTCCTTTGCTTAAATGCATGGTTTTATAGTAGCAACAGCTTATGAACATTGGGAATTTAGTGCAAACAACATGAATAAATATGTTTTTTGTTTGAGTTCTTGGGATTATGACAGAAATAATTCACACCAAAATCTTTTCAAAGTATGTTAAAAGCAAAAAAGTGTTTTATCTACAACTAGAAAAGCACTCAGAGAGCGCAGACCTCCGCCAAGGACTACCCCCATTTTTTATATAAATTGCGATAAAATCAGTCTTCTGGATCAGATCCGGATCAGCCTTTGGAATATGAAAGAGGATCCCATTGTCCATCCCTGAGTCAAATTTCATGGGGTTTGGTCAATAATTAACCGAGATATTGAGAAACAAAATTTTTGGCCCCATTTACCACAATGTTAACTAAAATTTCAAAGTGATCCAGAATCCAGGATTTCTTCCGGATCACCCCCAAAATGAAATCAGTTCTTCCTTTTCACATTTCCAACAAATCCTGAAAATTTCATCAAAATCGGTCCATAACTTTTTGAGTTATGTTGCTAACAGACAAACAAACAAACAAACAAACAAACAAACAAACGCCAGCAAAAACATAACATCTCTTCAGAATATCGTAATAAATATCGTACCGTGAGATGCATATCGTGATAATATTGTACCAAGTTGATGTTTTGCAAGTCTCAAGTAAGTCACAAGTCTTTGACCTCAAGTCAGAGTCAAGTCCCAAGTCAAATAAAGGCAAGTTACTGGCCCGTAAGTCCAAGTCAAGTCCAGGTCGTCTTCTTTGAGCTTCAAGTCATTTCAAGTCTTTAAATCAAAGTACCAAATATAGCTTAGATTTTTGCAATTTATATGAATTTTAAACTAAATTGTACTTAAAAAATCATAGTATATTTATAGATGAGTATTTATAGAGTGTATAAGAGCTGTAGAAATGTTTTTGTTCAAAACATTTTTCCTTTTTAAATGTCTTGACAAGATCTTAGTGTGAATCATTAAGGTCAGAATAGAAAGAATTCTTCCAAGTCTTAGTTCATTTTATCAAGTCTCAAGTCCTAAAAATAGTGACTCACATCTGGCTTGAGTCCAAGTCACGATTTGTAAGTCCCCACCTCTGGATTTGGATATCGTTACATCCCAACAATGCACCTTTAATATAATATAATATAATACAATATAATATAACATAACATAATAAAATACAACATGACATAACATAACATAACATAATATAAGATTTTTGAATGATTTATTTACTGGACAGAGATTTTGTATTAACATACTTTACTCTTTGCAAATAAAAAAAAAAAGTCAAAGAAAATTCCTTATAATAAGTCAACAAAATAAGTTTTACGTGTGAATAATAGATTATGTTCACACAGAGGTCTGCTCATGGGATTCAGGGAAATGATATAATATTTTGAATTGTGTTATCGCTATAACAACGAAGGCCTGTTGCCATAACAAATAAGGACGGGGCTCTTTGCCTGAAACTCATGAATAACTGTTTTTGAAAGAAATATCTTATGATTCTCACATGTTCTCATTGGGGAATACGTGATACTTTTCCAGTAATGTTTAATTCTTAGCAAAGCGTTATTGTTAGGACTATCTTTTAGTTTTAGTTTAACTTAAAGGTTCTATATGACACAAAACTGACTTCTGTGAACTTTAAGCCATGTTATAATGTTGTTACCTCATCAAAAATATAACTGGAGTTGTGTTTTGTTTCCATCCATCCATTTTCTTCCACTTATCCGGGGCTGGGTCGCTGGGGGAGCAGTCTAAGCAGGGACTCCCAGACTTCCTTCACCCCAGACACTTCCTCTAGCTCCTCCAGGGGACCCCAAGGCCCAGGCCAGCCGAGAGACATAGTCCCTCCAGTGTGTCCTGGGTCTTCCCTGGGGCCTCCTTCCAGTGGGAAATGCCCAGAACACCTCTCAAGGGAGGTACCCAGGAGGCATCTGGAGTAGATGCCACCTTAGCTGCTCCTCTCGACGTGGAGGAGCAGCGGCTCTACTCCGAGCTCCTCCCGTGTGACTGTGCTCCTCACCCTATTTCTAAAGGGCCGTTCACACCAAGGCGTCCACTTTCAATGTAAAGTCTATGTGGACGCGCGACTAGAGCGTCTTGCGTTTTTGTGGCGCGTTTTTGGCGTCAGCGCGGCGCGAATCGGGCATTGACGGGGCGCGTCTTGAGCGTTTTGGCGTCAGCGGTCTAGACGCGCGTCCAAGGCGTCAGCGTCAAGAAGTTGAAAATGCTGAACTTTTCGCGTCAGACGCGCCGCGTCAACCAATCAGGGACGAGTATCCAGTGACACAGCGACGTTATTATCAGGAAGAAAGACCCGAGAACCAGAACGAGAACCACAAACATGAGCGGAGAATAAATATATACGCCACAATCACCGAGCCGATCGCGAGGACTACACCAGGACCGGACCAGGACTAAACCAGGACTAGACCGGGACTAAACAAGGACTAGACCGGGAGTAGGCCGAGACTAGACCGAGACTAGACCGGGACCAAACCAGGACTAGACCGGGACTGATCCAGTGTCATTAGCGAAGTATAAATATATATATACGCCCCAGTCGTCGACCCGATCTCCTCCGCTGATGTTTTATGTCATAAAAACACTCTCTCAGTCTGGTCTGACATTGTTTCGGGAAAAGACCGGGACCGGGCTCTTGTTTCCAGGGCAACGGACGCGCGTCAAGTATTTTTGTCCCGTTCGTCCACGGCGTCAAAGACGCGCGTCGAGGGCGTCTAAACTCAAATGCAAAGGCTCCAAATAGAGGCGTCAAGGAGTTTTTTGACGCTTTGGTGTGAACGGCCCTTAAGGGAGCATCCAGTCATTGTGCAAAGGAAACTCATTTCGGCTGCTTCTATCTGCGATCTCGTCCTTTTGGTGTTTCGTTTCATTCACACATTTTTAAGTAATCCATCTACAAACCTCAAAATGCTCTGTTCCACCTTGTGATGTCATGAAGTGGTAATTTTCAAGTTAACAGCTACGTTTTACATTTAGTTCAGAAGAGAGTTTAAAAACACATTGGAGCACTTCCTGTATTACCAGATGACATCACAATTCCTTCCTAAATACGCAGGGTTTGTGTTTTAAACGTGTGAAAGAAACAAAACACAACTCCTTGTATCTTTGTGATCAGGAAATGACATTTTAACGTAGTATAACATAATATAGAATAGTGTAACATGGGACCTTTGATTGCATGAAACTTATGTCTGTTCTTATGTCCTCTGTATTTTAATATTATGTGGCCACAATTTACATTTAATCAAATTTGCCTAAATTGATTTAATAACTTGTAATTAAAGGGTAAAAAGGCTGATTTTCAACAAGGCAACCCATAATCACAAGTGCCAATTGATAATAAAAATATAACATATCATATAATTTGTACTTGATAATTGTTGTTTAAAAGCATCACTATATATAAAAAAAAAAATCAGTATGTTTAATCTAGTTTTAAAATTGTCAATGTGCGTTTCAGGCAGTTTTGTTGCCTTTATGAACTGATTAACTCCGTGTTCGTTGTGGATTTCCCCGTGTCCTTCTGACAGCTCTATACTGAAGTAGACATGCTGTATAATGAATGTTTGTATTAGAAATGGCATTATTAATGATTAGACCGCGGGGTGTTCGTCACTGTGGCCCATCCCCAAAGCAAACACTTTTAAATAAGGTTAATCAATGACACTTTCGCTTTGGGCATGAGGCCTGGGATTAGTCCATTCCCCATAGACGAAGAGACGCACAACATTAAGGATTTAACTCTCAAAGCCCATTTTTCATCGATGGTCCGTGAGTTTTGAGTTTGAAAAATATAGTAAACAGATTTGCAGAGACTCAACATTGTAAATAGGAGTCATTTTTAATGTTTTGCCTGGTACAATAAAGATTAAATAAATAAAATCAAATAACTTACTAAAATGATGAGTTTGATATTGATTGAAAACCTTAAATTTGACAAAGGACAGGTCTATAACTTCACTTAAACTTGTAAATTTAAAAAAGTCTGAGTAGTTTTGACACTATTATTAGATTCTAAATAAAAATTAACACATAGTATGAATAAAATGTTTAGTATTTCCACTGTAATAATTGATTCTCTTGACAAATTCAGTGTTTTATTGCTTAATCCCACTCCGTTTTAGTGAACATCTTGAAAACAATCTCCTGTCGAAATCATTACAGAACATGTTCAAAATCCGAGATAGCCGATATGAGCTCAGAGGCACGACCATGTTTATTAAAAAGAAAAACAGAACAAACATTATGAAATTTTGTAAATCTGTTAAAGGGGTGGAGCTCTGGAACAACTGTACAGAAAACCTTAAATTGTGCACCACTTTCTTTCACTTCATAAAGAAGTTTAAATGTTTAACTCTGGACAGATACATGAAATATGAGACGTAGTTTGTGCTGTAATACTTTGTTGTTCTGTTACTGATTAGCTTGTTTCTTCCTGCTGTATTTATGAAGATGAAACTGATGTCAAGATGAAGCTCTGACAAAGGAATAAAGGGTAAAGGCATAATAAGCTTAAGCTTCAGCCTGCACCTTTTCGGTCTGTATATGTTAAATATGACTGTTTATGAATTAATGTCAAAATATACCTGTGACCGAAATAAATAAATAAATGAATGAATGAATGAAAAACCCTTCTAGAGAATGGTGTTGCAAATGAGCCTAGTCTATAAACACTGCAACCTGCACCAAAGTACTTAACTGTTAATCTATGTTTGTATATCTGTCTCTATTAGGGATGGGACCAGACACAATTTCCAAAGACGAGACGAGACGAGATAAGAGATTGGGTCCGTAACAACGAGACAAAATGAGATTTTAACGAGATTTCACGATCCTGTTTCCAATTTTGACCTCATAATTTTTGATTTACTTGATTTTATATGTTTGTTTCTATTCTAGTCCTGCTTTTTGGTACTGTTAGAGATTTAACTCGTCAACATGTAACACGTTTTTGTCAAATCAAAATGTAAACACTTGCGAAAAAAATCTCACGAGATAATTTTTCTTGTGTGTACACGATTTTGTGGCAATTTTGTGTTGACATAAGATCTTGTCCATCCCTAGTCCCAGTTCAGATAAACAATAAATACAAGGACAAATGTTTATGTAATTGGAATAACATATTTGTAGGGCTGAGCAAAAATAATCGCATTAATCACATGAGTAACTGTGATTAATCAGGATTAATCACATGTTATACACAAAGCACAACACAAATTAATGAATTATAAAAGTAGTGTATAGTGGACTTTTATTGGAAATGTAACCAAAAGTGTCATACATTTGTTGTGCAAACAGCATTTCTTTATACAGGAGCAGGGCATGAGTCTGTAAAAGTCCATGTTTATACTTCTTCCTTTGGAGAATCTTACTCAAAAAAAGAACAAATTTCATTGCAGTTTATCAATTCCTAGAATATGACTTAATGAATTGAACTGAAAAGTGCATGTGATCAGCAGGAAAACAAAGGATTCAGTGTAAATCTCAACTGAATCAATCTAATCAAATCAAATACAAAACTGAAATGTCTTGCCACTGCCAGGGCTCTAATGTTTTTTCCTGTTTGATATAAAAATGAGAATCTCAGTCAAAAACAGAAAACAGAACACATAAACAGAAAACACTTTCAGTACAGTTTGCACAATTCCTAGAACTTTTTTGTTTTTGTTTTTTTACTTTTCAGAGCAAAGCAAGTTGCTAAGGCATACAAGATTATTATTATTATTACTAAGAATGCGATCACTGGCACTGGCTTCTTGTGGAAGAAGTGAGACCGGAGGCGGGGTGTGTGGGGGTGGGCTGCGAGGACGAGCGATTGACTGTGCAGTTTACAATAAAAAATAAATAATAAAACCTGTGTTAAGGGGAGAAAAATAACTGTCAGTGATAATGAATTATTTAAAGCATTAACACGCCCAGCCCTAATATTTGGACTGAGATAATTACTTCTGAATGTGTGCTAAAATGATAGTATAAGATAAATTTACAGTGTTGCAACACAGTCAAAATCCAGATCGTTGAGTGCGTATACATGCACATCAATAACCCGGTTATTAGCCATATCCCGGTTATGTCAGTATTCGGGTTACTGCGTTTACATGCGCACTGAGAAACCGGGACACTCATATTCGCGTATACATGATCAAATGGAGTATCCCGGTTTCTTGACATAATCTTACAAATGCGCAGGCGCAAAAATTAACTTAAATCAATTTCATAAACCAGGAAAAATACAAACCGTGAGCTCCTTTAGCATAAGAAGCTAAGGAGCTACGAGATCTCCCACAATCCACTGTGCAGATTCTTCATTAAAATCTTCTGCATAAATAAACTCAACTTTACAACATATAAACCATAAACACTATAGACACATCAGCCCGTTTGATCAGATAATTCAGCTCTGATCACATTTGTTTACGTTTTACAGAAACGAAACTTAAGACCGTTTGGCTAATTAGCATAAACTGTTAGCGGCGATAAAAACAACTCGCTCCTTGCGCCGCTGATGCGATCAGTTTCTTTTGGACTAAATGACACGACTCTGTGGATTATGTGTGTTATTTCTGTGACAGAAGAGGTGCTAATGATGGTAAGTGTGTTCCGTGCATATAGAGTATAGGAGATAGTTCATGTTTTAGCTTCTCAGCGTCACACGAGTGCAGGTCGTACGAGTGCAGATTGTACGTGTGCAGGTTTAGCGCAGCTCTTTATTTTACAGTCATTTCACTCGTTTGGTCACTTTATTTATGTTGGTCAATTTATTTATGTGACTACTGTTGTGGTGAAAGGCTGGAAAGTGTCTTTTGGACGCATGCGCACTCAACTTTATGTTGCAGTAACCGGGATACTGCGTATACATGACACAAGTAACCCGGTTACTATCGGAATAAACCAGCTACAGTAACCCGGATTCTAATAACTGGGATACTGCCATAACCGGGATACTGAAACTGGGTTACTGCGTATACATGCACCATCAAGAAACCGGGATACTCAAAAAACCCGATCATAACCGGATTATTGATGTGCATGTATACGCACTCATTGTGTGAAACCTGTGCTTAACTGACTGGAGATTACCACTGACATTTGAGAAAGTTAAACTGTTTTGGAAACTTGTCTTTGTAATATTGAAAAGGTTAGAGCGGTTTGTGGGAGGAGCAGGACACCGGGACCGGGCTCTTTCAGGTTCTTCTGGGATGGAGAGAATAAGAGAGTTTGTGAAGGCTGCTTCTCACACACGAGGTGCAGACTGGTCCCAGGACAACTCATTAAGTGTAAGTCCTCTGCAGAAGAGAGACGGAGAGAGAGAAAGAGAGAGAGAGGGAGAAGAAGAGAGAGACAGCGGGACTCTCGGCTCAATGTGGCATACACTTAAATGTGTCGTATATGGCAACCAACTTCCACTACCCCTGGTGTTTGACTGTCTGTCTGGGTATTTATTATTTTATACATATTTGCTTCTGAACCTCTGTATCAGCACAATGCTTTTTTCTTTGTGTCCTCAGGCTGAACAGTTTATCCACCTTGACTTCAGGTCTTAGCTTTATTCCTTATTCACTCTCCCTACTCTACCTATTAGGGCCTGACCGATATGGATTTTTTATTTTTTTTTTTTTTTTTGCGGCCGATATGATACCGATAAAATTGTAGTTGGAGCTCCCGATAGCCAATATAAAAGCCGATGTATTTAGTGATGTAAAAATTCACTGTAAATCTTCAACTGATTATAAAACTTAGGTTTGGTTCTATTGGATTTTATATTGGGTTTGTTTAGGCAACATTTATTGTTATTCTGCCTCTTTACTGTCATATTTAAAGACATTAGGTCGGCCTAATGGCGTTTTTGCATCACATTCTAGCCAGTAAAGAAAATAAGTAAACTACTGCTTTCAGCGTTTAGCGGTAATTGCGTACGCGCCAAGATAATTAATTATATGTGTAAATGCCAATCACTCACACCTCTATTCACAGCTCATTTACATATCAATGCAGGTCTAAAAACATATTTACAGCCACTATAGTCAATTTACCAATGGCTATATCAGAGAAAACAGTTTATGTGTGGGAACTACAGCAACTAAACAATGAGAAAGAACCTAAAGTAGCTTCAAAACCACATTTGCAAAACTCACCGCTCACACAGACACCTCTCAGATCACAAATCTTCACTAATAAGTGTCCTTTCAATCCTGACCCAAAAAGATCGTCCTTTCAAAGAATATAATCCAGCATGTTGACAGCAGATGTGTGTGTAAACGAGCGCATGTGAGTGACGTGACTCTGGGGGTGCGTTCAGGGGCAGTACGGCATCACAGACACAGACAAATTACTCCACAGATAAATATTGATGCAGCACCACATATTAGGACATTTATCTGTCCGTAAATTGGATTAAAAGGACATAATGTAGAGAGTCTAAACCTTATAATGAGGTACAACATGCCCACATGGACTATCGGCCCATATCGAAAAGACTGGCTGATAATTGATATGTCTCCAAGTGCCCGTATCGGCCGATAATATCAGCCAACCGATATATTGGTCAGGCCCTACTACTGATATTTATATATATTTTACTATAGTATTACTATATTTCTAAATTTTATTATAAATTGTACATATACATTTATATAATTTTGCCTTATTTGACACTAGTCTCTTGCTATTTCTGCTACTTTTTTAGAATTTATTATAATACTATGCTGTGAGCTATTGTGTTCAAATAATTTCCCTTGTGGATCAATAAAGTTTGTCTAAGTCTAAGTGTACTTTTACTCTACTTCACTCAGTCAGTGGTGGTAAAATACTTCTCTAACGATATCCAAATCTCACGGTACAATATTTATTGTGATATTTTGTAGAGGAACACTTTTTTGCTTTTAAAATACCTTGACAGTTGATTTTGATGTGAATTATTTCCGTCATAATCCCAAAAACATATTTCTTCATGTTGTCTGCACTGAAATGAATCATGGGATATGTAGTTTCCGATGTTTATAAGCTGTTGCTGCTATAAAACCATGTATTTAAGCAAAGTAACTTGTAATTCGATGTATTGTGAGAGTCTATGATATTATTGTGAGACTTTTGATGATACAATATCACAATATTTTGGTTATTGTTACATCCTTAGTAGCCACAGCAAGTGATGTGTCTTGCCTAAGGACACAATCACAGAATTTGGTCTGAGAATCAATCCTCCCGACCTTTGGGTTAGTGAATTCGTGCTCTAACCTCTGAACCACTGTCACCTCAAGACACAAGCTGTCAGTCTGCCCCAGGGCGGCCGTGACTGGAGCTCACATTCACCACGAGCCTTGAACGGAAAATACCACAAATCTAAGTGGAAAAGTGCGATCCAAGACTCTCGGATGAAAGTTTGAAAACCACAGCGATATATTACCCAAACACATTTAAGTCTGTCTGAAAAACATTTCCACATTTCCACATCTACCACCACCAGCGCTCGAACGTTATAGTCCCCGACGTGGATTTATGCTTCCCACTGCTCCAGAAGACACATCTCTGGGAAACGCACAAATTCAAGCAAAGAAAAGGAACCCCCCCATTGTTCCACGAGTGACACACACATCTGTCTGTCTGCAGCATGCACACGCCGCGCGGAGATAAGAGCACACCGGCTCTACAGGAAATGGCTTATTGACTGGCCAGTGGAGGTGTTAGAAATGAAGAGAGGAGGGAGGGGAGGGGGGGGGGGGGCTGTTGATTTAGTCTATACACGCAACTCTGCACACCGCACCTAATGGAAGAAGTGTAGCGTTTTGGTATTGACTTATGCATACATGTAAAAGAGCGCGCCGCAGACTCTGATGAATCCTACCGCGGCCCAGATCATTGATAAGCATCGTGTTGTTTCAGTGGAAATGACGCCAAGGATTACTTTTGGTGACTGCCCCTGGTCTGAAATGACTTCTGTGTATTGTTTGTTTATGAAGATGGCTGCAGAGACTGGATTTTATTAATGCACTTTTGTTTGATTTGGGAATTGGAAACAGTGAGGTAATTTCTCCGCTATGATTGAACACGTTTGGTAAATATTTTGTTCATTGCTGTTTATTTGCTCGGCGGGCGTCCGCAGTTGTCATTTTTTCTTATTATTTTCTTCAGCTCCATATGCAGAGATTTCAGAAGTTGGCATAGATTTAAGCCGGGCACTGTGCGATTTTTTGACCCTTTTTGAGCAGATTTTTCACTCGTGTGACTATTTTTTGAGTTTTGGCTTCATCGTGTGTCGTAAACATGGGGTAAAGAGAACCGATTTATACCTCAAACGACACAGCGTTTTCCCGCACTCGGCATTTCGTCAAGATGTCGCAAGAACTGTCAAATACTCGTCTCGCTCTTCTCTGCTCGCTATGACTCTAAATCCTTACAATAAGAACTCTTCTCCATATTTGTGTTCTCCAGAGCCGTGTTTGTCGTGTTTGTCTTCACTTCCTGCCCTCCACCTGACATCCGCGCGTCATCGTGATCACGTGACTGAAACCCTCCTATTCCGTGGTTTTTTACTTCCGGAACAACAACTCCGGTCGTGAACGTACAGTGTGCGCAGATGCCCTACCCCAATGCAACTCCACACATTTCCTTGATTGGGATCAGAACTGGACACAATATTTCTCATATAAATAAAATATAATTCATTGTATTCTAGTAATAAGTAACTAACGTGACTAAATCCTAAATAAATATTAGATCTGAGATGATTTTCTCTTCTAAGATTTAATTTCCACACTGTGCTTGGCTCTACATCATTTTTTCCATTGCAAGTGCATGTCGTAGATTTTATTTGTACATTTATTGCTTTTAATTCATGCATGTTTTACTTATTCTGTATTGTTCTACATTTAAAGGTGCATTGTGTAACTTTTCTGGTGGAGCGTCCATCAAATGCTTTTCTCCATTGCGATGTTATTGCTTCGTCTGGAATGTTTCGCTTCGGTCTGCAGAGAGGCGACCCCGTTCAGAGTCAGAATGTTTGTTTTTCTAGGTATTTTTAAGCTATAAAACCACCCGTAATTTAATAAATGTAAGGTACACCATCGATCAAAAGTTTTAGAACACCCTAATTTTTCCAGTTTTTTATTGCAGTTCATGTCGTGCAAGTCCAACAAAGAGCTTAAAATGGTACAAAAGTAAGAACTGACCAGACAGAGGTTTAAAAAAAAAAAGATAAAAGATACAAAACATAAGTCCAAGCTCTGCCAAAACTACCTCAGGAAAAAAGAACAAGATGGTAAACTTGAAAACATGGAGTGTCCAGCACAGTGTCCAGACTTAAACCCCATCGAGCTGGTTTTGGGATGAACTGGACAGAAGAGTGAAAACCGAGAAACCTACAAGTGCCACACATTTATGGAAACTTCTGCAACAGACTTGGGAAGAACTTTCTGCAGAATATTTGATTTCTATTGTAAAAAGAACAAGCCACGAGTGTGTTCAGCTGTTATATCTGCCAAAGGTGGACACTTTCATCAAATAAGAATACGTGTTTGGTCAACAGTAAGCAGTAAAAAAAAATGGAAAAAGTGTGGTGCTCTAAAACTTTTGACGGTAGTGTAAATAATGTTAATGTAATTCAATATAATGTGGAACATTCCAGGCAGAGCAATGACGTATCCATAGAAACAAGCAGTTGACGGACACTTCACTTCATTAGAAACGTTACACAATACACCTTTAATTCAATTCAGTTCAATTCAACTGCTTTATTGTCATTGTCGTATAAAATAAAATAACAGCGAAATTATGTCAGAGCATCACAGCAAACTGCACAGTGTGGTGCAGTGCAGTTGCAGGAGCCGTTGCGTCTGTGCCATAGAATTATAATCAAATCTGGAAGATGAATCCAAGATGACGTATTGTTTTCAGTGGTCTGTGCTTATTGGTGCATAAAAAAAAAATATTAACTTCCGCATTTACTTCGTACACGGCGTGGAGCGTTTGGACTAAGTCTTACAAATCTAACTTTTAGGTGCTTTGAAGATTTCAAACTTTTAAAAGTGTCAGGATGTGAAAATAGAAAAGAATCCCTACAAAATCCGACTTTTGTGAAAGTTCTCGATGCCCTGTCAGAACACGGACAGTTTGAATTCCCAAAAAATTCATTGTGCTTCTATGGGAGAATTGTTTCTGCAGTAAGAATAGAGCTGCAGTACCTGGAGCAGCCACTAGTCGGTCTCGAGCCAGGACAGAGAGGGAATGCCTTATCCAGGTTTATTATAGATCCATGGTCTATGTCCACCACCATCTTGCATTCCCCTCTGACTCTGCTCTGGTGTTTCCGTTGGTGATGAAACAGTCCATTCCCTCAAAGTGTTTCCTCTGGAAGGTTTTCTGCCACATATGGTGTAAATAACATAAAAAACCTGGTGCATCTCAAATGTCCGTAGCCTCTTGCACAGTCTCCATGGACACGAGAAAAACAAACAGTTCATTTCGTACAATCCAACAGTCTCTTGTGACTTGTCCCGTGTGTGTCCCTTAAGGCTTGAGTGCTCCGAAACCTGCAGTGTTCACTAGGGATGTAATAATATCTAAATCTCTCGGTACGATATTTTATTATATTTTTTGGAGTCTAATAAAACCATGAATAATACTTTTTCCTTCTAAAATGCCCTTGGTTCTGTCATAATCCAAATAACTAAGATTTAAAAGAGCTTAGAACAGTTATTTCTCCATGAAGTCTGGACTGAAACAGAGCAAAGGATCATGGTCTATGTAGTTCTCTCTGCTTTTTAGCTTTTGCTGCACCATAATTATTTAAGCAAAGAGACCAGTGTTGCCATAGTTACTTTGAAACAGTAATCTGACTACTGACTACTGATTACTTCTTTAAAAAGTAACTTAGTTGAGTTACTGAGTACTTGCTTTTAAAAGTTACTAAGTTAGATTACAAGTTACTTTGCTAGTTACTTTCAGCAGCGGCTGATCCCCCACCCCCTTCTTGAAGGCAGACAACACTTTGTCGCCAGCACAGAGTGAACAGCGAACCTTTAAGTTGCCGTCCTTAGCTGAAATAAAATCAAAATAATGTTTGTTTACATCTGACTCTTGGCGAAGCGGAGACGTAACATCATAGGAAACGTGTCACCAGAGATGATTTTTACGATCTTTGGGGTCACATAACCCACGTCAGCAAAAAATTAAAATAAATAAATAACCTACGTCACCTTGAAATGCAAAAAACGCACAGTGTATTAGGCTGCGTTCAGACTGCTGCCTGAAGTGACCCAAATCAGATTTTTTGGCCCCTATGTGACCTGTATCTGATCTTTTAATGACAGTCTGAACGACACAGATCCGATTTTTTCAAATGTGACCCAGGTCACTTGGATATGTGCTCCTGAAACCGATACATATCTGATCTTTTGACATGCGACTTCAGTCTGAACGGCCAAAGTGCATTCATCCACCTACACGTTATCAACAAGCCACAAACGTCACTATTCTGCGCTGAAGTAGGCGAAAATTGTTAATGAACTCCGTGTCACTGAAGCGAAGCACATCACCACTCACCACTCTTGGCTACGTCTCCACATCCACACGTTCCTTTCAACGGACGTCGCTGCCGCTGTCCAACAAAACGCCACGGCCAAAAACCTCGTCCTTCTCCTTCTCAATCTCCTCCTTAAAACAAGTAAGTTGTTCATGTTCTGGCTCCGGTACGAGAGGAACTTTAAAATCTCCAGGTGCTCAATGCTCGCGTCCATGTTTGGACAACTTCCGTAAACACAGAGACGCTCGCTGCGGTTGACGTCGTCGTGTCTCCAGTGCACATGCGGGACACTTTTGGGACATTTAATGTTCAAACTGGAGTCACATACAAGTCGCATTTAATTGGAAATGTGAACGGCCTCGCAAAAACATTGTATTTCACCAAAAAAATCAGAGCTAAGAGTTAAGCCCTGCAGTCTGAACGTAGCCTAAGTGGCGCGTTAGTGACATCATTGAAAGAGACTTATAATTCGATATATTGTGATGGCCCAGGATATTATTGAGAGACTTTTGCCAATACAATATCACAATATTTCAGTTATTGTTACATCCCTATATAGTGTTCACCTATCCCCGCCCACTTTTCTATACTTACTTGCAGTTATTAAGGTGACTTCTGCGGACAATGTTCACTGTTGTTTAGTTTAGTTTAGATAGTAAAGACAAATAAATCCCGATAAATGTTCTCCAAACGTCTTTCCATTACCACCTCTCTCTCTTCTTCTCTTCTCTTCCTTTCTTCTGTTCCCTCCCTCTCTCTTTCCTAACTGCTCTCATCCGTTCTGAGTCGATAGCTGAACAGAGTGAAAAAACAAAGAGAAAAGCGCCTCTTGTGTTGCTCCTTCTTTACTCAGCCTCCTGACAACTCTGCAGTCATCAATAATCAATCCCTAATCTCCCTCATCTCTCACCTTGGCCTCGCTCTCTTCCTCTCTATCCTTTGGTCATCCCTTTCTTCTCTCGCTCGTTCCCTTCCTCCCCGTCTCTCCCTCCTCTCTTACCCCCTGCTCTTTATCTTTCTATCTATCTTCTATCTCCATCTATCTCACCAGCCTCTCTCTTTCTCAACCGCTCCTTATCTCTTTGTTTTTCTTCATCTCTGTCTCTGTCTTCTTCCTTTTCATCCCTCTCTCTCACTCCCTCCGTCTGTGTTTCTTCTCTCTTGCACTCTCCCTTCCTCTCTCTATCCCTCTTTCTTTCTTTCCATCCATCGTTTTTCCATGTCTCACAATCACGAATCGAACTTGTGCTGAGGACACTGCGGACCAGAGCCGCAAAGACAAACTCAAGACATGTGCAGGACTTTAAACAGGAGCAGGTGGAGGGTACGTGCTCGCGAGTCCGAGCTAGTACCGTATTTTTCGGACTATAAGGCGCACTTTTTTCATGGTTTCGGTTTTCTATTGCTCCTATTTCTCCTGTACGACTGTCACTTCACTCTACTGCGCATGTCTCCTGCAGAAAGAGCCTCTGTCCTGCTGCAAGTGGTGAAATATGCAGCTGAAAACGGTAATCGAGCAGCGGAAAGAAAGTTTGGAGTGAGCGAGAAACTTGTGAGGGACCGGTGGAAAACTGGGATGGAGAACACAGCTTCACGATAGCCGGACAGGTGCGCCATGCAACTTTCCTGGAAGTCACTGGATGGATCGACAAGTGACAAGATCAACATGTTTTTAAGAGCAGGCTCAAGACCCACCTTTTTAGCTTAGCTTTTTATTGAAATCTTATACTTTTACTTGTTTTTATTGTACACATTTTACTATATTTATTTATCTTAGGCATATTTTTTAGGATTTCCAGTGTCTCCTCTGTAGGAGCCTCTGCATCGGGAGTGGAGGTCAGCTGTGGCTGCTGGGTCTGTCATGTGGGCTCCTGGTGGAGGGATGGTGCTTGGGCCTCAGGTGCCTGGGCTTCATCTCTCCCCTGGACCCTGTGGTGGTTCCTGGTGGTGGTGGACGTCTCTCTGCTCCCGGTGCAGACGGCTCCTCTGATGGTGCTTTCTCAACTGGTTCGCCTGTATTCAGCCTCACATTTTATTGTGTCCGGTTATGTATTTTAGCGTGTGAGTGTGAGTGTGTGTGTGTGTGTGTGTGTGTGTGTGTGTGCATGTTTGTGTGTATGTGAGTGTGTGTGTTTGGGTTGTTTGACTATGTAGGGTTGGGGGTGCGGGGGTTGGGGTTGGTGGGTGGGTGGTTGGGTGGTTGGAAATGCGGGACTGTTTTTAATCACTGTAAAGCACTTTGTGTTGCATTTTGTATGAAAAGTGCTTTATAAATAAAGTTTGATTTGATTTTGATTAACAAAGCCTGGACTTCAGTGACACCGAAACCATCCTGTCCGGATTCAGAAAGGCCGGAATAATTCTAACTGGAACTGATGCTGAGTCTGACGACAGCGACACAGAAGAGGAAGCGGCGCTCTGTTTACCTCTGGAGGTCACGGAGTTGCTCAGAAGTGACACTGAGGATGAAGAACTGAATGGATTTAGTGATTTGGAGTGAGATGGAGAGTTTGTTAAACTTGTTCTGTTCATGTGTTTATGTTATAGTTTATCTGAAGAACTGTTCATATGTGACATTAACAGTCTGTTGTTCTCTGTTCTGTTGTTTTTACTAGAACTTGCCTTTTAAGATGAAATGTCAGTTCCTGGTCTCTGATTTTTTTAAAATAAATTTCCCCCAAAAGTGCGCCTTATAGTCCGGTGCAACTTATAGATGCTTTTTTCTTCTTCATTACGCATTTTTTGTCTGGTGCAACTTATATTTCGGAGTGACTTATAGTCCAAAAAATACGGTCCCATTTTACAGTTTAGTATAACACATCTGTATTTAAAGGGAAGACAACCACTTATATTTTTATTCAACATGGGTTTAGAACAGGGGTCACCAAACCTTTTTCTCTGGAGGCCACATTATCGCTCCTGACTGTGATGGGGGCCGGGGTCGGGTCGGCCGTATAACAGAATTGTACGACCCTGACGACGCAGATTATGTACTTTGAAAACCGCCACACTTTCTTTACATATCAGACAAACCGCACGGTCCTTACACTAACCAAAAAATAATTGATTGTCCACAGTTCTTTGAAAACTCGTCACTCTCTGTCAACTTTTTGTATTTTAACACTCACCATTTTGCTGTCTTTAAGTGCACTACAGAACTCTGCTCGTGCGTTGACTGTCACCGTTTGATCTCGAATTTGTCAGGTGACGAAAATTCGGAGGGCAAATGTAAATACGTCATAAAATTCATTAAATATAAATATAAATACACTCATATAAATATCATTTTTTAATTGAAAAAATCATCAAAATACAAGATGCAGACCTGTTAGTAGGGATGTAACAATATCCAAATCTCTAGGTACGATATTTTCACGATATACATCTCATGGTACGATATTTATTGAGATATTTTGCGGAGGTTAACAAAACTGTTAACATGCGACTTTTTCCTCTTAAAATGCTTTGACAAGACTTAATCCAAAGAACTAAGACTTAAAAGTGCTTAGAACTGTTATTTCTTCTTGTAGTTTGCACTGAAATGGAGCAAAGGATCATGGTCTATGTAGTCTCTGCCTTTTTTGCACCATAACTCTTAATTTAAGCAAAGAGACGTAATTTGATATATTGTGATGATCCACGATGTTATTGTGAGAACTTTGACGATACGATATCATGATATTTCGGTTATTGTTACATCCGTATAGGTTATTGATTTGCCAAAAAGTAATTTAAAAAACCAGGAGTAAGACCAAGACTGAGACCGGGACCAAACGGGGATTGAGACCAGGACTGACACTAGGACTGGCACTGGGACCAGACTGGGGCCAGACCAGGAGTGAGACCAAGACTGAGACTGGGACCAGACCGAGACTGAGACCAGGACTGAGACCAGGACTGACACCAGGACTGAGACCAGGACTGAGACCAGGACTGAGACTAGGACTGACACCAGGACTGACACCAGGACTGACACTGGGACCAGACTGGGGCCAGACCAGGAGTGAGACCAAGACTGAGACTGGGACCAGATCGGGACTGAGACCGGGACTGAGACCAGGACTGACACCAGGACTGAGACCAGGAACTGACACCAGGACTGGCACTGGGACCAGACTGGGGCCAGACCAGGAGTGAGACCAAGAATGAGACCAAGACTGAGACTGGGACCAGATCGGGACTGAGACCAGGACTGACACCAGGACTGAGACCAGAACTGACACCAGGACTGAGACCAGAACTGACACCAGGACTGACACCAGGACTGGCACTGGGACCAGACTGGGGCCAGACCAGGAGTGAGACCAAGAATGAGACCAAGACTGAGACTGGGACCAGATCGGGACTGAGACCAGGACTGACACCAGGACTGACACTGGGACCAGACTGGGGCCAGACCAGGAGCGAGACCAAGCCTGAGACTGGGACCAGACTGGGACTGAGACCAAGACTGAGACCTGAGAACTGAGTTTAGTCCTGGTTCAGTTTTGGTTTAGACCTGGTTTAGACCTGGTTTAGTCCTTGTTTAGTCCTGATTTAGTCATGGTTCAGTCCTGCATCACAGTTTAAGTCACGTAAACGGGAAACGGCCGTTATCCATTTTTTCCTTTATTCATTTAAACACAGAATCGAAACTGAAAAAACGAATCGTTAAATGTTTTTTTATTTTGTTTTTGGAGACAAATTTAGAAAAACGAATGAACGAATGATACATGAATTCTAATCTAATCATATGTACCAGTGCATTTTCTGCGACTAATCTCATCCTCTTTGTAGGCTTCCTGTTTCCTCTGAGGATAGAACCAAATTATCTAAACCGGCTTAAGTATAAATCTTTTTTTTTTTTTTCACAGAATCAGACTAGTTCTTAGCAAACCATTTAACATGAACTAGATCTGTTTTTCGGCCTTTTGAGATGACAGTAAAAATCACAAACAGCGGCTGCAAATATCAGATGTGTTTATTGTAAATCTTCAGGGCTCAGATCTGTCACAGAATATAATACAAAATTGTCCAGACTATTTTCTGTTTATCAAAAGCCTGTGTAAACCAAAAGTTGACATTTACTTTAAAGATGGAATTGAGTACGAAGCAAAGTTTGTTTACAAGCCCCTCTCGTGAATGCTTTTATAATGTGTCCCTGGGAACAGCTGTCACCTCAGTAAATACTATTTCATCTCTCTCCGAATACAAACAACGGAAGGTAAAGTGTTTGGAATATAAGGTCCCATTTTTCTACATAATGAGATTTTGATAGACTGACTTATAACAATGTAAAAAAATAGATAATAAAGTGAAAGAAAATGCTTTAGTTTTTAAACATCACAGCGTCGTATGAAAGTCAAAGAGTCTCCACATGATGTTAAAGGGCCCATATTACACTGTTGTTTTCTGATTGTTCTTTTCTCATCAAAAAAAAAAAACACACGTGGACTTGTGTTTTGTTTCATTCACACACGTTTAACGCACAAATCCTGCATGTTTAGACCGAGTTCTCTGTCCCACCTTGATGTGATGTCATGCGGTAATACAGGAAGTGCTTCATTGTGTTTTTAAACTTTATACACCTTCACTAGAATTATGTGGATAATTTCAGACAATTGTCAATCTCTTTTTTTAGTTTTATTTACGTAAAAGGGACAATGTATATTCATGAACATATATTTGTAAATATGCCAGAATTAACCCGAAGGCTACTTTACATCTATAGTCCCCAGCACAACATCCCGGTCCTGGTTTAGTCCTGGTTCAGTCCTGGTTCAGTCCTGGTTCAGTCCTGGTTTAGTCCTGGTTTAGTCCTGGTTTAGACCGGGATGAGTCCTGGGATGAGTCCTGGTTTAGTCCTGGTTCAGTCCTGGTTTAGTCCTGGTTTTGAGGCCGGGATGAGTCCTGGAATGAGTCTTGAGATGAGTCCTGGGATCAGTCCTGGTTTAGTCCTGGTTCAGTCCTGGTTTAGACCGGGATGAGTCCTGGGATGAGTCCTGGGATGAGTCCTGGTTTTAGTCCTGGTTCAGTCCTGGTTTAGTCCTGGTTTAGTCCTGGTTCAGTCCTGGTTTAGACCGGGATGAGTCCTGGATGAGTCCTGGGATCAGTCCTGGTTTAGTCCTGGTTCAGTCCTGGTTTAGACCGGGATGAGTCCTGGGATGAGTCCTGGTTTAGTCCTGGTTCAGTCCTGGTTTAGACCGGGATGAGTCCTGGGATGAGTCCTGGTTTAGTCCTGGTTCAGTCCTGGTTTAGACCGGGATGAGTCCTGGGATGAGTCCTGGTTTAGTCCTGGTTTAGTCCTGGTTCAGTCCTGGTTTAGACCGGGATGAGTCCTGGTTTAGTCCCCGTTCAGTCCCGGTTCAGTCCCGGTTCAGTCCTGGTTCAGTCCGTTTGCGGCACAAAAGTCCAGCATCTCAGTTTAAGTCACATAAACGAGAAACGGCCGTTATCAGTTTTTTCTATTTTTCATTTAAACACAAAATCAAAAACTGAAAAAACGAACCATTATTGTTTTTTTTATTTTGGTTTGGAGACAAATAATGAAGAAAATCGTTGTGTTTTTTCATTTTCTTATGCTTAGTTTTATTTTGAAAAACGAATAAACGAATGACACACAGATTAAGAAACCTTGATCATAACACTGTCCAGGAAACAGAACGAGAGTCTTGACTGGTCCGGCTTAAAGGTTGTATAGAGGATTTTCCAAGGAACGAGAAATCCAGCGACTGTTTGTCCTTTTTCAAATGTTGCGCATGCGTGAAACCACCCCCCCTCCCCTACAGCTCCTACGTAGAAACGCCTCCTCCCGCCTCCTCCTTACGCCAGAAACAGGTTTGTTTACAGCCGGTGCTGCACATGACTTGTAAACAACTAACTACAGTGTTGGTTAGGACAAGACGGAGAAGTGAGGAGCGGGGGGAGGGGGGTGCGCGACATTTCGTGAGAAGTGAGGAGCAGAGGAGCAGGAGAGAGAGAGAGAGGGAGGCAGTGCGCGGAGATTCCGTGCCCGGAGAAGTGAGGAGCAGGGGGAAGAGCTGAACGGGCAGCGGGGACAGGAGCAGGAAAGGGAGCAGAGAAGGTTGCGCGGAGATTCAGTGCGAATGAACTAGCTACAACACGCAGCAGCAAGCGGACTCTTTCTTTGCCTTGAAAATTACGTTTTCAGACATAGGATATCGCTTTCGTGTCCTGAAAAACGTTTGTCTAACTCTTGGAAATAAAGTACGTTTTCATAATAAGCAGAAGTTTCCTGTCCAGGAGTAATTTGTGGACCAGTGCGTCAGTCTTTAGACCCTTGCGTCTGCTTCAGTCGCGCCATCGCTGGAATGAATCTCCAAGAATCACCTTAGTTTGGCTTCGCTGCTTTTCCCCTTGTCTTCTTCTTTCAGTCAGCGACCTCAAAAACAGACTTTCTTTTGCGGCGAACTGCTCCTGGATTCTTGTCGCCATTGCAACAAACTTTGTGCAAACTGCGAGGAAGATATAGGTCAAAAAAAAGCCGCTAAGAACTGTTGCGTTGGTGGAGTAAACAGCGTCTGTGCGTCTTGCGTCTGTGGACTGCGTGACAGTCGTACGTAAACCACGTACCGGCGGCGCGCAGGCAAGTCAGTTACGCTAGAAACGTAGGGAGTTTGATTGACAGCCTGTCAGCTCACAGATAACGAGGCAGTGTCGTTATCTATTGGTAAATGTTTAGCCCCACCACGTCCAGAGTTGATGAATTTTTATTCTCTTTTTTTTGGTCATCATAATTACAAGGCTACTGCACCTCTATAATCTATCATTGACAACTTGAAACAAAAAAAAAAACAAAAAAAAATCCTCCATACAACCTTTAAACGTCCACGTGCCGACTGGACTGGCCCGAAGTGAAAAGCTAATCTCCTCGGTACATTTTTAATACACTGCTCCCCCGTCGTCGTCGTCTGCCCCGTGTATCCGAGGGCCGCTCCCAACGCGACGGGCACAAGTGGCGACAGGAAATGAGGCTAAAGAGGCACCGCGCCGAACAAAGGTAAAATGTTCCCCCGCTCGCAATTTCCTGTCCGATATATTTATGGCTTGTTTCCAGGTCTGACGGGATTGAATAAGACTCGGGACAGAAGTGTGACGGCGCCTCCTGTTGTTTCGGCATGTGTCTGGCTGCGCGGCGTGTCCTCTTGTGATTAGACGTAAAGGCTTGTCTCAGTCAACACCTGTCCAGCTGCTGCGAGGGTCTGCCGCACACTGAGAGGGAATAAATGAGATGTAAGAGTGTTTAGGAGCGAGCGACGTGAAAATAACAAATGACTGGGTTTATGTTACGCTTTTAAAAGGAAAAATTGACTCTGAATTGAACTTAAAGTCATGTTAGAATGTTGTTACCTCGTCAAAAACAGAGCTGGAGTTGTGTTTTGTTTCATTTAATGTTTGAGTAAGTTTTTATTATTAGTCTGTGAACATCTCCAAAGCTCAAAACGTTCTGTTCCACCTTGTGATGTCACGATCACTGTTGGTTGTTGATCGTCAAATAACAGTGAAGATGAGTGAAGATGCCGAACTTTTGCGCTGTGTATGGACTAAACCAGGACTAAACCAGGTCTAAAACAGAACTAAACCAAGACTAAACCAGGATTAAAGCATGTCTAAACCAGGACTAAACCAGGTCTAAACCAGGTCTCTAAACCAGGACTGAACCAGGTCTAAACCAGGACTGAACCAGGACTGAACCAGGACTAAACCAGGAAACCAGGACTAAACCAGGTCTAAACCAGGACTAAACCAGGAGGTCTAGGACTGAACCAGGGACTAAACCAGGTCTAAACCAGGACTAAACCAGGTCTAAACCAGGACTAAACCAGGTCTAAACCAGGACTAAACCAGGACTAAACCAGGTCTCTAACCAGGACTAAACCAGGACTGAGGACTGAGGACTGAACCAGAGCTGAACCAGGACTGAACCAGGTCTAAACCAGGACTAAATCAGAACTGAACAAGAGCTGAATCAGGACTGAATGAGGTCTAAACCAGGACTAAACCAGAAGGACTGAACCAGGACTAAATTAGATCAAAACCAGGACTGAACCGAGGACTGAACCAGGACTAAACCAGAACCAAACCAGAACTGAACCAGAGCTGAACCAGGACTAAACCAGGACTGAACCAAGGACTGAACCAAGACTAAACCAGAACTGAACGAAAGCTGAATCAGGACTGAACCAGGACTAAGACCAAACCAGAACTGAACCAGATCTGAACCAGGACTAAACCAGGACTAAGCCAGAACTGAGCCAGGACTAAACCAGAACTGAACCAGTTCTAAACCAGGTCTAAACCAGGACTAATTTTGGACTAGGACTTGGAATGTAGGACCTTGAGCCCGTGTAGCAGAGTGTCCGCAAAGCTCGATCGGGCGTCGGCTGCTCTTCGCCCCATGGAGCGTGAAGTTCTGTGCCGGTCCTTTCGCCCGTGGTCACCCAACGGTCTACGTGGGCGCACCTCCGGGCCCATCCCGACACTCAGAACCGTAACGATGGCGTTTCACCGCTGCTGACATCGCAGTGATTTTAGCGAATTTATATGAAGTAAAACAAAAAACCCACCACTTCAATCCAGGTTAAAAATGCATTGTAACACGTGATACTGACATTTGTACCGAGTAAAATATCACATTTTATTTTTATGCCTTACATTACTGCGTTACAGCAAAAATCAACGCATTACAGTCATTTGTTACTTTTATAACGCGTTACTCCCAACACTGTTCGTGATGCGGCAGTTTTCAAGTTAACAGCTCCTTTTATAAAGTCATTTCACAGTTGTTTGGTCATGGTGTTAGTAAGTGTGAAAAATCGTTACATTACAGTTTGATATCGAACATCTCGACTTGCCTAAGGACACAACAACAGTTTGCACTCGACCCACAGCTGCCCCCGGGCACAAGGTCCAAGTACTCACCAAGTCCAGCTCTGTTTACCTGCTCTGAATCACATTTGACATTCTTTGCTGAAATTATTACGCTCTAGTTTCACTTTTTTTTTAAATTACCAACCAAAATAAATGGAGATGTCCCAGTTTTTTGTTTTTTTTTTGAAATTCTGGTCAGTCTAATCTAATCAAATCTACCAGAGCATTTTCTGCGACTAATCTCATCCTCTTTGTAGGCTTCTTGTTTCCTCTGAGGATAAACACCAAATTATCTAAACCGGCGTAAAAGCGTAAATAATTTTCTTGTCCGAGAACCAGAAAGTGCATGGTTCGCATACTAGTTATTAGGAAACTGTTTAAACTGAACTAGATCTGTTTTTTAGCCTTTTAAGACAGTAAAAATCACAAAATATAATACAAAATTGTCCAGACTATTTTCTGTTTATCAAAAGCTTGTGTGAACCAAAAGTTGACATTTACTTTAAAGATGGAATTGAGTGTGAAGCAAAGTTTGTTTACAAGCCTCTCTCATGAATGCTTTTATAATGTTTTCTTAGAATTGGACTTTAGGAAAATACATACTAAGGAGACGAAGTATAAGGAGGTAGAGTTGGAAGGTCGATGGTTGAATTTTGTCCACGGAAAATGACACATGAGAGTTAAAGGGCATTTTTACGCATAATGTTGTTTTCTCATCAAAAATATATCCGGAGTTGTGGTTTATTTTATTCGCACATGTTTAACACACAAATCTTGAGTGTTTAGGCTTTAGGAGTTCTTCTTTAAAACAGAAAACACTCTGTTCCACCTTGTAATGTTGATATACAAGAAGTGCTCCACTGTGTTTCTAAGCTCCATACACTTTCATTAGAATCATTTGGATCATTTCAGCTTTGGAATTGTCGATCTCTACTGAACAAAAGGTAAAATACAGCTGTTGACATCACAAGGTTGAACAAAGCAGTTTAAGCTTTGGAGATGTACTTTATCTTTCAGACAATAAGTGACATTTTTTTTCATGGTTTGGGTGTTTCCTGCGACTTATACTCTGGTGTGACTTATATATTAAAATTTTCACACTGAAGCCGCGAGAGGCTTTAGTCTTGTGTGTCAGTATCTGCTGCTCCTGTTCCTCCTGGACCAATGTGACTTCACTCTACTGCACATGTCTCCTGCAGAAAGAGCCACTGTCCTGCTGTAAGTTGAGAAATACGCAGCTGAAAACAGTAATCGAGTTGGTTGAGTTTGTCGAGAAAGTTTGGAGTGAACGAGAAACTTGTGAGGGACTGGAGAAACACAGCTTCACGGTAACCAGGAGGGTGCACCGTGAAACTTTCCTGGAAATCATTGGATGGATTGACAAAGCCTGGACCTCAGCGATACCGAAACCATCCTGTCGGGATTCAGAAAGGCTGGAATAATTCTACCTGGACCTGATGCTGAGTCTGACAACAGCTACACAGAAGAGGAAGCGGCGCTCTGTTTACCTCCGGAGGTCGTGGAGTTGCTCAGAAGTGACACCGAGGATGAAGAATTGAATGGATTTAGTGATTTGGAGTGAGATGGAGAGTTTGTTAAACTTGTTCTGTTCTGTTGTTTATGTTATATTTATCTGAAGAACTGTTCATATGTGACGTTAACAGTCTGTTGTTCTCTCTTCTATTGTTATTACTATAACTTGCCTTTTAAGATGAAATGTCAGTTCCTGGTCTCTGATTTTAAAAAAAATACATTTCCCCAAAAAACTGCGACCTATAGTCCGATGCAACTTACGTATGTTTTTTTCTTCTTCATTACGCATTTATTGGCTGGTGCGACTTATACTCCAGAGTCCAAAAAATACGTTAGATAGACTAATAATAAAGAATTACTCAAACATGTGAATGAAACAAAACACATGTTTTTGACAAGAAAATAACAAGAAAACAACATTCTAACATGGCTTAAAGCTCACCTTTTTGTGTAAACTGTGTGTGATATATGACTTTTAACATAGTTCTCAAGCAACTCAATATATGCCCATGAAAAACACGTGAAAGCGAAAATATCTAAAAACTATTATTAAGTTAGGATTTTTGCAGTTCCCCTCAGTTGCATAATTTGGTCCGTACTTAGTCATTTTGTCATATTGCAGATGGTGCCTTCTGTTCCCATTTTAATTTTTCACACCTTGAGGGATGACCACAAATTAATCACCAACATGTCAATACAGAAACACATTTAATTCTCTTATTTACAACTGAAAATGACTCCAGTTCAAAGGCGCCTTTAAAATATGCACATGTGTTTGTTTTGAGTATTAAATATTAAACATCCCCGAGGTTTCTCACATTATTATTCCCAGTGAAACTAGGCCATAACTGGCTCTCCACAGGTGGATCTGCCAGAACCCTGCAGGCTCCAGACTTTTACTCTAATTAGTGCAGGAGCGACTCTGCACTTAAACAACCACATCGATTTCAAATGGAGAACTAGTTTGTGTTTGGAAATCATTTATCTCAACTGTTTATTTCAAATCATGTCAAACTTTACAAGGTTATTAAAGGTCCTACAGTGTTTTAGGCAAAATTGACTCTTGTGAGGTTTAAGTCATGTTCTAATGCTGTCACTCTTCAAAAACAGACCTGGGGTTGTGTTTTGTTTTATTCACAGTAACACTTTATTATGAGGCTACGTCCACACAACAACACTCCTGGATTTTTGATTTTTTTTGCGGGTTGAAAAAAATTCATGTCCACACACGTGTCGGATCAATAAATATTCACGTCCACACGACAACGGAGCACAGAGTGAGAATGATGTAATACATGTGCCGCACCTGTATGTGGCGCTGTAAACAGGATACAGCCAGAACCACTGGACACACAATACTACAAAGAGCGAATGTGAATAAAGTCTGTCCTCTTCCGCAACAAACAAACACTTAAACACTTAAACAAACACTCAAGAGTTTTTGATGCAGCTGTGTAAATAAACTTAAAGTGTGCGCATCACAAACTGAACTCCTTTGTCCACCATCGTTGTTGTTCTGTTTGTTACTGTTTGTTGTGTGGGGTTTTCTTCTGGTCAAGTGGCGGTGACGGGGTCGCGACGTCATCGTTTTCCAAAAGCTGTGGTTTGCTTGTCCACACGACAATGCAGCGCCGGCATTGTCAGATTTCTCCACTCTGGAACCTGTTTTCAAAAAACGGACCCGAAACAGCCGACGCTACGTGTGGCAAATAACTGAAAGGCCAAAACGCATGAATTAAAATTGTGCTATACAAATAAACTTGCCTTGCCTTGCCTGTTTCAACCAAAAAAAACGTTGCTCTGTTCAAATGCTCTGTTCCACCTTGTGATGTCATGAAGCGATAGTTTTCAAGTTAACACCTCCTTTTACCTTTTGTTCAGTAGAAATTGATCTTGGCTCACGGAAATAGATGTAGTTGAATAAACACAAGATAGATGTTGTAGATATGTACTGTGTAGGGTGACCAAACGTCCGTTTTTCCGCGGACGTGTCCGTATTTTGTGTCATGTCCGGGGCATCCGGGGTTTTTTTATAAAGTGATTCAAATGTCCGGGTTTTCAGTACCGTTCATTGGGGCATTAAACTGAGCGTCTCTCGTAGCGTCTGTGACTCAGAAGGAGAGAGACACAAGCAGTCGGTCAGTCTGCAACATACCGAAGCACAAATGCGCATTTAACAATGACTTGTACAAGAAATTCTCCGTTTTTCGTCCCAGTCAGGACAAGTGGGAGGCCGTGTGCACAGGTTGGGAGGTGAGAGTTCAGTGTCCCTCGTTTATCGCGGGGGTTAACTCCTAAAAATAACCCGCGATAGGTGAAATCCACAATGTATCAACTTTATATTTTACAAATATTATATCTGTTTTAAGGCTGCAAAACCCCTCAGCACAAACTTTATACACTTTTCTCACACAGGACAGTTACAACCCTTTTTACTTCCTTCTTAAAACTTGTTGCTGTCGTCCTTTTGTTATTTTCCTCCTTCTTTATGTAACAAACTGAAGATTCATTTATTCCATAATGGAGCCCAACAGCGCAGAGTCCCGCACGGCTCCATTTTTGGAGACAATGGCCCAGTACAACACCGCACCCGCGCAGGACAGGACCGCACCTGCCCCGTTAACCCGAGATTATATCAAACTTTTGCGCTGCCTACACCACGGACTGAACCAAGACTAAACCAGGACTAACCCAGGACTGATTCCAGGACTGAAGAGGAGGACTAATCCACGACTGAACTAGGACTAAACCAGGACTAAACCAGGACTGAAACAGGACTCAGCGTCAGGACGGGCTTGGAGGTGACCACAGGAGAAAGGACCGGCTCAGCTCCGCACCTCACCGAGGTAAACGCGGCAATTGCCCGACCGCGCTTTGCGGACAAACTGCTCGGCGTTTTCTCTCTTAAGTCCAAGATTAGTCCTGGTTTAGACCTGGTTTAGTCCTGACCCACCCGTGTGTAATTACTACCCGCCTGTAATACACAATACACGTTCATACGCTGTAAAAAAATGCTAAATTACAAAAGGTGTCCGGGTTTTCACAAACAGAAATATGGTCACCCTAGTACTGTGGAAAATTCCAGACGACACAATGAGTATCTCCATAGAGACAGTCAGATAAGCAGGTGGCAGACCCTCCCCCAAAAGAGTTTCTGAACTGAACTGAAGATGAAAACAAAATGGTCAAAGTGTCTGAAAGGTTCACTATGCAACTTTTACAGTGAGGGATCCGCTACCATGGAGATGTTCTTGCTTTACCTGGAATATTCCACACTATAGTAAACTGTATATAGGATATAACGTACATTATTCTACTAGAGCAGGGGTGTCAAACTCATTTTGGTCCGGGGGCCGTATCCAACTGACTTTGATCCCAAAGGGGCCGGATCAGAAAACTCATGTCATATAAACCCCAAAATAACAATAAGTTCAAATATTTGTGCAGAGAAACACAAATCTATGACAGAAATATTTTTTAATTGATGAACTCTTTCTTTTACAAAATATTATAATATTATGAACAACCTGAAACTTTAAGAAAAATACAATTTCAGCACAGTGTTTTAACATTATATTAGGAATAATTAAATTTTTGTTGTAAAATCCTGCACTCGGCTCCACTTTTCTCATGTTGGACATTTTTCTGATGAGGGTGTCACGGTCAACAGTCAAAACGATCGTCCTTTAAGAGCGTTTGGAAAGAGACAAGTCTTCATTTGTGCTGCTCTGGTGGGAGGGGCCACGTACAGAGACACTGGAGACGCTGCTGTGATAAACACCACAGAAAATTAACAAGATTTTATTAGAAAATATCATTAAAATATTTAAGTAGAAAATCAGCCGAGGGCCAGATTAAAGGTCTTGGAGGGCCGGATCTGGCCCCCGGGCCTTATGTTTGACACCTGTGTACTAGAGTGTTTTATTGCTGAAAAATACCTAAAACTCACCTTCTCACTGTGAGCAGGGTCCCCTCTCCACAGATCTGACGTGTAACTTGGCCTGGTGTTAATTCCAGCTTGTCTTTATGGGAAGAGAGAAGTTTAATACTACACTGTGAAACATTCCAGAAAAATCAATACAGTCACCATAGAGACAAGCAAAGCGGCAGGTCCTCTACCAGAAAAGTTACACAGTGCACCTTTAAAACTCTAGAGTAGAGGTTTTCAATAGGTGAGGCCCGTCTCTCCTGAGCGGCGTTAAAGAGTCACTGAGGAGGCGCGACACACCTGCAAAGACCAAAGCTCATCTGTAAAATAACATCGCCATGACAACCGACTCATAGTTTGGAGCATCACCTTCTTTGCTTTGTCTACATCTCGTGGACCACGCCTCTAAACCAGAACTAAAACCAAGACTAAACCAGGACTAAAACCAAGACTAAACCAGGATTAAAACCAAGACTAAACCAGGACTAAAACCAAGTCTAAACCAGAACTAAAATCAGGACGAAAATCATAACTAAAACCAGGTCTAAAACCAAGACTAAAACCAGAACTAAACCAGGACTAAACCAAGTTTAAACCAGGAACTAAAACCAGGACTAAACCAGAACTAAAACCAGAACTAAAACCAGGTCTAAAGTCAAGTCTAAACCAAGTCTAAAAACCAGACTAAAACCAGAACTAAAAACCAGGACTAAACAGAACTAAAACCAGGACTAAACCAGAACTAAAACCAGGACTAAACCAGAACTAAAACCAGGACTAAATCAGAACTAAAACCAGGACTAAAATCATAACTAAAACAGGTCTAAAACCAGGTCTAAACCAGACTAAAACCAGTCTAAAACCTGTCTAAAACCAAGTCTAAACCAAAACTAAAAACCAGGCTAAAACCAGGTAAAACAGGACTAAACCAGAACTAAAACCAGGTCTAAACCAAGTTTAAACCAGAACTAAAACCAGGTCTAAACCAAGTCTAAACCAGGTCTAAACCAGGGACTAAAATCAGAACTAAAACCAGGTCTAAACCAAGACTAAAACCAGAACTAAAACCAGGTCTAAGCCAAGTCTAAACCAAGTCTAAACCAGGTCTAAAACCAGGTCTAAACCAAGACTAAAACCAGGACTAAACCAGAACTAAAACCAGGACTAAAATCATAACTAAAAACAGGTCTAAACCAGG
The DNA here is from genome assembly GCF_026225935.1 of Boleophthalmus pectinirostris. Classification (NCBI taxonomy): domain Eukaryota; kingdom Metazoa; phylum Chordata; class Actinopteri; order Gobiiformes; family Gobiidae; genus Boleophthalmus; species Boleophthalmus pectinirostris. Next base: position 7,049,287 of record NW_026571133.1, read on the forward strand.
TCTAAACCAGGTCTAAACCAGGACTAAAACCAGGACTAAAACCAGACTAAACCAGTCTAAACCAAAACTAAAAGAACTAAACCAGGTCTAAAACCAACTAAACCAGAACTAAAACAGGTAAACCAGGACTAAAACCAGGACTAAACCAGTCTAAAACCAGGTCTAAACCACTAACTAAAACCACTAAAACAGGTAAACCAGAACTAAAACCAAAACCAGACTAAACCAGTAAACCAAAACTAAAACAGGACTAAACAGCAGACTAAACCAGACTAAAACCAGGTCTAAAACCAGGTGTAAAACAGGTCTAAAACAGGACTGAACCAGAACTAAAGCAGAACTAAACCAAAACTAAAATCAGGGACTACAACCAGGTCTAAATTAGGACTAAACCAGGACTAAACCCCTGCTCTAGAGCAACGTCCCAAACTTCAAACTCGTACAAATTTAGACTAAAACCTCTTTCTCTTCCTCCTCCTCCTCCTCCTCTTCCTCCTCCTCTTCTTCTGAAAGACAGACGTTTGAATCCACCTCCACAAATTAAGTCAACACAATTTTGAGTTCAGTCCTGTTTAGTTTTGGTCCACGTCTCATTTGAAATTCAGAACGGTGGCACTTAAAACTGGGATCTTTTATTCATGGGTGTGATTGTGGAACATGTGGGTGGTGAGGAAAGCTACAGGTCACTTCCCAAATGGCATTTAGTGATTAGAGAGCAGAGCTGGTACCGTCTGCTTGTACCGTGCCGCAGCACTGGATCACTGCCCACTTCTGCACGTTTGTTATTTCTCCTCGTAAAAAAAACAATCATGAGAAAACGAGTGATACTTTGCTTGAGGGGGGGGGGGGGTCTAAACCAGAACTAAAATCAGGACTAAAACCAGGTCTAAACCAGGTCTAAACCAGATCTAAACCACAACTAAAATCAGGACTAAAACCAGGACTTAAACCAGGTCTAAACCAGATCTAAACCAGAACTAAAATCAGGACTAAAACCAGGACTTAAACCAGGTCTAAACCAGATCTAAACCACAACTAAAATCAGGACTAAAACCAGGACTTAAACCAGGTCTAAACCAGAACTAAAATTAGGACTAAAACCAGGACTTAAACCAGGTCTAAACCAGAACTAAAATTAGGACTAAAACCAGGACTTAAACCAGGTCTAAACCAGAACTAAACCAGAACTAAAATCAGGACTAAAACCAGGACTTAAACCAGGTCTAAACCAGGAATAAAACCAGGTCTAAACTAAGTCTAAACCAGATCTAAACCAGAACTAAAATTAGGACTTAAACCAGGACTAAAACCAGGTCTAAACCAGATCTAAACCAGAACTAAAATTAGGACTTAAACCAGGACTAAAACCAGGTCTAAACCAGATCTAAACCAGAACTAAAATTAGGACTTAAACCAGGACTAAAACCAGGTCTAAACCAGATCTAAACCAGATCTAAACCAGGTCTAAACTAGGTCTAAACCAGATCTAAACCAGAACTAAAATCAGGACTTAAACCAGGTCTAAACCAGATCTAAACCAGGTCTAAACTAGGTCTAAATCAGATCTAAACCAGAACTAAAATCAGGACTTAAACCAGGTCTAAACTAGGTCTAAACCAGATCTAAACCAGAAACCAGAACTAAAATCAGGACTAAAACCAGGTCTAAACTAGGTCTAAACCAGAACTAAACCAGAACTAAAATCAGGACTAAAATCAGGACTAAAACCAGGAACCAGGTCTAAAAACCAGGTCTAAACCAGAACTAAAAAACCAGGACTAAAAACCAGGACTTAAACCAGGTCTAAACCAGAACTAAACCAGAACTAAAATCAGGACTAAAAATCAGGACTTAAACCAGGTCTAAACCAGAACTAAACCAGAACTAAAATCAGGACTAAAACCAGGACTTAAACCAGGTCTAAACCAGGTCTAAACCAGGAATAAAACCAGGTCTAAACTAAGTCTAAACCAGATCTAAACCAGAACTAAAATTAGGACTTAAACCAGGACTAAAACCAGGTCTAAACCAGATCTAAACCAGGTCTAAACCAGGTCTAAACCAGAGCTAAACCAGGACTAAAATCAGGACTAAAGCCAGGTCTAAATCAGGTCTAAACCAGGTCTTAACCAGGTCTAAACCAGATCTAAAGCAAAACTAAAATCGTGACTAAAATCAGGACTAAAACCAGGTCTGAACCAGGTCTGAACCAGGTAAGGAAGCACCATTCTAAAATGGTTAAAAACGTATAAAGTTTTCTGTGGGAAACACGATTACTGTTTTTCATTGTTTAAAACTTGGGTAATACTAATTGTTCAGAGACACAATCACTCAGTCAACAATAAAATATCCTCATTAATGTTTAATAACGGTCACCAATTTATTTTGTGATTTACAAATAATGTCTATTGATTTGGGTCGCAAAGTTTTGTGACTTTTAGAAATATGGGTCACCCGAAAAAGTTTGGGAAACATAACTGTTTATCATAACTGGAATTGTTTTAGGAAACTGAGGTGTTAAATATAAGGACACAATCACAATAAAACAATAATAGTGAAGTTATGAATTGAACCATATATCTGTAATATTTAACCTCTGTGTAATCGCTCAGTCATCCAGTAGGATCCATAGCAAAAGAATAAATACAATTCTGTCAGCTGGACAAAAGTTTTTGACTGGACATTTTGTAGCTCATCCAAGCTGCTTCAGCACTTCTGGTCAGATGTGGAGGAGCTAACCACACTGAAACTACTCTGAAACTTAGGCCCCATCCACACTAGTATGTATTTGAGTCGTTTTTGTTGTGGATGTAGTGTTCGTCCACACTAATCCGATACAAAACAGCTCCAGAGACGGAACAATCTGGTGCCGCCAGCTCCCACAAATTCATCTGAGTATGGAACTGATCCAGCAGTGTGTGGACGCCTGAAAACGATGATACGCTGACGTAGGAGCTCTAGTTGCATCCTTATTGGACCACGTCACTGTGACTTGTGCCTTCCTGATTCGCTGGGTTCGTGACATTGGTCATGTGATGTTATTGCGGAAAACAGTTTAAACCAGGGGTGTCAAACTCATTTTGGTCCGGGGGCCGTATCCAACCTACTTTGATCCCAAAGGGGCCGGATCAGAAAACTCATGACAAATAAACCCCAAAAATAACAATAAGTTCAAATATTTGTGCAGAGAAACACAAATCTACTACAGAAATCTTTTTTAATTGATGAACTCTTTCTTTTACAAAATATTATAATATTATGAACAACCTGAAACTTTAAGAAAAATACAATTTCAACACAATAATTTAACATGAACTTGTTTAAAATTAACTTGTAGAAATAGGAATAAGTAAATTGTTGTTGTAAAATCCTGCACTCAGCTGCACTTTTCTCATTTGTGACATTTTTCTGATGAGGGTGTCACGGTCAACAGTCAAAACGATCGTCCTTTAAGAGCGTTTGGAAAGAGACAAGTCTTCATTTGTGCTGCTCTGGTGGGAGGAGCCACGTACAGAGACGCTGGAGACGCTGCTGTGATAAACACCACAGAAAATTAACAAGATTTTAATAAAAAATAGAATTAAAATATTTTAGTAGAAAATCAGCCGAGGGCCAGATTAAAGGTCTTGGAGGGCCGGATCTGGCCCCCGGGCCATATGTTTGACATACTTGGTTTGAAATCGGCTGCTGCAACTTTAGACATGGTGCTCCACTTCCTTATTTACGTCGTGACAGCCTAGTCATGTGACTAGCGTTTCAGGCGGTTTTGTGTTACTTTGTGGATAGGGAACGGATGCAGAAATGACGTGTCTGGACGCAAATCGTTCCCAATACGGTGATACGGTGATTCGTTTCAGTGTAAACGTAACCTAACACCTACAGGCCTAACAGATGTATGTAAATGGAAATACCTAACCTGATAGCTGCTGCGTTTCGAATAGAAAGTGAGCATGAGGGTGCTTCCAGCTCTTTTACATCGAAAAATGGTTATCCCGTCCCTCTCTGCAATTGCTGCAGTGAGCCTTGTCATTTAGATCTTAAAAAATGTTCATATTAACCCGCTCTACATGTTCCTGGTGTTTTTATTTTGCCATTTTGTCCGTTAATAAATTCATTTTCCTGCTTCAAAGTCTCCCGTATAACCGCTTACCTCAGTGAGCTTCATTTGACTGGAGCCGAACACTGGGTGACTTCTTTATTCAGTCTATAAATTGAACCAATATCTGTGTAATTTCTGTACATTCAAGTTACCTCGTTTCGCTTTAATCTTACACGCAGCACAGTGTCGGGCGCGTTAAATAATAGATAAAAACAGGAGTTGATTTTCTTTAAATGAAATGAATAAATCTAACGAAATGGCGATTAAACACGTTCTAGAAGATCGTTCATTAAAAAAAAATAAAGAAAAAAAAAGCACCATGCACTTACCGATACAGGAAGCCCCTTTTAAATAACAAATTGAGTCATGTGATTAATGCCTTTCATTAAAAACACAGGCCCATTACAGTACTTCCTCTGAGCTCACATTGTTTATTAACCCAAAGCAGGTCATTAGTTTAACATCACAGGACCAAATGGATTATGGGGAAGTAAATGGCAATTATACACGTGCTGATACAAGCGTTCACTGATTGATTGTGCGGCTCAGACTCAGAACACAGGACTAGACTCTCCACTTATACGTTCACATAAACTTGGACTGGAGAATTTTGAAGTTCAGGGTTTAATTCGTTTTATGTAAAGAGCAGAGGTGGGACCAAGGCTTTGTTTTGCTAATCTCAAGTCCGAGTCAAGTCCCAGGTCAAATACAGGCGAGTCCAAGTCGAGTCTCGAGTCACTGGTCTGTAAGAATCCGTGTATCATTTGTTCATTTGTTTTTCAATATAAAATCAAAAATAAGAAAATGATGAAACAACAGTTTTCTTCGTTATTTGTCTCCAAAATCGAAATTAAAAAACAGATAATGATTCGTTTTTTTCAGTTTTTGTGTTTAAATGAAAAATCCCGTTTACGTGACTTCCGTGACTGCGGACTGAACCAGGACTGATCCAGGTCCGGGACCAGACTGGAGCCAGACCGAGACCAGGCAGGGACCAGACCGGGATCAGACCGAGACTGAGACCAGAGCGGGACTGAGACCGAGACCAGGCCGGGACCAGACCGGAGGCTCAGAGCCCACGGCGGGGTTGGAGCTCGAAGCTGAGGCTCAGATTCAAAGTTTGGAGTCCGCTCTGGTCCCGGTCTCAGTTCTGTTCTCAGTCCCGGTCTGGTCCCAGTCTGGTCCCGGACCTGGATCACTCCTGGTTCAGTCCGACATCACAGTCATGGACGTCACGTAGACGGGAAACGGTCGTTATCTGTTTTTTCCATTTTTCATTTAAACACAAAATTGAAAACTGAAAAAACGAATCATTATCTGTTTTTTCATTTTGGTTTTGGAGACAAATAATGATGAAAATAGTTGTTTTTTCGTTTTCTTATTTTTGGTTGAAAAACAAATGAATGAATGATACATGGATTCATAAGTCCAAGTCATCTGCTTTGAGCCTCAAGTCATTTCAAGTCTTTAAACCAAAGAACCAACTATAGCTTTGTTTTTTGCAGTTTATATGAAGTTTAATCTAAATTTTACTTTCTTATATACATATTTATATAAGAGTATTTATATAAGAAATGCCAATTTTTTCCTTTTTAAACATCTTGTCAAGATCTTAGTGTGAATCATTACGATCAGAATAGAAACAATTCAGATTTAATAGTGCTAAATAACAGTTTTTTTGTCATGAAGGAGCATGTTCTCTGTAGTTCCGTCTGTTTTACTGTACTGTATATTACTGTGTTGTTCTGTGTATTACTGTAGTACATTTGTACAGTACTTCAGTTACATCCAAAGTAACAAACAGAAGAGGGAGGGACATGTTCCAGTTTGTTCCCGGAAAATTAGATGCCACATTTTTCAACTGTAAAGAGAAAAGTATTTTCAAAAAACATAGATTTTTTAGGAGAAGCATCATGTCTTCTCAAGTCACAGACCTCAAGACCGAGTCGAGTCCCAAGACTTAATCCATTTTACCAAGTTAAGTCTCAAGTCCTAAAAATTGTGACTCAAGTCTGACTCGAGTCCATGTTATGACTTGTTGAACATCAAAAACTGTCCGGGACCAGACCAGAACCAGACCGGGATGGAGACCGAGACCAGACCGGGACCAGACTGAGACCGAGACCGAGACCAGACCGGGACTAGACTGGGACCAGACCAGAACCAGGCCGGCACCAGACCAGAGGCTCAGAGCCCACAGCGGGGCCGGAGCTCGGAGCTGAGGCTCGGACCCTGTGGAAGCTCGGACTCAAAGCTCGGAGTTTGCTCTGGTCCCGGACCTGGATCAGTCCTGGTTCAGTCCGTATGCATTGCAAAATTTCGGCATCGCAGTCACGGAAGTCACGTTATAACACAAAATCAAAAGCTGAAAAAAACAAATCATTATCTGTTTTTTCATTTTGGTTTTGGAGACAAATAATGAAGAAAACTGTTGTTTTTTTTCATTTTCTTATTTCTGGTTTTATATTGAAAAACGCATGAACGAATGATACACGGATTATTACCACTTGAATTCTCGTGGCTTTTCAGTACGGCACTGTCCACGTCCATGTCCCCTCAGGTTCGACACACATTTCCACTGCCACAGGGTTAAACTGCTCCAAATACCGATAAGCCGACCATTCACAAAAACAACATCGTCTCCTCCGTCAGAATCAATAGAGGGCCACAGTGTCGGCGTCCAGGTTGTGTTCAAGAGCAGCGCCCCGCGACCATTCTAACCATGTAAATGAGCTCCCGCAAAGGTCAAGGCCAGACAAAAGAAGTCCTCCTTATAAATATTTCAGTGTGATTAATGCTAGGCTAGTGCTAATTAAGCTATCAGTCTTAGCGCAGTGAAAGGGGCTCTGATTAGTCAACACTACAGCTCACTCCACCGAAGGAGAGGGGCTCTGCGTTTGCCCAGCGGGAAAGAGAAATCCGTGGGGGTGTGTGGGTGTTCTATGCGGCATTGTTTTCCAAAGACTGGGTCGCGAGATAATTTTTTTGGGGTCGCCTTGTCATGATCTGCATGTAGGTCTGCAAAATACACCCCACTCTTCACTTTTTGCCGAACCAAATTTCTTTTGGAAACACTGATTACTGTTTTTTATTGTTTAAAACTTGAGTAGTACTAAATGTTCGGAGAGACACGATCACTGAGGGTTCTGTTGCGGGTTAAAACGACAAAATATTTTATCGGAAGTGCCTTTCGTTTGGACGGTGACGGCGTTTTTGGGGGCTTAAAAATGCAAAAATTTGAAGCTGAATAAATCCGCCTTAGTGTTTCCGTCTACACTGCCCAAGACGCAAAACTCTGGTCAAATACACAATCGAATTCAACACTCTTTTGCGTCATGGTACGCACGCAGATTACGCAGAAAACACTTGTCTAAACGCGGAATAAAAAGTGAAGACGTGACTCCACTTTTGCGTCTTCTGTTCAGACAGTCATCATATAAACGTAGCCTCAGTCAACAATAAAATATCCTCATTAATGTTCAATAATGGTCACAAATTTATTCTGTGATATACGAATAATGTCTATTGATTTGGGTCGTGAAGATTTGTGACTTTTAAAATATGGGTCCCCAGGCTGGCTCCACCTAGTGCCTCTGCTCAGTTTAATTTCTCTCCAGCGACTAGGTCAGGAATCGGAATACACTAGACGGTTTGTAAGAACCCCAGAAGTTGTAGACCGCGCACCGGCCAATCAGAGAAGAGCTGTGAAGTCATGACGTCAAACTCAAGCGTCTGTCTGGGTCCCTTTTGTGGTACAGCACAACAGTAAACAAAGCGGTCGAGATGGATGTAGACGAAGACATACATACATACATACATGGTGCATTACATAAGTCACGACCAAATAGCAGCGATTGGTTAAATAATAAATGTACCCGCCTACTGTCGAGTGAATTAATTCTAATGCTGCGAGGTCAGACGGTTTCTACGAAGACTATAAATATCAGAAAACACAATTTAAATAACGATTATAAGCGGTGTTTAAGGCTGGTTAGAAAATATTAAACAAAACTAGTTGAAAAAAGAGAATGAAATTAAAGTCGCAAGCGGCGTCGAACGGCCCTTGCCCGTCGCACACGCCGTGCCCCACAAGCAGTGTGCCGAACAAACGCGGCACCCTGCAAAGGCCATGCCCCACAGTAACCCTAATAACCATAAATCCCAACCACAAGTCTAACCCTAGCCCCAATCCTAACTCTAGGCTTAACCCTAAATGTAATCCTAACTTCAAAACTAACCTAACCACAGCCCCAGCCCCAACTCTAACCCCTCACCTAATCCTGACATTTTTCTAAATTTGTGTGCCAAACCATCGTCCACCAGAAAAATTACATAGTGTGCCTTTAAATGTTTTTTTTTTTTTTTTTAGTAAGTCTTGTAAGTAAGTCTTTATTTATATAGCGCTTTTCACAGACTTTTTTTGTCCCCAAAGACGCTTTACAGAGCATTATTCAGCATTATTCATTCACTCTATACCTGGTGATGGTAAGCTACTATTATAGCCACAGCTGCCCTGGGGCACACTGACAGAAGCACGGCTGCCATGCCACTCGGCGCCATCGGTCCCTCCGACCACCACCATCACTCACACACACACACCACTTTCGTACTAGACAATGTGGCCATTTTTAGGAGCCTTTGCACCCCCTGCTGGCCAACTGTGAAAAATGCCCCATGTCAGTAATATATGTTTTTGCTTCTAGTCATTAATAGAATTTAATTCCCAAATTTGGTACAAATCCGATAATGCTGACGTTTCATGTCTATGGTAGGGGGCGCTATAGTGTTCACTTTTCATATGTTTTAAAGTGTATTATGTTCAGGCTGAGATCACGCATTAGTGATTCAAATTTCAGCACGATCAGACTAAGCATGTGCGTGTAATATATTTTTTTAGTTTTTTGGAGGAGTCTTTGCGCTCCTGGATCTTGGGCGTGGGTTACTAGGATACTGCTGTTCGTGCCGGGTGCGACCGAGGACGAAGCTGCACCACGTCCTCTCACATTCACCCATGCGCTCGTCGCTCCCCCTTCGCTCCTCGTAGCGAAAGCAATAGGCCCTACGCCCTGTCGGGGCTCGGGCCTAACAATGGACAGATGATGAAAACTAATAAATCTGAGGACAGATAAGAATGTAAGAATAGGTTAGTATAGTATTTTATTTTCTACAGCACATCAAGAAAGTCCGAGGATCAATTTCTATGTGGAGTTTGCACGTTCTGCTTATGTCTGTGTAGATTGTAACAACAAAAAATGACCGGTAATTATCTTCCGATTCAAGAACGAGGTAAACAAAACCTATAAGCGCTATATCTTACCTCTCTTTTACACTTTTAAAACACATAATTATAAAAATGAATAGTCATGAATATCAAATGTAAAAATACAGAATTGTGTCTTTGTTGTTTGTGCTCGATCCTCAGTGGAAGCAGACATTTTCAGGTTGTGAAAGTGTTGCTCATTATTTCCAGTTAGCAGCAGTCGTTAATTCAGTGTTGACAAAAGGTGTTGGAGACTAATCAGTGGGGGCTTGATAACCGTAATAGTTCAACAATTGACTCTTTGTGATGAATCAGATTGCCATGAATGAATAAATGATCCTAATTCTCCCTCAGTTTCCTTCGGGATCAATAACGCATCTAATTTATTGAAGAGATTTAAAGAATGTTGATCAATAAAAGTCCTGTAATGTGATTTTTTCCCGTGTGTATTTGAGCGAAATTTGTCTTTGTCCCGGTGCAGATGTGTCGTATAAGCAGATTTTGAGGTCAAAGTAAGTGCGCCGTCTGCATCTAATTATGAAGACTTTTATTGTTCGATAGTCAGGAAGTGCGCGTTAACATGCTAGTTGCTGTCAGCTTTATAGTCACTGCAAAACACATCGTCGTCTATTGGAGTTGTGAAAGCGCTTATAAACTCATCAAGGTTGGGAGAAACGTGTTATAAAAGTAACAAATTACTGTAATGCGTTGATTTTTGCTGTAACGCAGTAATGTTCACCATTACAGGAAAAAAAATGTAATATTTTACTCGGTACAAATGTGAGTATTGCGCGTCACAATGCCTTTTTAACCTGGAATAAAGTGGTGGGTTTTTCATTTTTCTTCATACAAATTCGTTAAAATCACTGCAATGTCAGCAGCAGTGAAACGGCAAAGTTATGGTTCCGAATGTCGGGATGGACCTGGAGGTGCACCCACGTAGACCGTCGGGTGACCATGGGCGAAAGGACCGGTGCAGAAGTCCACGCTCCAAGGGACGAATCGCAGCTGACGCCAGATTGGGCTTTGTGAAAGTCCCACTCCACAAGCTCGGGGTTCTCTCAGGGGCGGACCTAGATTTCAAGTTGTAGTCCAAGATTAGTCCTGCTTTAAACCTGGTTCAGACCTGGTTTAGTCCTGGTTTAGACCTGGTTTAGTGCTGGTTTAGACCTGGTTTAGACCTGGTTTAGTCCTGGTTTAATCCTGGTTCAGTTCTGGTTCAGTCCTGGTTTAGTTCTGGTTCAGTCCTGGTTCAGTCCTGGTTCAGTCCTGGTTTAGTCCTGGTTCAGTCCTGGTTCAGTCCTGGTTTAGTCCTGGTTCAGTCCTGGTTCAGTCCTGGTTTAGTTCTGGTTCAGTCCTGGTTTAGTCCTGGTTTAGTCCTGGTTCAGTCCTGGTTTATACCTGGTTTAATTCTGGTTCAGTCCTGGTTTAGTCCTGGTTCAGTCCTATTTCAGTCCTGGTTTAGTTCTGGTTCAGTCCTGGTTTAGTCCTGGTTTAATCCTGGTTTAGTCCTGGTATAGTCCTGGTTCAGTCCTGGTTTAGTCCTGGTTCAGTCCTGGTTTAGTCCTGGTTCAGTCCTATTTCAGTCCTGGTTTAGTTCTGGTTCATTTAGTCCTGGTTTAGTCCTGGTTTAGTCCTGGTTTAGTCCTGGTTCAGTCCTGGTAGTCCTGGTTTAGTCCTGGTTTAGTCCTGGTTTCAGTCCTGGTTCAGTCCTGGTTCAGTCCTGGTTTAGTCCTGGGTCCTGGTTCAGTCCTGGTTCAGTCCTGGTTTAGTCCTGGTTAGTCCTGGTTCAGTCCTGGTTTAGTCCTGGTTTAGTCCTGGTTCAGTCCTGGTTCAGTCCTGGTTCAGTCCTGGTTTCAGTCCTGGTTTAGTCCTGGTTTCAGTTCCTGGTTTAGTCCTGGTTTAGTCTTGGTTCAGTCCTGGTTTAGTTCTGGTTCAGTCCTGGTTTCAGTCCTGGTTTAGTCCTGGTTCAGTCCTGGTTCAGTCCTGGTTTATTCTGGTTCAGTCCTGGTTTAGTCCTTTAGTCCTGGTTCAGTCCTGGGTTAGTCCTGGTTCAGTCCTGTTTTAGTCCTGGTTCAGTCCTGGTTTAGTCCTGGTTTAGTCTGGTTCAGTCCTGGTTCAGTCCTGGTTCAGTCTGGTTTAGTCCTGGTTTGGTAGTCCTGGTTTCAGTCTGTTTAGTCCTGTTTAGTCCTGGTTCAGTCTGTTCTGGTTCAGTCCTGGTTTAGTCCTGGTTTAAGTCCTGGTTAGTCCTGGTTTAGTCCTGGTTCAGTCTGGTTTAGTTCTGGTTCAGTCCTGGTTTAGTCCTGGTTTAGTCCTGGTTCAGTCCTGGTTTAGTTCCTGGTTCAGTCCTGGTTTAGTCCTGGTTTAGTCCTGGTTTAGTTCTGGTTCAGTCCTGGTTTAGTCCTGGTTTAGTCCTGGTTCAGTCCTGGTTTAGTTCTGGTTCAGTCCTGGTTCAGTCCTGGTTTAGTCCTGGTTCAGTCCTGGTTTCAGTCCTGGTTTAGTCCTGGTTTAGTCCTGGTTCTGGTTCAGTCCTGGTTTAGTCCTGGTTCAGTCCTGGTTTAGTCCTGGTTTCAGTCCTGGTTCAGTCCTGGTTTAGTTCTAGTCCTGGTTCAGTCCTGGTTCAGTCCTGGTTTTCCAGTCCTGGTTATTTCCTGGTTCAGTCCTGGTTCAGTCCTGGTTCAGTCCTGGTTTAGTCCTGGTTTAGTCCTGGTTTAGTCCTGGTTCAGTCCTGGTTTCAGTCCTGGTTTAGTTCTGGTTCAGTCCTGGTTTAGTCCTGGTTCAGTCTGGTTTAGTCCTGGTTCAGTCCTGGTTCAGTCCTGTTTAGTTTAGTCCTGGTTTAGTCCTGGTTCAGTCCTGGTTTAGTCCTGGTTCAGTCCTGGTTTAGTCCTGGTTTAATCCTGGTTCAGTTCTGGTTCAGGCCTGGTTTAGACCTGGTTTAGACCTGGTTTATACCTGGTTTAGTCCTGGTTCAGTCCTGGTTCAGTCCTGGTTTAGTTCTGGTTCAGTCCTGGTTCAGTCCTGGTTTAGTTCTGGTTCAGTCCTGGTTTAGTCCTGGTTCAGTCCTGGTTTAGTCCTGGTTTAATCCTGGTTCAGTTCTGGTTCAGGCCTGGTTTAGACCTGGTTTACCTGTTTTAGTCCTGGTTCCTGTTTAGTCTGGTTCAGTCCTGGTTCAGTCCTGGTTTAGTTCTGGTTCAGTCCTGGTTCAGTCCTGGTTTAGTCCTGGTTCAGTCCTGGTTTAGTCCTGGTTCAGTCCTGGTTTAGTCCTGGTTCAGTCCTGGTTTAGTCCTGGTTTAATCCTGGTTCAGTTCTGGTTCAGGCCTGGTTTAGACCTGGTTTAGACCTGGTTTATACCTGGTTTAGTCCTGGTTCAGTCCTGGTTCAGTCCTGGTTTAGTTCTGGTTCAGTCCTGGTTCAGTCCTGGTTTAGTTCTGGTTTAGTCCTGGTTCAGTTATTTGTTATATTGTTGAGAGTAACTTAACTTAAAGTCTTAAAGTGCTGTAATAGTCGTGTGATATTTTACATTTTAAACACAATAATATTGTAACAAATTACTCTGAAATGACAATAACAAGTCATAATAATAAAAAACACATTACAGTTTTGAAGTAACTTGCCCAACAGTGATGGTGAATAATTCAGACGCTCTGAATGCATTAAGGTAAGTGCGAATTAACAACTAGAAACCTTTTAAAATGATTTAGTTATGGTTTTGTAACACATTTTAAAGACACTAAAAATCTGCTGCACTGACTTTAATTAGACTTAGACTTAAACTTTATTGATCCACAAGGGATTTATTTGCACAGAGTAACACCCACGACGTAATATAATAACAAAGGGCAACAATATAAATAGTAATAATAAATAGAGATGTGTGTCAAATAAAGCATAATTATATGAATGTAAATGTACAAGTAAAAATAAAATATAGTAATAAACAATATATCTCGGCTGTGTACATGAGGTGGGTAAGAGAAACAGTGCAAAGATTAAATAATGATTGACAGGACAGGGACATATTACACATAAAAGATTCTTGTGAGCTTTAAATCATGTAATAATGAGGAAATGATGAGGAAACAACATATATAAAACACAGTGTATCGTTCGTTCATTTGTTTTTCAAAATGAAACCAAAGATAAGAAAACAAAAAAAACAATCATTATTTGTCTCCAAAACCAAAATGAAAAATGGATAATGATTTTTTTTGTTGTTGGTTTTTTTGATTTTGTGTTTAAATGAATAATGGAAGAAAAAAAAAAGTTTAAACTGTAATACTAGACTTTTGCACCACATACGGACTGAACCGGGACTGAACCAGGACTAAAACAGGACTGAGTGTTGGGATGGGCCTGGAGGTGCACCCACGTAGACTGTCGGGTGATCAGAACTGAGGCCAGGACCAGACCGGGACCAGACCAGGACTAAACAAGAACTGCGCCAGGACTAAACCAGGTCCCCGATCTTAGTCCCGGTCTTGTTCCCGGTCTCAGTGCTGATCTGGTCCCCGTCTGGTCCCAAGCTCAGTCCCAGTCTCTGTCCTGGTCTGGTCCCAGTCTGGTCCTGGTCTCAGTTCCGATCTCAGTCCTAGTCTTGGTCCTGGTCTGGTCCTGGTCTCAGTTCTGATCCTGGCTCTGGTCTGGTCCTGATCTCTGTCCTGATCACCCGACAGTCTACATGGGTGCACTCTGGGTCCGTCCTGACACTCAGTCCTGCCTTAGACCTGGTGTAGGTCTGGTTCAGTCCTGGTTCAGTCCTGTTTCAGTCCTGTTTTAGTCCTGTTTCAGTCCTGTTTTAGTCCTGTTTCAGTCCTGTCCTGTTTCAGTCCTGTTTCAGTCCTGTTTTAGTCCTGTTAGTCTGTTTCAGTCCTGTTTTAGTCCTGTTTCAGTCCTGTTTTAGTCCTGTTTCAGTCCTGGATTAGTCCTGTTTCAGTCCTGTTTTAGTCCTGTTTCAGTCCTGGATTAGTCCTGTTTCAGTTCTGGATTAGTCCTGTTTCAGTCCTGTTTTAGTCCTGTTTCAGTCCTGGATTAGTCCTGTTTCAGTCCTGTTTTAGTCCTGTTTTCAGTCCTGGATTAGTCCTGTTTCAGTCCTGGATTAGTCCTGTTTCAGTCCTGTTTTAGTTTTCAGTCCCTTTTCAGTCCTGTTTTCAGTCCTAGTCCTGTTTCAGTCCTGGATTAGTCCTGTTTCAGTCCTGTTTTAGTCCTGTTTCAGTCCTGGATTAGTCCTGTTTCAGTCCTGGATTAGTCCTGTTTCAGTCCTGTTTTAGTCCTGTTTCAGTCCTGTTTTAGTCCTGTTTCAGTCCTGTTTCAGTCCTGATTTCCTGTTTCAGTCCTGTTTCAGTCCTGTTTCAGTCCTGTTTTAGTCCTGTTTCAGTCCTTGTTTCAGTCCTGGATTAGTCCTGTTTCAGTCCTGGATTAGTCCTGTGTTTCAGTCTGTTTCAGTCCTGTTTTAGTCCTGTTTCAGTCCTGTTTTTAGTCCAGTCCTGTTCAGTCCTGTTTCAGTCCTGGATTAGTCCTGTTTCAGTCCTGTTTTAGTCCTGTTTCAGTCCTGTTTTAGTCCTGTTTCAGTCCTGGATTAGTCCTGTTTCAGTCCTGGATTAGTCCTGTTTCAGTCCTGTTTTAGTCCTGTTTCCAGTCCTGGATTAGTCCTGGATTAGTCCTGTTTCAGTCCTGGATTCAGTCCTGTTTTAGTCCTGTTTTCAGTCCTGGATTAGCCCTGTTTCAGTCCTGTTTTAGTCCTGTTTCAGTCCTGTTTTAGTCCTGTTTCAGTCCTGGATTAGTCTTGTTTCAGTCCTGGATTAGTCCTGTTTCAGTCCTGGATTAGTCCTGTTTCAGTCCTGTTTCAGTCCTGTTTTAGTCCTGTTTCAGTCCTGATTGTTTCAGTCCTGTTTCAGTCCTGGATTAGTCCTGTTTCAGTCCTGTCCTGTTTCAGTCCTGGATTTAGTCAGTCCTGTTTTCAGTCCTGTTTTAGTCCTGTTTCAGTCTGTTTAGTTCAGTCCTGGATTAGTCTTGTTTCAGTCCTGTTTTAGTCCTGTTTTAGTCTTGTTTCAGTCCTGGATTAGTCCTGTTTCAGTCCTGTTTTAGTCCTGTTTCAGTCCTGGATTAGTCTTGTTTCAGTCCTGTTTTAGTCCTGTTTCAGTCCAGTCCTGTTTCAGTCCTGGATTAGTCCTGTTTCAGTCCTGTTTTAGTCCTGTTTTCAGTCCTGGATTAGTCCTGTTTCAGTCCTGTTTTAGTCCTGTTTCAGTCCTGGATTAGTCCTGTTTTAGTCCTGGTTCAGTCCTGGTTCAGTCCAGCATCGCATTTTAAATCAGGTCAACGGGAAACATCCTGTTGTCCGTTTTTTCCATTCTTCATTTAAACACAAAATCAAAAACTTAAAAAAAAAAACGAATCACTTTCCATTTATTCATTTTAGTTTTGGAGACAAATAATGAAGAAAATAGCTGTTTTTTGTTGTTGTTTTTTTTTCATTTTCTTATTTCAAGTTTTATTTTGAAAAACAAATGAACGAACAACACACATATTCGCTTTAACGCATTTCATTTCAACAGCTTTAACATGTTCGCAAATAAAACTCACATTTGAATCCCGTCCAAACACCGTCTCACCACGAACAATAACCTTTTGTCTCTTCCCGCGCGCCAACATAATTAGCATACATCGACACACTCGATTATGAAAATGTAAAAATCCCGTTGTCTCCGGACGAGGTGGGACTTGACCGACGCCTGTTCGTTTTACCCTCGGGCTGCACACCACGCGCATGTTTCTACGTGATAGCGGGTGGACGCGTTAGACCTGATGGTTCTATGATGTCATCTCCTCGAGTATATGGTCCGAGCGTAGACCGGGTTTAATCAGGTTTGTAAGAGTCTGCAGCGAGCGCCCGCAGGCATCTTAGATAACCATAAATACAACGAGGAGAGCGACACAAAAGACGAGCGCGGCGTGTGAGTGTGAGTGTGCGTGTTTATGGAGTCAGACCTGCTACGATGTCTGCGTAGAGGAACCTGCTGTTTTGTCCGAGGGATCTGAACGAAAGGCCCAAATTACGTTGTTTTTAGTGTTGGGAGTAAAGCGTTGTAAAAGTAACAAATGACTGTAATGTGTTGCTTTTTGCTGTAATGCAGTAATGTAAAAAAAATAAATAAATAAAAGGTAATTTTACTAATAATTTTTACCTGGTTTGGTCCTGGTTTAGGCCTGATTTAGTCCTGGTTTAGACCTGGTTTAGACCTGGTTTAGACCTGATTTAGACCTGGCTTAGACCTAATTTAGGCCAGGTTTGGTCCTGGTTTAGACCTGATTTAGTCCTGGTTTAAACCTGGTTTAGACCTGATAGTCCTTATTTAGTCCTAGTTTAGGCCTGGTTTGGTCCTGATTTAGACCTGGTTTGGTCCTGGTTTAGTCCTGGTTTGGTCCTGGTTTAGACCTGGTTTAGTTCTGGTTTAGTTCTGGTTTAGTCCTGGTTTAGACCTGATTTAATCCTGGTTTAGACCTGGTTTAGACCTGGCTTAGACCTAATTTAGGCCTGGTTCGGTCCTGGTTTAGACCTGGTTTAAACCTGGTTTGGTCCTGGTTTAGACCTGATTTAGTCCTGGTTTAAACCTGGTTTAGACCTGATAGTCCTTATTTAGTCCTAGTTTAGACCTGGTTTGGTCCTGATTTAGACCTGGTTTGGTCCTGGTTTAGTCCTGGTTTCGTCCTGGTTTGGACCTGGTTTAGTTCTGGTTTAGTTCTGGTTTAGTCCTGGTTTAGACCTGATTTAATCCTGTTTAGACCTGTTTAGACCTGGTTAGACCTGGTTTAGACCTGGCTTAGACCTAATTTAGGCCTGGTTCGGTCCTGTTTAACCTGGTTTAAACCTGCTTTGGTCCTGGTTTAGACCTGATTTAGTCCTGGTTTAAACCTGGTTTAGACCTGATAGTCCTTATTTAGTCCTAGTTTAGACCTGGTTTGGTCTTGGTTTAGTCTTGGTTTAGACCTGATTTAGTCTTGGTTTAGTCTTGGTTTAGACCTGATTTAGTCCTGGTTTAGACCTGATTTAGTCCTGGTTTAGACCTGTTTTAGTCCTGTTTTAGGCCTACTTTAGGCCTGGTTTGGTCCTGGTTTAGACCTGGTTTAGACCTGTTTTAGTCCTGGTTTAGACCTGATTTAATCCTGGTTTAGACCTGGTTTAGACCTGGTTTAGACCTGGCTTAGACCTAATTTAGGCCTGGTTCGGTCCTGGTTTAGACCTGGTTTAAACCTGGTTTGGTCCTGGTTTAGACCTGATTTAGTCCTGGTTTAAACCTGGTTTAGACCTGATAGTCCTTATTTAGTCCTAGTTTAGACCTGGTTTGGTCCTGATTTAGACCTGGTTTGGTCCTGGTTTAGTCCTGGTTTCGTCCTGGTTTGGACCTGGTTTAGTTCTGGTTTAGTTCTGGTTTAGTCCTGGTTTAGACCTGATTTAATCCTGGTTTAGACCTGGTTTAGACCTGGTTTAGACCTGGTTTAGACCTGGCTTAGACCTAATTTAGGCCTGGTTCGGTCCTGGTTTAGACCTGGTTTAAACCTGCTTTGGTCCTGGTTTAGACCTGATTTAGTCCTGGTTTAAACCTGGTTTAGACCTGATAGTCCTTATTTAGTCCTAGTTTAGACCTGGTTTGGTCTTGGTTTAGTCTTGGTTTAGACCTGATTTAGTCTTGGTTTAGCCTTGGTTTAGACCTGTTTAGTCTTGGTTTAGTCCTGGTTTAGACCTGTTTTAGTCCTGGTTTAGACCTGATTTAGTCCTGGTTTAGACCTGTTTTAGTCCTGGTTTAGACCTGATTTAGTCCTGGTTTAGACCTGTTTTAGTCCTGTTTTAGGCCTACTTTAGGCCTGGTTTGGTCCTGGTTTAGACCTGGTTTAGACCTGTTTAGTCCTGTTTAGTTTAGACCTGGTTTGGTCCTGGTTTAGACCTGGTTTGACCTGTTTTATCCTGGTTTAGACCTGGTTTAGACCTGTTTTAGTCCTGTTTTAGGCCTACTTTAGGCCTGGTTTGGTCATGGTTTAGACCTGGTTTAGACCTGTTTTAATCCTGGTTTAGACCTGGTTTAGGCCTGGTTTGGTCCTGGTTTAGACCTGGTTTAGACCTGGTTTAGTCCTGGTTTAGACCTGGTTTATGCATGTTTTAGTCCTGGTTTAGACCTGGTTTAGACCTGGTTTAGGCCTGGTTTGGTCCTGGTTTAGACCTGGTTTATGTATGTTTTAGACCTGGTTTAGACCTGGTTTAGGCCTGGTTTGGTCCTGGTTTAGACCTGGTTTATGCATGTTTTAGTCCTGGTTTAGACTTGGTTTATTCCGGGGTGTGGGTCAGACCTCTGTGAGTGTGCGGGTCGGGTCGGGGTCGGGGTCGGGGTCGGGTTGGGCACGAGCTTTATTCTGTTCTTCATGGTGTCAGAGAGCTGCTCTCATTTGCCAGAACTTCCCATTACACAAAAACGTTGGTAATATTTAAGGTTCGGGTCAGGTTTGGACAGTAGACAGTGGACAGTGAGCCGGCGCTCGGTGCGTAAAGACTAAAGTAAAAGTGTTAAAGTTGCATTCATTAAATCAAAAGCCTGGCTCCTCCTGAGTCCAAGAGAAAAGTTTTCTCTCAAGTCCTGTCATTATGTCGTCCTCTCTGTGTGGGTCACGGCCACAGACTGTGTTCTATAGAAGTGTGTGGTGGCGGACTTCTGGAGACCCTGCGCTGCCCCGGGAACATGGCTGAGCTCCTGCACCGTGTTTGAAATTTATAACACTGTAGAGAATAATGAGTGAAATTAAAGGTTGTATGGAGGATTTTTTATTTTTTTTTCAAATTGTCAGTGAAAGTTTAAATTACCATTACAGAGATGCAGCAGCTTTGTAATTATGATGACCAAAAAAAATAATGAAAATCTATCAACTGTGGATGTAGTGAGGCCAGATAAACATCAGCCAATAGATAACAAGGCTACCTCATTTTCTATTGGCTGTTAGGTTGTCAATCAAACTCCCTACGTTTCTAGTGTAACTGACTCGTTGGCGCGCGGGGATTACGTGGTTTATGCAGCGGTTCTTAGAGGCTTTTTCAAACTGTTGCTTCCTTGCAGTTCGCACAAAGTTTGTTGAGACGGCGGACGAGAATCCACGACCAATTCGCCGC
>NW_026571133.1:7073795-7099191 GCF_026225935.1 Boleophthalmus pectinirostris
AAATAAAGGTGGATTTGACCGTTATTGAACATTAATGAGGATATTTTATTGTCGACTGAGTGATCGTGTCTCTGAACAATTAGTTTTACTCAAGTTTTAACGATGAAAAACAGTAATTCAACCAGCAATAAAAGGATCCATAAGTCTCCTATTTGGACATTAAATGTAGCCCCTCTTTTGTTTTCTTTTCAACGTTCAATTGAACCAGCAACACTGGAACAAATTTAAACTGTATATTGCAAACCTACATGCAGATTGCGACGAGACGACCCAAAAAAAAAATCTCTTGTGACCCACCTGAGGGACACAGCCCAGTCTTTGGGAAACAATGGTGTAGATTGTTAGCCTGATTCATCAGCCGGTTTTATTTAGTTTTACTTCGTTTCACTTCATGGAAACCGTCTGACCTCGCAGCCTTAGATTTCGTTCACATGACGGAAGGCGGGTACTTTTTATCATTTAACCAATCGCTGCTATTTGGTCGTGACATATGTAATGCTCCGCTAATGGGGCTAACTGGTATATTAAGCTTTCCCCAAATCCCGTAGGAAGAAGGACAATAACGTCTTTCCCCTTGATCAAATTCACCAAACATTCTCTTTATCCTGGTTTTAAATCCTCAATCTCGGGAATCGTTGACAACACAGAATA
This sequence comes from Boleophthalmus pectinirostris, assembly GCF_026225935.1. NCBI lineage: Eukaryota > Metazoa > Chordata > Actinopteri > Gobiiformes > Gobiidae > Boleophthalmus > Boleophthalmus pectinirostris. The sequence goes on from NW_026571133.1 coordinate 7,074,447, forward strand.
TATCACTCTCTGCCTGAACTCACACTTTGCGAACCATCTATTGTATTCTGATTCCTGACCTAGTCGCTGGAGAGAAATGAAATTGAGCGGAGGCACTAGGTGGCGCCAGCCTGGCTAGTAGACTGTAGTGAATATATACAAATAAAATGGCAGTATGACCAGGAGGGAATTAGGTATAATATACATGGCAGAAATATAAGCAGATGTATTGTAAACAATTTACACTAGGAACAAATATACAGAGTGTGCTATAGAAAATATAAATATGTATGACATCTATAGATATTATATAATTATATATACTAATATGACTTGTTCCTTTTCTCTAATAAAGAAAAAGCATTTTAACTAAACCAAAAGTCCTTGTGTCTTGTCAGTATGCTCCGATCTTACCAGATTAATTTATTAGAGATTTAAGACTTATGACAAACACACAAGAAATATTTCTGTGATGAGACAGGAATACAGAAAAAATAAACTACAGTAAATAAAGAAGAAGTAAATGAGAAGTTCAGAATGCGATGCAAAGGACGTGGGAGTGACTTGGTGGTAAAGCATGACCACAAACCTGAAAGTTGGTGGTTTGGTTGGTTTTTGTTTCTTCAAGCAAGACACCGCACCAACTCTAACTTCTGCTGTTTACCCCATTTTATTTTTATTTATTTTTTATTTGACCTTCATTTTACCAGATTATTCCCCCAGGAGTCCTGATCCCCCACAGGAATATTGCACATGCACAAGCGCTTTGTGTTGCATTTTTTGTATCAAAAGCGCTCTATAAATAAAGTTTGATTGATTGATTGATGTTTTTAGTGGTAAACGAAACCAGAGCACCCGGAGGAAACCCACACAGGCAAAGAGAGAACATGCACCACCACAGAATCGAACCCAGGACCTTCTTCATGCCCCCATAGGTGACAAGCCCTGAAAAATGCATATGTTTCTAAAGCAAAGGCACTAGAATTTCAATATATTTCTTCCATTCTCGACTACCCCGCTGCACACGAGAACACATTTTAACGCTACAATTTAAAAGCAACTAAAATATTATTAGTTCTGAATAATCTTAACCTCTACTTCACTCACATGCACTGGTCACATGCTCTGCTCTCTGGCTCCAAATGTGGATTTATCCCATAGACCTCCACAGGGACAGCTCTATAATGGCCGCCTAATGACACTTATAATTGGCCGTATTACACATTCCCAATCCTGAACCTAAACGAACAGAGCGGACATGAGTGTGAGTGTATATATGTGTGTGTGTGTGTGTGTGTGCATGGGTGTGTATCTGTGGGTGTGTGTATGTGTGTGTACAAGGTCACGGCTGTCCTCTGCACGTCCTCTCTCCAGCTCTGGGCCTCATTAGCGTTGACGGGATCTCAGGAGGAAGAGCCAGGCCTCACTCAGCTCCTCCACGCTGCACACCTGTCTCGTACGCCTCACAGTACCGACAGAAACATCTCAATCGAACAGAATAAAAATGCTCTTATTTCATTCTGGATTCTAGCGCTCGATTGAAGTGTGTTTAAAGTACAACAATAAACAGCTTTACTTTACACTGCCTCACCAAACCGTTCATTTACAGCTGGTTTTATAGCTCAAAAATACCTAAAAGGCATTTTGTCTGTGAGTGGGGTTGCCTCTCCACAGATCTGACCTGTAACTTAGTCTGGTTTAGTCCCATGAAGACATACTATGAAACATTCCAGACAAAGCAATAATTAGAATCTCCATGGAGAACCCTCCACCAGAAAAGTTGCACATTGCACCTTTGAAGTAGCCTGATTCATTAACCAGTTTTACTTTGTGGAAACCGTCTGACCTCACAGCATTCATTTGCTAGACGGTAGGTGGGTACTTTTTTAAATCTAATCAGTCGTTGCTATTTGGTCATGACATATGTAATGCGCTAAATTCAATGTTTACAACATGTATACAACGTTTTTTGGTTGAAAGTGTGAAGTTTTTATTCATTTTGGCCTTTCGAGAACACAGAGCCGGTAATTCTGGTGGATGAAAACAATGTTCCAGAGTGGAGAAATCTGAGAACGCGTTGTATTGTCATGTGGATGCAAACCCGTCATCGCCACTTGACCAGAAGAGAACCTCTTACAGGAAGGACTTTATGCACATGGGCTCTTTGTAGTATTGTGTGTCCAGTGTCTGTATCCTGTTTACAGCGCCACATACAGGTGCGGCACGTGTATTACATCGTTTTCACTTAGTGCCCCGTTGTCGTCTGGATGTGAATATTTATTGATCTGACACGTGTGTGGACACAAATTTTTTTCAACCTGCAAAAAAAAGTCCAGGAGCGTTGTCATGTGGATGTAATCGAAAGCACTGTTTCCCAAAGACTGGTTCACGACCCTCAGGTGGGTCACAAGAGATTTTTTTTTGGGTCACTTTGTCACAATCTGCATGTAGGTCTGCAATAAATATATATATATATATATATATATATATATATATATATATATATATATATATATATATATATATATATATATATACATATATATATATATATATATATACATATATGTATATATATATATATATATATACATATATATACATATACACACACACACACACACACACACACACACACATACACATACACATGCACATATACATATACATACACATACTGACATACATCTCCTTGCATCCTCCCCCCGTTCTCCTCACTTCTTCACTTCTTCTCGGTGCACCCTCCCCACTCCTCACTTTTTCTGCAGCACCGCGTTGCCTAACCTATTTTCTGTAGGAAACACTGATTACTGTTTTTCCTTGTTTAAAACTTGAGTACTGTATTTTTCTGACTATAAGACGCACTTAAAATCCCTTAATTTTCTGAAAAATTGACAGTGCGTCTTATAATCCGGTGTTAATTTTGGTTGTGCTTATTGACGTCAAACCGATTTTCACTCATATTCCACTGAGTCGTGTCCTTTAGTCCGACAGAAACTGACCGCATCAGCGCACAAGGAGCAAGCTGTTTTTTTTCTTTTTTTATCGCTTATGCAAATGAGACATGTGGTTTTAAGTTTAAATTCTGTTAAATGTAAACAAATGTGCATTAAACACATTATTACACAATGTATATTTGAGTCGTCCTCGTAGGAAATAAAGTCTCAAGTGTCGTCCATTTGTTTCGTTTAATGCACCTTATGTATGAAAATAGATGAGAAAATTCAACATTACTGATATTGCGCCTTATAATCTGAAAAATACGGTAATACTATTTGTTCCAGAGAGAGACGATCACTCAGTCAACAATAAAATATCCTCATTAATGTTCAATAATGGTCAAATCCACTTTATTTTGTGTTTTACGAAGAATGTTTATTGGCTTGGGTCGTGAAGGTTTGTGACTTTTAAAATATGGGTCCCCTGAAATAAAGTTTGGGAAACTGTGGACTAAAGACAGATTACAGATTACATACCCCAAAATGTACTTTGTGTACATTAAGATACTTCAGGTGAATAACATAATCTGAATACTCTGGATTACTTGATTTGCTGTAGAGAAGCAAAGAAAAGAATATTGTAACATAAGATGTTTTATCTGCTAAAAGACAATAAAAAGCCCAGACTTTACTTAACCAAATTAAAAATATTATTGATAGAAGAGGAGGAGACACGGTCCACGCAGCATGGTTTAGTCCTGTTAAATCCTGTTTGAGACCTGGTTTAGTCATGGTTTAGATCTGGTTTAGACCTGGTTTGGACCTGGTTTAGAAATTGTTTTAGTCCTAGTTTAGTCCTGGTTTAGTCCTCATTTAGATCTAGGTTAGACCTGGTTTTAGACCTGGTTTGGACCTTGGTTTAGACCTGGTTTTAGTCCTGGTTTAGACCTGGTTTAGTTATGGTTTAGTCTTGGTTTAGTCCTGGTTTAGATCTGGTTTAGACCTGGTTTGGACCTGGTTTAGAAATGGTTTTAGTCCTAGTTTAGTCCTGGTTTAGTCCTGGTTTAATCCTCATTTAGATCTAGGTTAGACCTGGTTTTAGACCTGGTTTATTGTCTGGCGATGAGTGGAATTACCGGGGGAGGGGGGGATATCGCCCAAAATGTGAAAACAGGAAAGTATCGCCCTGTAATCCATTTATTTCAACCAAGTAACTGTAATCCAATTCCCACTCACTGAAACAGTAACTGTAACTGAATACAGTTACTCATAATTTGTACTCTGATTATGTAACTCTGGTACATGTAATCTGTTACTCCCCGACACTGACCAAAGGATTACTCAAACATGTGTGAATCAGATCAGAAAATAGCGTAACATGGGCCCTTGATCTCAAGCTCGGTCTGAGTGGAGCAGCCTATAAAACTCTTGAAATAGAAACTTCTTTACAGATAAATCTTGTAAGTTAATTGCTAAAACTCGGCGCTTTATTTCCACAGTTTAATGGCACAAACTACGCCTCTGTGGTTACTATATCTTTTCACCAAACCTTTTTATTATATGTTTAATGCAAAATACAGAATGAAACAAAAAAAGGTAAATTGGAAAAGGAGGTTTTATAGTTTCCCCGAATCTCCATCCGTTCCTTGACTCATATAGCTGTTGTTTCCTTGGAGCAGCTGTGCCCCTTAAAAAGTTACAAGTCTGACTCAACTTTAGCCTCCGCCACAAAAGGGAAAGTTTTAGCACTGCTCTAATAACTCACTCCCACATCTACAGGCCTGATGCAGACTTTTACGTCCGCCGACAAGCAGACGAAGTTAAAAAAAAAGAAGCCAAATAAATAAAAGAAAGAGAAAGAGAGAGAGAGGGGAGAGGTGTAAATTGTGTCTTGGCGTGAAGTTCGTGGAGGGAGGAGACGTGAGATAAATGAAGCTATCAGACTAAGCAGAGGCTGTGGGGCACGGAGCCATCTGCCTGCCCATTACCGAGTGACTTTAGACCAATCTGCGGGCCCCTCCGGTCTCCACGCACTGTTCTGTGAAGACGGGCCGGCTCTGCTTTTAACTCCAGCTGAGAGGGGCAAGAGTAAAGTGCATTCGAACTGGTTTAAGAAAGAATTCGTCCCGGGATCGTAAAAGTGCACCGCGTAACTTTTCTTTGTCGCCATGAAGATGATAATGGTTTGGTTTAAATTGTCCGCAGTTTGGTGTTTGACTCGTCTGAACTCAAAAATATCTTAAAAAACACAAATTCTTACTGTGAATGAGGTCGTCTCTCCGCAAGTTTAACCTGTAATTTGGCTTCCAAGTCTCCATGGAGATCGAAAGTTTATGGGCAGGTCTAAAGCAGGACAAAACCAGGTCTAAACCAGGTCTAAACCAGGTCTAAACCAGGTTTAAACCAGGGCAAAATCAGAACTAAAACCGGGACTAAAACCAGGACTAAACCAGATCTAAACCAGGTCGAAACCAGGTCGAAACCAGGACTAAAATCAGGACTAAAACCAGATCTAAACCAGGTCTAAACCAGGTCTAAACAAGGACTAAACCAGGACTAAAATCAGGACTAAAACCAGGTCTAAACCCGGTCTAAACCAGGACTAAAATCAGGACTAAAACCAGGTCTAAACCAGGTCAAAACCAGGTTTAAACCAGGTCTCAACTAGGACTAAACCAGGACTAAAACCAGGTCTAATCTAGGTCTAAACCAAGACTAAAATCAGGATTAAAACCAGCACTAAAACCAAGTCTAAACCAGGTCTCAACGAGGACTAAACCAGGACTAATATCAGGACTAAAACCAGGACTAAAATAAGGATTGAAACTAGCACTAAACTCAGGTCTAAACCAGGTCTAAACCAGGTCTAAGCCAGGACTAAACCAGGACTAAAACCAGGACTAAAAACTAAAACCAGGACTAAACGAGGACTAAACCAGGACTAAAATCAGGATTAAAACCAACACTAAAACCAGGTCTAAACGAGGACTAAACCAGGACAAAAATCAACTAAAATCACCCAATTTAAAAACCCGTGTTCTAGGTTCTAAGTAAATCTCCATGGAGACAAGCAGGTGACAGATCCTTGACCGGACAAGTTACACAGTGCACCTTTAAATCACCTTTAAATAATGCGGAGAAACTGGGCGGGTGTAATGTTCTTTTCATGTTTTTTTGTGTAAGTAAGTGATTTTCCATGGTCAGGTCTTTGCGCTTTGCATTTTATCTAGTTTTGTTATGAGGAAATACAAAGTTCAAGTTAAATTTTAAATTTTTTTTTCCGGGTGGGCAATACAATATGATGTTTTGCTTAATTAAAGTTGCCCTCTGTAACTTTTTTGTTGGGATTATGGACATTTTTCTACAAAAAGATCATAACACTGTGTTTTTAAACTCCATACACCTTCACTAGAATCATTTGGATCATTCCAGACCTCTGCTGAACTAAAGTTAAAAGTTCGCTCTTAACTTGAAAACTACCACTTCGTGACATCACAAGGTGGAACAGAGAATTTAGAGTTTTTGAAGATTTAGACTGATGATGTGTGAATGAAACAAAACACAACTTCTGGTCTGTTTTTGATGAAGTGACAAAATTATAACATGACTTAAAGCTCACTACATTTTTAGGACCTTTAACTTGAAAATAAATTATACTTTAAGTAGAATTTTGTCGGAATAATAATGCATATATTGGTTTGTTCTGTGCATTTGAGACTTGCAACGTCCCTGGATCAAATCAAGTCCAATCAAGAAGCGTTTTTGAAGTTTTAATCCGGAAAAAACACGTAAGAATCTAATCCGAGGAAGTGTATAAAGTTGTGTATTTATGTGCGTCTGCAGGGCGTCCCCCGGAGCAGAGGCACAGCAGTGTGGCAGACGCTTCACACCTCATTGACCAATCACGAGAGCCAATCCCGAGCCAGGCCCCGCCCCTCAGGCTGCCACCCGCCATCGCTTCCACACGACGGAGAGAGTTACAGCATAATGGTAATGGAGCGGAGGGAGGGAAGGAGGGCCACACCGAAGAACAAAACAGGAGTCAATACAATCAGGAGAAAAGAGCAGAGACTCAGGGGGACAGGGCCAGACGGATGGAGCGAGAGAGAAGGAGGGGGGAGAGAGTAAAAGAGAAAAAAGAAGGAAAGCAAAAGAGAGGAGGGGAGAGAGCAGAGTTGCCAAGTCTGCTTCTTTATAGCCACTTTGGGCCTCTATTGTTGGAAGTCGCTTACAAATTGTAACATTCACGGGTTGCGTTATTTTGCACTTTCAAATAATAAAACATGGTAATTTTAGCCTTTTTAAGTTCAGTTTCACATTAATACACCAAATAACGACTGAAATACAACTATTTATGTAAAATCTGATCTTAACTACACATCTCATTAGAGCTTGTTCATTGGAGGCTCATTTTTGGAAGCTTGTTTTGGATTTTTTGCCAATTTCTGAAAATCTGGCATTTCTGTTCTAAAGCAAAGAAAGTGACTGCCCATAGGAACAGTTAAAGGAAAGATGTTTTTCTCAATAAAGTTGTGATGTGATGTCTTGATGTGTTGTCTCTATAAACTGTGTGTCCAAATACTCAGATTTTAATCTCTGTAAAGATCAGAGTATTAACATGTGCTCATTTTGAACAACTAAATATTATACATGTTTCCAGTCAAATCTATGCACATTTGAATTAAGCATGTTTGAGGACAAAATCATTCATGTAATTTTCACTAAATATTTTCAAATACTAGTTTAAGTCTATCAAGTTTTAGGTTAAAGTGTCTGTGATTTATAATTTAAAGCTACCATCTGCAACGTTATTTGATTTTTTTCACGAGCTGATGGCAAAATCTATCCCCCAACCTGTAGTGTAATACCAGCAGTAACTTAGACAGCATCTAGTGGTCCTTCCATCCATCCATTTTCTTCCACTTATCCGGGGCTGGATCACGTGGGCAGCAGTCTAAGCAGGGAGGCCCAGACTTCCCTCTCCACACACACTTCCTCCAGCTCTTCCAGGGGGATCCTGAGGCGTTCCCAGGCCAGCCGGGACGCAGAGTTCCTCCAACGTGTCCTGGGTCTTTCCCGAGGCCTCCTCCCAGTGGAACAGGCCTGGAACACCTCCAAAGAGAGGCATCCAGGAGGCATCTGGAACAAATGCCTGAGCCACCTCAGCTGTTCCTCTCAATGTGGAGGAGCAGCGGCTCTACTCCGAGCTCCTCCCGTGTGACTGAGCTCCTCACCCTATCTCTAAGGGAGCGCCCAGCCACCCTGCGGAGGAAACTCGTTTCGACCACTTGTATCCGCGATCTTGTATATGTCTCCCCGGAACTGCCATCTTGCATACCTGAATGATCCTAGGAGCTGTGTTGCCCGGGGCATCATGCCTCTGGTAAGGTCTCCCATGGCAAACATGTCCTAGGTGACGGGTTAGAGCAGTTCACTGCAGCCTTATGAACTGTGGAAAGTTACTGTAGTAGTGGAAAGTAACTGTGGACAGTTACGTCACCTGGTATGGTGCAGCTGGGGCCCCGCCCTGAGGTCAGACCTGGGTTTGGGGCTCGAAAGGACGATGTGAGTCCACCCTCCTCTGGGCTCACCACCCGCAGAGGGGTTTATACGGGTCGGGTGCACAGGGGACGGGTGCATCAACGTGGTGATATGTAATAATACAACAGGGGAGTGTGGCCAGTCCAATTACAGATGGTCGCCTTAAAGGTTGTATGGAGGATTTTTTTTGTTTCAAATTGTCAATGATAGATTATAGAGGTGCAGTAGCCTTGTAATTATGATGACCAAAAAAAGAGAATAAAACTTCATCAACTCTGGACGTGGTGGGGCTAAACATTTGCCAATAGATAACGACACTGCCTCGTTATCTGTTAGCTGACAGGCTGTCAATCAAACTCCCTACGTTTCTAGCGTAACTGACTTGCCTGCGCGCTGCCGTTACGTGGTTTGCGTACGCCTGTCACGCAGTCCACAGACGCAAGACGCTGTTTACTCCACCAACGCAACAGTTCTTAGCAGATTTTTTGACCTATATCTTCCTCGCAGTTCGCACAAAGTTTGTTGCAATGACAGACAAGAATCTATGAGCAGTTAGCTGCAAAAGAAAGTCCGTTTTTGAGGTCGCTGAAAGAAGAAGACAAGGGGAAAAGCAGCGAAGCCAAACTAAGGTGATTCTTGGAGATTCATTCCAGCGATGGTGCGACTGAAGCAGACGCAGGGTCTAAAGACTGACGCACTGGTCGACAAATTACTCCTGGACAGGAAACTTCTGCTTATTATGAAAACGTACTTTATTTCCAAGAGCTAGACAAACGTTTTTCAGGACACGAAAGCGATATCCTATGTCTGAAAACGTAATTTTCAAGGCAAAGAAAGAGTCCGCTTGCTGCTGCGTGTTGTAGCTAGTTCATTCGCACGGAATCTCCGTGCAACCTTCTCTGCTCCCCTTTCCTGCTCCTCTCCCAGCTGCCCGATCCACTCTTCTCCCTGCTCCTCACTTCTCACGAAATATCCGCGCCCCCCCTCCCCCCGCTCCTCACTTCTCTGTCTTGCCTAACCAACACTGTAGTTAGTTGTTTACAAGTCATGTGCAGCACCGGCTGTAAACAAACCTGTTTCTGGCGTAAGGAGGAGGAGGGAGGAGGCGTTTCTACGTAGGAGCTGTGGGGGGGGGGGGTGGTTTCACGCATGCGCAACATTTGAAAAAGCACAAACAGTCGCTGGATTTCTCGTTCCTTGGAAAATCCTCTATACAACCTTTAATGGTGCATTATTAAGCTTTTTGGTTGGGGGTCCGTCACTGTCTTATTTCTGTAGATATGTCATTTCTCTGCTTTAGTTTTTCCAGATCTACCTCACATTTATTCAATAGCCTAGAAAAGTAATTGTGTCTTTTAGTCTCTATGACGATAGAAAGATTTAATGCCATACTGTGAAACATTTTAGACAAAGCAGTAACATCCAGACGGACCCTGCACCGGAAAAGTTGCACAATGCACCTTTAACTTACCTCGATTGACATTGCATCACGTCCCTCTCCTCTCTCTTTCTCATTTCCCTCTCACATCCCTCATTCCTCGTTTCCTCCCATTTCCTGCCAATCTGCCGTCTATTAAATAAAGCCAAAGTGAAATTATATATTAAAAAAAACAGTTAAATGTCCAGTTGTTCACCTGTCTTCCACCTCCTCGGTTTGCCTGCAGCGGGTGGCCTCGAGCAGCCTCCAGTCTCCTTCTGTCCCTCTGTGCGCCGACACTTTCTCTCTGTGAACATCTTTGGGATAAGTGTTCACAGAAAATCCTCTGCGCCACATGACAGTTTTAGTTTTTTGTGGTGATGGAGCTGGCGTAAATTCAGCCTGGAACCAGAGCTCACCCGCTCCTCAGCTTTCATCCCTCGCTCCAAATACTTCTCCTCCTCCAATCAGCGTCCAGTCTGCTTCAGTTTGTGCCGTGCCCCACCTCCTGCCTGGTACCACCTCATCCTTTCATTGTCCCTCACTCTGCGCCGTCCTCTCCTCATCCTCTCATCATCCTCTTGACATCCGCTTGACTCTCATTCTCTCATCTCTCACTCTCATCATCTCCTTCACTCTCCTCATCCTCTCATCGTCCTCTTCACTCTCCTCATCCCCTCATCGTCTCCTTCACTCTCCTCATCCTCTCATCTCTCCCTCTTCACTTTCCTCATCCTCTCATCGTCCTCTTCACTCTCATCCTCTCATCTCCTTCTCATCTCCTCATCCTCTCCTCATCCTCCTCTCATCATCCCCATCACTTTCCTCATCCTCTCATCTCTCACTTCATCTCTCCTCCTCTCTCATCGTCCTTCACTCTCTCATCCTCTCATCTCTCTCTCTCTCTCATCCTCATCCTCATCTCTCTCTCATCTCTCTCACTCTCCTCATCCTCTCATCGTCCTCTTCACTCTCCTCACTCTCCTCATCGTCTCTCACTCTCTCATCCCTCCCTCATCGTCCTCTTCACTCTCCTCATCCTCTCATCATCCCTTCACTCCTCATCCTCATCGTCTCTCTTCCTCATCCTCTCATCGTCCCTTCACTCTCCTCATCTCTCATCCCTCTCTCATCCTCTCCTCATCCTCTCATCCTCTCATCTCTCTTCATCTCTCCTCATCCTCTCATCGTCCTCTTCACTCTCCTCATCTCTCATCCTCTCCTCATCCTCTCATCCTCTCATCTCCTCATCTTCATCTCCTCATCCTCTCTCATCGTCCTCTTCACTCTCTCTCCTCATCTCCTTCACTCTCCTCATCCTCTCATCGTCTCTTCACTCTCCTCATCTCTCATCGTCTCTTCACTCCTCATCCTCTCATCTCCTCATCTCTCTCTCTCTCATCTCTCTCTCTCACTCTCTCATCCTCTCATCGTCTCTCTTCATTCTCTCATCTCTCATCCTCTCATCCTCTCATCTCTCACTCTCCTCTCACTCTCCTCATCTCTCATCGTCTCCTTCACTCTCCTCATCTCTCTCATTCCTCTTCACTCTCCTCATCCTCTCATCGTCCTCTTCACTCCTCATCTCTCATCTCTTCACTCCTCATCCTCTCATCGTCTCTCATTCCTCATCTCTTCTCTCATCCTCTCTCATCCTCTCTCATTCCCATCACTTTCCTCATCCTCTCATCGTCCTCATTCTTCACTCTCCTCATCTCTCATCTCCCTTCATCTCCTCATCTCTCATCGTCCTCTTCACTCTCCTCATCCTCTCATCGTCTCCTTCACTCTCCTCATCCTCTCATCGTCCCCTTCACTCTCCTCATCCTCCCTTCATCCTCTCCTCTCCCATCACTTTCTCATCTCTCATCATCCCCTTCACTCTCCTCATCCTCTCATCGTCTCCTTCACTCTCCTCATCCTCTCATCGTCCTCTTCACTTTCCTCATCCTCTCCTCATCCTCTCCTCATCCTCTTTACTCTCCTCATCATCCCTCAGTCTCATCCTCTCATCATTCCCTTCACTCTCCTCATCCTCTAATCATCTTCTTCACTCTCCTCATCCTCTTCTCATCCTCTTCTCATCCTCTCATCGTCCTCTTCACTCTCCTCATCCTCTCATCATTCCCTTCACTCTCCTCATCCTCTTCTCATCCTCTCATCGTCCTCTTCACTCTCCTCATCCTCTTCATCTCTCTCATCTCTCTCATCATCCCTTCACTCTCCTCATCCTCTTCTCATCCTCTCATCGTCCTCTTCACTCTCCTCATCCTCTTCTCATCCTCTCATCATCCTCTTCACTCTCCTCATCCTCTCCTCATCCTCTCCTCATCCTCTCATTGTCCTCTTCACTCTCCTCATCCTCTTCTCATCCTCTCCTCATCCTCTTCTCATCCTCTCTCATCCCTCATCCTCATCTCTCATCTCCCATCACTCTCCTCATCTTCATCGTCCCTTCATCCTCATCCTCTCCTCATCTCTCATCGTCCTTCACTCTCTCATCCTCTCATCGTCCTCTCTTCACTCTCCTCATCCTCTCATCGTCTCCTTCACTCTCCTCATCCTCTCATCGTCCTCTTATCGCTCCCTTCACTCCTCATCCTCTCATCATCCTCTCGTCATCTGCTTCCCTCACTCTCATCCTCTCATCATCCCCTTCATTCTAATCATCCTTTCATCATCCTCTTAACTCCAAACTGAACTCATCCAATAAATATTTCAGAATCTTTCCTTTTGTGTCTGAGTCTTTCCAGGTTTGTTTTTTTTTTTTTTTTTTAAATACATCTTTCTTTCTCTCAGCCATTAGCACCAGTGGAGTTAAAAACATTTTATGGAGCTCATACAAAGAGTCGTGCGCCGTGGGCTTTCTCCCTCCATCATAATTTATAAAACGGTGAAGTACACAGCCATTTCTTATACTCAAACTTTCCCTGAACTCTCAAGCCATTTATTCACAAAACTAACATCATAATTTCTTAGTCTTTCCACAATTTTCTTTCCGTTGGGAGTCGATCTCCTGGGGTCGCTCCTGTAAATAATCTGTTTATATCAGTCCGTGATTGCCTGTTTATTTTGCATGAATAAAAGTGGAGGCGATTATATTGCTTTTGACATCAGTAGATCAGTTGTTTTTAAAAGTGCACTGTGAAACTTTTCTGGTGGAGAAGTCGCCTGTTTCCATGGAGATGTTATTGTTTTGCCTAGAGTGTTATACATAATTAAACGTGTCTATCTCCAGGGAGACAAGCAAGTGACACAACTAGGCCAGCTTACAGGGCAGATCTGTGGAGAAGCGACCCCATGCGCAGTAAGAATTTTAGGTATTTCTAGGGAATAAAAACAACTTAAAGGTTGTATGGAGGATTTTTTTTTGTTTCAAATTGTCAATGAAAGATTAAAATACCATTACAGAGACGCAGCAGCTTTGTAATTATGATGACCAAAAAAAAAAAGAATGAAAATCTATCAACTGTGGACGTAGTGAGGACAGATAAACATCAGCCAATAGAAAACGAGGCTCCCTCATTTTCTATTGGCTGTTAGGTTGTCAATCAAACTCCCTAGTGTAACTGAGTCGTCGGCGCGCGGGGATTATGTGGTTTATGCAGAGGTTCTTAGAGGCTTTTTCAAACTGTCGCTTCCTCGCATTTCGCACAAAGTTTGTCGCGATGGCGGACGAGAATCCACGACCAGTTCGCCGCAAAAGAAAGTCGGTTTTTTGAGGTCGCTGAAAGAAGAAGAGAAGGAGAAAAGGAGCGAAGACAAACTGAGGTGATTCTTGGAGATTCCTTCCACCGATGGCGCGAATGAAACAGACGAAGGGTCTAAAAACTGACGCGTCGGTCGCTGAATTACTTCTAGACAGGAAACTTCAACAGTAATTCTGAACGCGCACGAGGACGGTCGCTGTATTTCTCTTAAAAAATCCTCTATACAACCTTTAAAGGTCGTATAGAGGATTTTCCAAGGAACGAGAAATCCAGCGACTGTTTGTCCTTTTTCAAATGTTGCGCATGCGTGAAACCACCCCCCCTCCCCTACAGCTCCTACGTAGAAACACCTCCTCCCGCCTCCTCCATACGCCAGAAACAGGTGCGTGGACATTTCGTGCGTGGAGAAGAAGTGAGGAGCAGGGAGAAGAGCGAAACGGGGAGCGAGGAGAGGAGCAGGAAAGGGTGCAGAGCAAATTAACTTGCTACTACTACAACACGCAGCAGCAAGCGGACTCTTTCTTTGCATTGAAAATTACGTTTTCAGACATAGGATATCGCTTTCGTGTCCTGAAAAACGTTTGTCTAGCTCTTGGAAATAAAGTACGTTTTCATAATAAGCAGAAGTGACTTGTCCAGGAGTAATTTGCGACCAGTGCGTCAGTCTTTAGACCCTGCGTCTGCTTCAGTCGCGCCATCGCTGGAATGAATCTTCAAGAATCACCTTAGTTTGGCTTCGCTGCTTTTCCCCTTCGTCTTCTTCTTTCAGCGACCATCAAAAACGGACTTTCTTTTGCGGCGAACTGCTCCTGGATTCTTGTCGCCATTGCAACAAACTTTGTGCGAACTGCGAGGAAGATATAGGTCAAAAAAAGCCGCTAAGAACTGTTGCGTTGGTGGAGTAAACAGCGTCTGTGCGTCTGTGGACTGCGTGACAGTCGTACGTAAACCACGTAATGGCAGCGCGCAGGCAAGTCAGTTACGCTAGAAACGTAGGGAGTTTGATTGACAGCCTGTCAGCTCACAGATAACGAGGCAGTGTCGTTATCTATTGGCAAATGTTTAATCTGGCCCCACCACGTCCAGAGTTGATGAATTTTTATCCTCTTTTTTTTTTTGGTCATCCTAATTACAAGGCTACTGCACCTCTATAATCTATCATTGACAATTTGAAACAAAAAAAAATCCTCCATACAACCTTTAATGTGCAATCAAAACTGCACATAGGCTGAGGGAATGTGCAAATATTAATAGAATACAAGAATGCAAAGGGCTTATATGTAAAGAATGATTTAAAAGTCCTGTTGGTGCATCATTCGTGGTCATACTTGGTCTCGTATCTATTTCTGTTCTATGGTGTTTGTTTATGTGGTGCTCTGTGTTGTCCTGTTTTTGATAAAGCATGTTACCCCCTGTCCCAAGACAAATTTCTCCCATGGGAGACAATAAAGGATTATCTTATGTAACTGTTAATGGTTAAGATAGATATGTAAAGCCAGACTGTGGTACCCAGGCTGGTGCCATCTAGTGCCTTCGCTCAGTTTAATTTCTCTCCAGCGACTAGGTCAGGAATCGGAATACACAAACCCTGGAAGTTGCAGACCGCACACCGACCAATCAGCGAAGAGCTCTGAAGCCATGTCTGGGTCCCTTTTGTGGAACAGCACAACAATAAACAAAGCGGTCCAGATGGATGTAAACAAAGTCATACATTCTGTGTTGGCAACAATTCCCGAGATCGAGGATTTAAAGCCGAAACAAAGAGAATGTTTGGTTTGTTTTATAAAGGAGAAAAACGTTATTGTCCCTTCTTCCTACAGGATTTGGGAAAAGTTTAATATACCAGTTAGCCCCATTAGCGGTGCATTACATACGTCACAGCCAAATAGCAACGATTGGTTAAATAAAAAAGTCCCCGCCTTCTGTCGAGCGAACAAATCCTAATGCTGTGAGGTCAGACAGTTTCCACGAAGTGAAACCGACTGATGAATCAGGTTTATACTGTGGTACAGTCCAGGCAAAGAAATAACATCTCCATGGAGACAAGTAGATTCCCAACCATTCACCACAAAAATAATATAGTTTTCATTTAGTGCAATTTTAAACTATTCAGACCACTTCAGATGTGGCTGAAAAACTGCTCCTACTAAGGTTTTGCGTCTACATCACAAAAGCACATGACCTGTTGTTTATGCCGCCATATTGGAGGTCAAACTGTCTATCTGGACCAAAGTATAGTATTTGTGTGCAGGTTTCACTTTCACCAGCACGGAATCCCGCCTACCCTGGGCTTCACTTTCTCTGCCACAGAATTCCGTCTACCTTGGTCCTCAATTTTACCAGCACAGAATCCCGCCCGTCCCAGTCCTCATTTTTGCCAGTACAGAATCTTCCCCTCAATTTCCACCGCCTGGTTTAGCTACGGTTCTGATTTTGCCCCCCATTCTACTTACTCTGGCCGTTATCAGGAACAGATGTGATGTTTGGTGATCAACCAAGATCTCACACATCCCACTACAAAATATTTATAAGCCTCTAACCCATTGCAAGTTTTCAGTTCTTGGTTGGTGTAGGACGATGTTGAATGAATTAAGTAGTTAAAAATATCTGTATATTGGAGGTTGGGCACAGAGTGAGCGTTGATTAGTTGTCAGAATTAGACTGGGATCTATTCCACAACCCAGGATGGATGGAGGATGACTTTAGCATTATATCTTTCTAATGATCTAACAATTTCGGACAGTTTTATATCGATTGTGCCATTTAAAGTAGCCGTGGTTATATTGTAGTGACTGAATAATACCTTCCGAATCAACCCCAAACTTGAACTCCAGTATGGCCGCCAAAACATTAACTCCCAAGTCACATGCAAATCCTTAATATAGACAAGCAGCAGCAATCACAAAGGACAGACATGTCAAACTCAGGCCTGGGGGCAAAATTTGGCCCTCGAAATAATTATATTTAGCCTGTGAGATTACATGAACTATGTCTCGGAGCTGGCCCGCCGGCTACAGAAAGACTATAGAGACATTATTTATTTAAAATGTTGTTATTATTTTATCTCATGCTTGTTCAGGATTCAGTATTTTAGCAAAACATTTATTAAACATGTATTTTAGTAAGATAAGGTTTAAGGTTACATATCAAAAGAAGAGAAAACAATAATCATTTCAGTAATTATTTAGTCTCACGATTTTGGTCCCAGTTTTTAATTTTGACCCTCTGTGAATTTGCGTTTGACCCCTGACCAGCGAAGTGTCTTGCCTGAGGACACAACAGCAGCAGAGATACAACTGGAAACCTTTGTGCATAAATGCTTTTGGCATTTATCCATCAGTGTCATGACTTTGTGCCGAGGATTTTTATAATAAATTGTCAAAATTAAGCGATATCTCATTTAGAGCGTGAGGATTCATTGTGTTTTAATTCCATGTCCAAAACCTATAAAAAGCCTGTTTGTAAATTACTTCCATTTCATATTAAAACAAAACCTTTAAAATTGTAATGAACAAGTCTTCACAGACGGGTCCAGTCAAGTGGTAACGGAGGGAAACAGGGGCAGATTTTTTACATTCAAATGTCTCTTATTCAGAAACTAGAGGAACTATTGAAATAAGTAAAGTATCAGAATGTAGGAAAGAGTTACACTCCAACAGGGTCAAGTTAAACCTGTGATATTCTTTCAAGTTGTTGACAAAAAAATTTAAAACTCATGTCGGTAACGGAGGGAATGAAATATGCAGCACTTTTTGGGCAATAAATACAAACAGTGATAACTAGTGGTTCTCACTTACATATCCTTAACAAACTGGTTTGAATATTTGCTTCATATAGTTTTCTACCATATGGTACAAGATTAGGTTGAAAAACCTCTTACTTTTTGAGTAATGAGATTTTTTATTAAGAAAGGTCATGGTAACGGAGGGAAAAAGTAACGGAGGGAAAAATTGTGCAAACAAGTAGAAGGTGCATGATTTTAAATAATTTGTCAACTTTTTTCTTCCGAAATACTTTAATATTACTTCAAAATGAAAGGAAACTATTTCTATAAAATATGTCAGTCCTTCCAAGCAAATTTTTATCATTTTAAATACTTTTTTTTTTTTTTAATCCTGTACCTTCATCAACAGTTCAAAGATGGAATAACACAAGATATGATGAAATACATCCATTTATTTACATGATTTGCAGGTCTTTGAAATTTGGGAAATAATTTTTGTTCCATGTTTCATACATGGTCTGTTTAAAACGTATGTAACTTTAGAACCAAAAATGGTACAGAAAAAAGGTCAACAGTTTCATAAACTAGAGTACATATGTATCTGTTGAATACATTTTTATATCAGATGCATTAACTTGAATTTTCGGCCTTCCTGTCCACTCCTGCTTGACTGGGCCCATATCAGTAATCGTGACAATCCAAACCCTCGCTGGGCCTTGACACATGACACGACTCCGTCTAATCTCCCTTCATTAGAAACAGGATTTATCCATCTCGGTGAATCTGTCTGCGCATCATGAAGAAACACCTGCTGAACTCAAATCCCTATTATCTGTGACCTTTAGAACAGGCACCCATCACAGGACCTGAGTCTCCGTCACCCCCCGGGACCCCGAAAAGACCCGACAAGACCCCTCACAAGACCCCGAAAGACCCCACAGCTGACAGCACGGGATTAGTCCGTCTGAATCACAGGCTTCTACAAACACATTACACACGGCATAGATTAGTCTTATAAATGGAAATGGGTCTCAAACTGTGGTGTCAGGACTTGGGTTTACACAGGCTCCAGCTGATTCTTTGCAGCTGATTTCCTCAACTTTCACTGGGGGTGTGATGGTAACTGAAGCACTGCTCTGTCTGAAGCTCTGTTACTCAAGTCAGACTTAATCTGAGCTTTATTATAACACAATCTGACGAGAGAAAGGCTAGTGCTACAACAGAGAGAAAGACAGAGAGAAAGAGACAGAGAGAGAGACAGAGAGAAAGAGAGAGACACACAGAAAGAGAGACACAGAAAGAGAGAGAGAGACAGAGAGAGAGAGACACACACACACACACACAGAGACAGAGAGAAAGAGACACACACAGAAAGAGAGACACAGAAAGAGAGAGAGAGACAGAAAGAGAGAGAGAGAGAGAGACACAGAGAGAGACAGGCACACAGAGAGAGACAAACAGACAGAGAGAAGACAAAGAGAGAGACAGAGACAGACAGAGAGAGAGAGAGAGACAGAGACAGAGAGACAGAAACACATAGATAAAGAAACACACACAGAGAGACAGACAGAGAGAGAGAGAGACAGAGAGAGTGAGAGGCATAGAGACAGACGCAGAGAGAAAGAGACGGGCAGACAGAGAGAGACTGTGAGACAGAGAGAGAAAGTGACAGGCAGAGGGAGAGACAGACAGAAGACAGAGAGAGAGAGACAGAGAGAGAGAGAACACACACAGAGAAAGACAGACAGACAGACACAGACAGAGAGAAAGACAGAGAAAGTGAAAGGCAGAGAGACAGACACAGAGAGAAAGAGACGGGCAGACAGAGAGAGAGACTGAGAGACAGAGAGAGAAAGAGACAGGTAGAGGGAGAGACAGAGAGAGACAGAAGAGAAGAGAGAGAGAGAGAGACAGAGAAAGACAGACAGACACAGAGAGACAGAAAGACAGAGAGAGTGAGAGGCAGAGAGACAGAGAGAGAGAGAAAGAAACAGAGAGAGCCAGACACAGAGAGAAAGAGACGGGCATACAGAGAGAGACAGAAAGATCGAGAGAGAGAGAGAGAGAAGACACAGAGAGAGAGAGAGAGAGAGAGACAGATAGAGACAGAAAGAGAAAAAGAGAGAGACAGAGAGAGAGAAACACACAGAGAGAGAGAGAGACAGATAGAGACAGGCCCACAGAGAGAGACAAACAGACAGAGAGAAAGACAAAGAGAGAGACAGACAGACAGAGAGACAGAGAGAAAGAGACAGAGAGACAGAAACAGAGAGAGAAAGAAACACACACACACAGACAGACAGAGAGAGAGACAGACAGACAGACAGAGAGAAAGACACAGAGAAAGACAAACAGACACAGAGAAAAAGACAGGGAGAGTGAGAGGCAGAGAGACAGACGCAGAGATAAAGAGACGGGCAGACAGAGAGAGACTGAGAGAGAGAGAAAGTGACAGAGAGAGAGAGACAGACAGAGAGAGACAAACAGACAGACAGACAGATCAAGAGAGAGAGACAGAGATAGACAGACAGACACAGACACACAGAGAGAAAGACAGAGAGAGTGAAAGGCAGAGAGACAGACACAGAGAGAGACAGAGAAAGAAACAGACAGAGAGAAAGAAATAGACCAAGAGACTGAGAGACAGAGAGAGAAAGAGACAGGCAGAGAGAGAGAGACAGAGAGAGAGACGGACAGACAAACAGAGATAGAGAGAGATAAAGAGAGAGACAGAGAGAAACAGAAAGAGAGAGCGACAGACAGAGAGAGACGGACACAGAAACAGAGAGACAGACAGAAAGAAGAGAGAAGACAGAGAGAGACAGAGAGACAGAAAAGAGACAGAGAAAGAGACAGAAAGACAGACAGAGAGAGAGAGAGAGAGACAAACAAAGAACTGGGGGTCTGAAGCTAAGTGAGGCACTACTCTGTCTGAAGCTCTTTTACTCAAGTTAGACTTAATTTGAGTTTTATTATAACACAATCTGATCAGAGAAAAGTCGGCGCTGCAACAGGTGAGACGGTTTGTGCTTTTAAACGTCTCTCACACATAAATTTAGTCACAGATTTCTCACACGAACATTAACATTAACCAACAGTGTCACTCTCACCTTTTTGTGTAAAATCATCAGCACCACGAACACTTTATTGTATTGATCACAGGCTCCTGAAAACGTGTTGTTAAAATCCATTTTGTGTTTGTCTTGAGTGGATCTTAAAACTCCTTTTGTCCGCGTTTGCGTCACCGTGGAAACCGCTGAACATTACGCCAATAGAAGTGCGTTAAAGTTCGCTCGAGTTTCGTTTTGCAATTGCGTTTAAAGGCAGACTGAGTAACATTTCAGCTGGTCCGTCCACCTGTTTAGTTAGTTAAAGCTTTAAAACATAAAAAAATAAGTGATTGGTGTTACCAGGGAAAGATATAAATGGTCAGATCTGTGGAGAGCGAGCCCACACGCAGTAAAAGTGCCGGTTTTCAAGGTATTTTTGACCACACGTAATGGGGAAAAAAAAGTGTTACAGCGTTAACATCTTGGTAGAAACGAGCAGCTGGTGGACTCTCCTCCAAAAAGTTACACAGTGCATCTTTAAATTACACATATTTTTACGTAAATGAACAGCATTTTTCTCCTGCTTACCCGCGGTGCAGCATCTGGCAACCCACCACCCAGAATTGATGGAGACTACTTCAGCTGGAGGATTTTTACTTACCCATAACATTCTGATGGCACACAGATTTTCTCGCTGTGAAGAGAGTTCGCTCAGCCACCAAACCGCCTCTGGATTATAACTGAGGACGTAGTAATAATCAAAATATCGTGATATCGTATCGTCGAAAGTCTCACAGTAATAACGTGGAGCATCACAATATATCAAATTACGAGTCTCTTTGCTTGAATTCAGTGAGTGCGTATACATGCACATCAGTAACCCGGTTATGATCGGGTTTTTTGAGTATCCCGGTTTCTTGATGGTGCATGTAAACGCAGTAACCCGGTTTCAGTAACCCGGTTATGGCAGTATCCCGGTTATTAGAAACCGGGTTACTGTAGCTGGTTTATTCCGATAGTAACCGGGTTACTTGTGGTCATGTATACGCAGTACCCCTGGTTACTGCAACATAAAGTTGAGTGCGCATGCGTCCAAAAGACACTTTCCAGCCTTTCACCACAACAGTAGTCACATAAATAAATTGACCAACATAAATAAAGTGACCAAACGAGTGAAATGACTGTAAAATTAAGAGCTGCGCTAAACCTGCACACGTACAATCTGCACTCGTACGACCTGCACTCGTGTGATCGCTGAAAAACTAAAACATGAACTATCTCCTATACTCTATATGCACAGAACACACTTACCATCATCAGCACCTCTTCTGTCACAGAAATAACACACATAATCCACAGAGTCGTGTCATTTAGTCCAAAAGAAACTGATCGCATCAGCGGCGCAAGGAGCGAGTTGTTTTTATCGCCGCTAACAGTTTATGCTAATTAGCCTACGGTCTTAAGTTTCGTTTCTGTAAAACGTAAACAAATGTGATCAGAGCTGAATTATCTGATCAAACGGGCTGATGTGTCTATAGTGTTTATGGTTTATATGTTGTAAAGTTGAGTTTATTTATGCAGAAGATTTTAATGAAGAATCTGCACAGTGGATTGTGGGAGATCTCGTAGCTCCTTAGCTTCTTATGCTAAAGGAGCTCACGGTTTGTATTTTTCCTGGTTTATGAAATTGATTTAAGTTAATTTTTGCGCCTGCGCATTTGTAAGATTATGTCAAGAAACCGGGATACTCCATTTGATCATGTATACGCGAATATGAGTGTCCCGGTTTCTCAGTGCGAATGTAAACGCAGTAACCCGAATACTGACATAACCGGGATATGGCTAATAACCGGGTTATTGATGTGCATGTATACGCACTCATTGTTATGGCTAAAAGAACAGAGGGAACTACATAGACCATGATCCTTTGCTCTGTTTCAGTCCAATTTACACAATCAAATAACTTATTAAATCTTAACTCTTTGGTTTAAGACTTGTCAAGGCATTTTAATGAAAACGTAGCATATTCACAGTGTCAAAAAATATTGCAATGAATATCGTGAGAAGCATATCGTGAAAATATCGTATCGAGAAATTTGGATATTGTTACATCTCTAAGTATAATAATATATGTATAAAATGTTTCATAGAATTTGGTATTAACATCCTCAAGCCTCAAGTGGAGGAGTTCAAGTATCTCGGGGTCTTGTTCACGAGTGAGGGGAGGACGGAGCGTGAGATTGACAGGCGGATCGGTGCAGCGTCGGCAGTGATGCGGTCGCTGTATCGAACCACTCTTGATTTACCGCTCAATCTTCGTTCCTACCCTCACCTATGGTCATGAGCTTTGGGTAATGACCAAAAGGACGAGATCGTGGATACAAGCGGTTGAAATGAGTGTCCTTCGCGGGGTGGCTGGGCGTTTTCCTTAGAGATAGGGTGAGGAGCTCAGTCACACGGGAGGAGCTCGGAGTAGAGACGCTGCTCCTCCACATTGAGAGGACCAGCTGAGGTGGCTCGGGCGTCTGTTCCGGATGCTTCCTGAGTATGGAGTAAGAAAGCTGTCAAAAATATTTGTGCGCGTAAAATAGAAATCTGTGCATATTTGGCTGTAGTTGCGCATAAAATAAATATTTGTAAACTCTCAAATGAGTCCAGTCGTACATAAAATATATTGTGTGTATTTTATCCATCAGAATACGAATTGAAAAATTACGACGTCATGAATTACAATCACGAAATGAAAATTTACGATTACGCTTTCATCAGTACGAATACGAATTCACAGACGGAACTTTACTGTCAAAAATACGTCATCACTTCACAGACATTATTCATCGAGCAGAAGAAACATCGATCAAGATCAAGACTGTGCAGCTCAAGTTTGTAGCAGAGTAAAAACAGAGTAATAGCACAAGAAGCTACAACAGCGACCAACAAGTGGGTTAATTAAAATCTATTGTAAAAATGTCTTGAATTCGGGAACCGAACGCTGCTGTATAATATTGTGTAGAAACACCTCCTTTGAACGGGAAATTGCACCTATATGTTAGATAACATAGTGGAGCCAGTTGGCGAACATCCGACGTAACGTTATCCCAGGGCTAATTAACAAATATCAGGTTCTCTGTATGTTTAGATTAAAACATTCACGGCTACAGCCACTCTGTTTTTACTCTGCTACAAACTTGAGCTGCGCAGTCTTGATCTTGATCGATGTTTCTTCTGCTCGATGAATAATGTCTGTGAAGTGATGACGTATTTTTGACAGTAAAGTTCCGTCTGTGAATTCGTATTCGTACTGATGAAAGCGTAATCGTAAATTTTCATTTCGTGATTGTAATTCATGACGTCGTAATTTTTCAATTCGTATTCTGATGGATAAAATACACACAATATATTTTATGTACGACTGGACTCATTTGAGAGTTTACAATATTTATTTTTATGCGCAACTACAGCCAAATACGCACGAATTTCTATTTTACGCGCACGAATATTTTTGACAGCTTTCTTACTCCATACCTGAGCACCTTCCTCGGGAGGTGTTCTGGGCATGTCCCACCAGGAGGAGACCCCGGGGAAGACCCAGGACACACTGGAGGGACTATGTCTCTCGGTTGGCCTCGGAATGCCTTGGAATCCCCCTGGAGGAGCTGGAGGAAATGTGAAGGAAGTCTGGGAGTCTCTGCTTATACTGCTGCCCTCGCAACCCGACCCCAGATAAGTGGAAGAAAATGGATTAATGGATGGAATTAACATCATATTCATTTTCCTCTGTATATTTTTTAAAAAGTTTTCAACATATTTTCTCCATACTCCATATTATGCCATTTTCTGATTTATGTTATACTCTTGAGTTGTGTTTTATTTCATTTACATGTGGAATTACCAATCTCTCCTGAACTAAAAGTAAAATGTAGTTGTTAACTTGAAAACTACTTCTATTGATGACATCACAAGGTGGAACAGAGCATTTTGAACTTTGGAGATGTAGACAGACTAATAATCCACAATTCCTCAAACATGTATGAATGAAACAAAAACACTACTCCAGGTCTGTTTTCAGTGCAGTAAGAAAATTCTAACATGGATTAAAGTTCACAAGAGTCAATTTTGTGTAATATTGGACCTTTAAATCATGTATGTAATATGTAGAATTGTGCTTGTGCCATTTATTGAACAAGAAACCCTCTGGTTAGTTGGCCTCCTCCTACAGTTTTTTAAGTTGGGATGATTTTGTTTCTGAATCATGATAAAGCAATAAAAGTGTGTGTCAGTCTGTTTGGCAGCAGAGACGGTCAGAGCGTGTGTGTAATTCACGTGGGGAGTGTGAAGTTCACTCCATAAAAACATCCAGAGACACACGATACAAGAAGAACTGC
>NW_026571133.1:7099916-7312416 GCF_026225935.1 Boleophthalmus pectinirostris
AGAGAGACAGACAGAGAGAGCGAAAGAGACAGAGAGAGACAGACACAGAGAGGGACAGAGAGAGAGAGAGAGAGACAGAGAGAAAAAGAGAAACACAAACACAGAGAGACAGCAAGACAGAGACAGACAGAGAGAAAGGGACAGACAAAGGGAGAGAAAGAGACAGACAGAGGGAGAACAAAGAGAAAGACAGAGAGACAGAGACACAGACACAGGGAGAGAGAGACAGATAGAAAGACAGAGAGACAGAAAGGGAGAGAAACAGAGATAGAGAGAGAGAAACAGACAGAGTGACAGAAAGAGGGAGAGACAGACAGTGAGACGGAGAAAGCCAGACAGACAGAGAGAGAGAGAGAGAGAGAGATGGAGAAAAAGACAAAGAGAAAGAGAGACAGACAGACAGAGACAAAGAGACAGACAGAGAGAGAGAGAGAAAAAGAGACAGACAGTGAGAAACAGAGAGAGAGAGAGAGAGAGACACACAGATAGACAGAGAAAAAGAGAGAGAGCGAGGCAGAGAGAGACTGAGTGACAGAGAGAGAGACACAGAGAGAAAGAAAGAGAGACAGAGAGAAAGAGAGAGAGGAAAAAGAGACAAAGAGAGAGAAAGAGACAAACAGCGAGACAGAGAGAGACAGAGAAACAGAGAGAGACACAGAGACATATTGTTATTGTAATAAGCCTAAAGTAAACACACAGTTACACAATCACTTTAAAGAGCCCGTTGAATATTTACGCGGAGAATCAAGTCACACACTTTAATCTTTTATTTCTTTTTGATCCGACAGATGTCCCACAAGCGCTGGTCTGGAGGAACACACCAAAACATTTTTAAATTAACACAAAGATGACGCAGTTACACTTTTACATATCAGTGGGAAAATGCATAGACAAGCTTCAAAACAATGGGGAAAAAAAACTAAAACTTCGTCTTAATTGTAAAAATAGATTTCTAAGATTTTCAGATGGCCATGATTTGTCCGAAATAAACAGAACACAGGAAATAAAACTTTTTTTTTTTCTCTAAGCTTTCGTCTCGGTGGTGGTTGTCCTCTGAGTTTTGGAAATGCCGTGTTTTGCCGCTGACTCATTTTCTCTTGTCCGGTCGCCTGTCAGTTCAGAGTGATAACAAATCCCACACAATAAACTTTTGCGATTTGTTAATGTTTCCTTAGCCTCCGGTCTTCAACTTGTCCTGCAGATAAACACAAAACAAAAGACAACTGATGTGAGGAAAAAGAACTGGATAATATCTGGAAAAATATCAACTTTTTAATGAATATTTTAATAATAAATTAGGGGAAAACACAGTGACATATACAAACATTGTGCATTAATAAAATAATAATAAAATAAAAAAATATGAAGTGCAGCCTTTGATTTGAAGATTTTAAACTTGATGTATTTTAAAAATGGATTAAAATTTGTGGGACCAGGAACGAGACCTGGACCAGACCAGGACTGAGACCGGGACTGATACCGGGACTGATACCGGGACTGATACCGGGACTAGACCGGGACTTAGACCGGGACTTAGACCGGGACTTAGACCGGGACTTAGACCGGGACTTAGACCTGGACTGAGACTGGACTGAGACCGGACTGAGACCGTGACTGAGACCGTGACTGAGACCGTGACTGAACCCGGACTAAGACCAGACTGACTGAGACCGGACTGAGACCGGGACTGAGACTGGGACTGAGACTGGACCAGACCAGGACTGAGACCGGACTGAGATGACCGGGACTGAGACTTGGGGACCAGACCTGGACCGGGACTGACTTACCGGGACTTAGACCGGGACTTAGACCGGGGACTGAGACCGGACCTGAGACCGGGACTGAGACCGGGACTGAGACCGGGACTGAGACCGGGACTTAGACCTGGACTGAGACCGGGACTGAGACAGGACTGAGACTAGGACCAGACCAGGACTGAGACCAGATCTCAGACCGAGACTGAGACCGTGACTGAGACTGGGACTGAGACCTGGACCAGACCAGGACTGAGATCGGGACTGAGACCGGGACTGAGACCAGGACTGAGACCAGAAGCAGACCAGGACCAGACTAGGACCAGACCGGGACTGAGACCGGGACTGAGACCGGGACTGAGACCGGGACTAGACCGGAGCCAGATCAAAACTGAGACCAGAACTGAGACCCGGACTGAGACCGCAACTGAAACCAGGACCAGACCAGGATCAGATCAGGACTAAGATGAGGACTGAGACCGGGACCAGACTAGGACCAGACCGGGACTGGACCGAGACTGAGACCGGGACTGAAAACGGGACCAGACGAGGACCAGACCGGGAGCAGACCGGAACCAGGACCAAGACTGAGGCCAGGAGTGAGATCAGGACCAGACTAGGACCAGACCAGTACTTAGACCAGGACTTAGACTGCGACTGAGACAAGGACCAGTCCAGGACCAGTCCAGGACCAGACCAGGACTGAGACCAGGACTGAGACCGGGACCAGACCGGGAACAAGACCAAGACTGACATTGGGACTGAAACCGGGACTGAGACTGGGACCAGACAGGTCTGAGATCAGGACTGAGACTGGGTTAGTTCTGACTTAGTCCTGATTCAGTCCTGGTTCAGTCCTGGTTCAGTCCTGGTTCAGTCCTGGTTCAGTCCTGGTTCAGTCCTGGTTCAGTCCTGGTTCAGTCCTGGTTCAGTTCAGTCCTGGTTCAGTCCTGGTTCAGTCCTGGTTCAGTTCAGTCCTGGTTCAGTCCTGGTTCAGTCCTGGTTCAGTCCTGGTTCAGTCCGGCATCGCAGTTTAAGCAACGAAAACTGAAAAAACAAATCAATATCTGTTTTTTCATTTTTGGTTTTGAAGACAAATAATAAAGAAAATAGTTGTTTTTTCATTGTCTTATTTTGGGTTTTATTTTAAAAAAACAAATAAACAAACGATACACGCACTTTAAAGCGCCCGTATCAGGTTATTTTTTGATCTATATTATGTTGTTGTTTCCTCATCAAAAACAAACCTGGAGTCGTGTTTCGCTTCCGACTTAAATCTCACAAGAATCCATTTCGTGTAATATAAAACCTCCAATCACCGAGGCCCAAATTTATTAACCAAAATCTTGAAGAAAAACATGAAATGAAAGAAGAAGACAGAGATGGAGTCTTGAGTAGACTACAGACGAGAGAGCCGGGGAGCGGGGTGAAGGAGCGAAGAGGCAGAGGAGGGACCCGGGGGCAGAGGAGTCCATGTTAGCGATAAGTGCAGCCACAAATCCAAACCCTCCCTGTCAATAACCATTTGAACCGGGCTGTAGCTGCAGCTGCCACCACCGCACGGAAACTGCCCGAGAGCAAAGACCGAGAGAGAGAGAAAGAGAGAGTTCAGGGGAAGGACTTATAAAAGGGGTCCATAAACCAAAGTCAGGGTTAGTCTGTAACTTTTATTTAGACGTTCAAAGGGAGGAGAACAATGGGAGAAGAACAGAAGACAAGATAAATTAAAGGGACAGTCCGGAGTTTTGGACGTAGGGCCTCGTTTCCAAGTGAGTCAGAGTGTTGGAGACGTGTGGACTGAACCAGGACTAAGAACCAGACTAAACCAGGACTAAACCAGGACTAAACCAGGACTAAACTAGGACTAAACCAGGACTAAAATCGAACTAAGGACTCAGGACTGAACCAGGACTAAACCACTGAACCAGGACTAAACCAGGACTAAACCAGGACTAAACCAGGACTAACCAGGACTGAACCAGGACTGAACCAGGACTGAACCAGGACTAAACCAGGACTAAAACAAGGACTAAACCAGGACTAAAACCAGGACTAAACCAAGGACTAAACCAGGACTAAACCAGGAACCAGGACTGAACCAGGACTGAACCAGGATGACTAAACCAGGACTAAACCAGGACTAAACTAGGACTGAAACCAGGACTGAACCAGGACTGAACCAGGACTAAAAATGACTAAACCAGGACTAAACCAGGACTAAACCAGGATTAAACCAGGACTAAACCAGGACTGAACCAAGAGGACTAAACCAGGACTAAACCAGGACTAAAATCGAACTAAATCAAGACTGAACAGGACTAAACCATGAGGACTGAACCAGGACTAAACCAGGACTAAACCAGGACTGAACCAGGATTAAACCAGGACTGAACCAGGACTAAACCAGGACTAAACCAGGACTAAACAAGGACTGAGCCAGGACTGAACCAGGACTAAACTAGGACTAAAATCGAACTAAATCAGGACTAAACCAGGACTGAACCAGGACTAAATGTGACTAAAACAGAACTAAACCAGGACTAAACCAAGACTAAAACAGGACTAAAACAGGACTAAACCAGGACTGAACCAGGACTAAACCAGGACTAAACCAGGACTAAAACAGGACTAAACCAGGACTAAAAATCAGGACTAAACCAGGACTAAACCAGGACTAAAATCGAACTAAACCAGGACTAAAATCGAACTAAACCAGGACTAAACCAGGACTAAAACAGAACTAAATCAGGACTAAACCAGGACTAAAACCAGGACTAAACCAGGACTAAACCAGGACTAAAACAGAACTAAATCAGGACTAAACCAGGACTAAACCAGGACTAAAATCGAACTAAATCAGGACTAAACCCAGGACTAAACCAGGACTAAAATCGAACTAAACCAGGACTAAACCAGGACTAAACAGGACTAAACCAGGACTCGAACTAAATCAGGACTAAACCAGGACTAAAACATGACTAAAACAGAACTAAACCAGGACTAAAACATGACTAAAACATGACTAAACCAGGACTAAACCAGGACTGAACCAGGCCTGAGTGTCGGGACGCGTAGACCGTCGTGTGACCGCAGGAGAAAGAACCGGTACAGATGATGACGATGTCGCAAATCACATTCACATCGACTGTGTGGCGTAATAATAGATTTGCTTCGGGTGTTTTTCGTGGCAGGCCGGTGTCATGCGCTAGTCTAGCACCAGCGACCTCTGCAAATACAAGGACCGGACGCAATATTTTAATGAAACGAGGTCCTATGTCCAAAATTCCGGACTGTCCCCTTAATTAAAATGTGGAAATGGGAACACAGGCAGTTAGTAGTTATTTCGTAGATACAATGGAAAGAGAATTGGCGAAGTGGCAAGATAAAACTTCCGTTGTCGATCGAGGATATAAAGGTGTAACTTTAGTCGACTGGCATTACTTGGCCAAGAAAATTCTGCAGTATGGCATTACACAGTAACATACTAGTATCCTCCATGGACTACTACGAGTCAGATTAGGTTCATTAGGTCTACGTGAAATACTACAAATGAAAATGTAGTTCTTCCGTAGACAGACAGAAAGAGTAAAAGGCACAAATATAACACAATTTTAAAAGTATCAAAACATTTTAAAGTCTTCCTGGCAACAAAAATCGACTCTTACGCTCTTAAAATGAAAGCTTAATGCAGAGTGGTGACTGCACTTTGGGTTTTCTGTGACATGTCATTCACTTCTCCGACATCATACAACGGCAAAAGCACAAACTGAAGAACGGAGATGGAAGGATCAGTCTGAAAAATGAAGTAATGGAAACAAAAACAAAAAAATCGGAAAATGGGAACACATGCAGTTAGTAAAATAGTTCGAAGTTCCAATCTTGGGAGGCATGTTTGGTTACGGGAAATTGGCTAAAACTACTGTTGTTGATCTAGAACAGACACGTCAAACTCAGGCCCAGGGACCAAATTTGGCCCGTGAGATCATCACAATATGTACAAACACTGCTAACACTGAACATGTACCAGTCAATCATAACCATGTGCAATTATTTTTAAGTCAATTATTTTTAAGCTATTATTATTATTATTCTGTGTTACCTTTGAAATTGTGCGTTGCAACACTGGAATTTCCCCACTGTGGGACTAATAAAGGCATATCTTATCTTATCTTATTAGAGCTGCCCGCTGGCTACAGATAGACTATAAAGCAGGAGTGTCCAACCTTTTTCCTCAAAACAAAAATGCCAGAGAGCTACTAGTTTTAGGGACCACAAAAAATCTGACAATTATAAGAAAGAGAGAAAGCCTTTGGGTACAGTTAGATGCCTGCAAAACATAAACCACTGTCCATTTATTAGTGGTTGGGCTTCAAAATTATAGATTTACAATGTAATAGGGACATAATTAACCACATTTTTGTTATTCAGAACAATGGTATAATTCCGAAATCCCTCAGCGAGCTGCTTGGAAGGGGGTGGAGAGCTCCTGGTAGTTCCCGACCTACAGGTTGGAGACTCCTGCTATAGAGACATTATTTATTTAAAATGTTGTTATTATTTTAAATTTTGCTTGATTCAGTGTTTAACTCTTTCACCCCTGGACGCCGACTAGGAACAACCCATACATATGTTACTAGGGCTACACCCATAGAGCATAACTGCATAAAAGAAAACAGACTTCAACGAGTGATTTCAGGGCAATTTTGGTTCATAATCGAGTATAAAGCTCAGATAGTTTGTTGGGATATCGCAGGACTCCACACAGACGCATCAGCGGCATCTCACCTTCTCCCCGAAAGTCCGTCGCTATCGCTGTTTTCCACTTTATAATCAACTTCAACATCATCACTTTGAAATCTATAAAAGTCACTTTCTCTAAACTTATCCATAAAATACATCCGCTCCTCATTATTTCTAAAACTGTGCGCCGCAGCGATCTTTCGTGTTGTGTTTTTTCCAGAAGCTACAATCGTCACTACTTCGATTAACTTCGGAAAAAAAATCGTCGAAAACATATCCTTGAATCCTATTGGTCAGTCTAGTGTGGGTTGTAGTGGCCCCGACCTATCACAGTCTCTGTTTAAATGTGAAAAACTGAGCCATTTCTAAAGGTCGTCAAATCACGTCTTTAGTGATACGGCGGAGGTGTCAAAAGTCGTCATTAAGGAAACAGGGGGGTCGTCAGATGTCGTCTTCATGGGGGAAAGAGTTAAGGCAAAACTATTATTAAACTTTTATTTTAATAAGAAAAGGTTTAACATTACATATCTCCACAGAAGAGAAAACATGCAGATGTTATTGAAATTTGTTTTAGTTTGGCCCACGACTTGGCCCATGACACCCCGATCTAGGAAATAACAAAAGTAAATAAATAACTACTATGATTACTACTACTACTTATGCAAAATTGACTCTTCAGAGCTTAAAGCCGTGTTATAATGTTGTCACCTCCTCAAAAACAGACCTGGAGTTGTGTTTTGTTTCATCCACACATGTTGGAGTAATCCTTTATTCTGTCTGTCTGCATCTCAAAAACTCAAAATGCTCTGTTCCACCTTGTGATGTCATGTGGTGGTAGTTTTCAAGTTAACAGCTACAACTTTTACCTTTTGTTCAGAGAGTTTGGCAAGTGCAGATGTATGGAGTTTAAAAACACAGTGGAGCCCTAAGAGTGTTTTCAGTTTGAGAGAAAACCTTTAAGGACTGAGACCGGGACCAGGACCAGGACCAAGACTAAGACTGGGACTGAGACTGGGAGTGACACCGGGACCAGACTAGGACCAGACCAGGACTGAGACCAGGACCGAGACCAGGACCGAGACCAGGACCGAGACCAGGACCGAGACTGAGACCGGGACAGGACCAGGACAAGGACCAAGACTGAGACTGGGACTAGACTGGGACCGAGACTGGGACTAGACTAGGACCAGACCAGGAGTGAGACCGGGAGTGACACCGGGACTGAGAACAGGACCAAACCGGGACTGAGACCGGGACCAGACTAGGACCAGACCAGGACTGAGAACAGGACTGAGTCCAGGACTGAGACCAGGACTGAGACCAGGACCAGACCAGGACCAGGACCGAGACTGAGACCAGGACTGAGACCAGGACTGAGACCGGGACTGAGACCGGGACCAGACCAGGACTGAGACCAGGACTGACACCAGGACCAGACCAGAACTGAGACCAGGACTGAGACCAGGACTGACACCAGGACTAGACCAGGACTGAGACTGAGACCGGGACCAGACCAGGACCGAGACTGGGACCGGACCGGGACCAGGACCAAGACTGAGAATGTGACTGAGGCTGGGACTAATCTAGGACCAGACCGGGACTGAGACTGGGACTGAGACTGAGACTTGGACTGAGACCGAGACTAAGACTGGGACTGAGACTGGGACTGAGACTGGGACTCGACTAGGACCAGACCAGGAGTGAGACCGGGACTGAGACTGGGACTGACATCGGGACCGGATAAAGGCCAAAACAAAACTCCATCTACGTTTGCGGGGAACAACATTATAAAAAAAAGCTCAGAAAACATCTTAACATGGGCCTTTAAACGTTTCAAAAATACATTCACGTTTCTAACTCTTCCCGGCAACCGAAATTGGACCCAAATGCACTTAAAACGAATGCTTTTTGTGACATGTCATTGATTCCTCTAACATAATACGGCTGCAAAAGCACAAACACAGACATACCCGAGTCTGTGCAAGGGGGGGAAGAATGGAGATGGAAGGGCCAGTCTAAAAAATGAAGTGACGGAGAAAAAGAAGAAGAAGATAGGGAGCAGGGAGCGGTCATGCATTAAGAATACCAAATGAGAAGAGGAGCGATGGGTCCCCATGATAAACTCCTATTCAAAAGGGACACATAGACTTTATCTACCGCTCTATAGCCACTGCATCCTCACGGTTTTCCTATCTGGACCTGTTAAGTACCGAATCTGGAGGGATAAATAAAGGGATAGCGGTGGAAAAGGCAGCGAAACGAAGGAGGGGCTGGGTAGCTAAGAGAGCGAAAAGCCTGTCTAAATGTTATCGCCCATCGCCGAGAGATAAGGCACGCTAATTATCGGTGACAAAAGCGGGGATGACAACGCCTCTGATCAGGTTTGCCCTATAGTTGAAAGGTCAATATTGTAAAAGTGAAGATTTGTCCGCTTTATCCCGGGTGAAGATGGAAAGGTGGACAATCCTATCTGATCTTTCTGATGTGGCAGATTTGAAAGCGAAAGGTGAAACGATTTGATGGTCTTGGAAAGATCTCGCCCGGCTTTGATTTTCAAGGCTTGGCGGGAAATATATATATATATATGGGGCGGGTTCGGATGACGCCCCCTTGAGGTCAAAGTCGTGTCCTTTTGACTTTTGGGGACCTCGGCGCTTCCTGAAAATGTCTGATAAAACTGTGTAAACATCCCGGTCTAGAATCGTTATCAGCGCCCGTCCGTTCTCCCTCCTCCGTTATGTTGCTGGTAAATCTATTTATAAAATCACCCTCTGTTGTTTAAAGCTGCACTGTGCAACTTTTCTGGTGGACGGTTCCGCTACCTGCTCATCACCATGGAGATGTTATTGCATATTCATGTTGCATTTATTAATTACGGGTGTTTCTATTGCTCAAAAATACAATAATTTCCACAGATCTGGATTGTAATGTAGCGTAGTGCTGTAACCTGCTTGTCTCTCTGGTTTAATTTATACTGTGGAACATTCTAGCAGAACAGCGATAACATTTCCATGGAGACAAGCAGGTGGCAGACCCTCCATGAGAAATGTTACTCAGTGCACCTTTAAATAAAGAGTGTTTATATTATCATTATGGTATCAGAATCAGTATTGAATCTATTTCTTAGTAACGAAATCGAGTTTGAAAATGTAACATTGTGATCTTGTGTTTTTAACAAACTAAAATTATTTTTGTTTATGTTTTATTGAGACCACATATTATGCAAAATGTACTGTATTTTTCGGAGTATAAGTCGCACCAGCCAAAAAATGTGTAATGAAGAAGAAAAAAACATATATAAGTCACACCGGACTATAGGTCAGGCTTTTTGGGGGAAATGTATTTCATAATATCAGAGACCAAGAACCAACATTTCATCTTAAAAACCAAGTTCTAGTAAAAACAATAGAACAGAGAACAACAGACTGTTAATATCACATATGAACAGTTCTTCAGATAAACTATAACATAAACAACAGAACAGAACAAGTTTAACAAACTCTCCATCTCACTCCAAATCACTAAATCCATTCAATCCTTCATCCTCGGTGTCACTTCTGAGCAACTCCGCCACCTCCGGAGGTAAACAGAGCGCCGCTTCCTCTTCTGTGTAGCTGTCGTCAGACTCAGCATCAGTTCCAGTTATAATTATTCTGGTGTTTCTGAATCCCGACAGGATGGTTTTGTTTGTCACTGAAGTCCAGGCTTTGTCCATCCATTTAATGACTTCCCGGAAAGTTGCATCGTGCACAAGTTTCTCGCACATTCCAAACTCACTCCAAACTTTCTTTCTGCTACTCGATGACTGTTTTTAGCTGCATATTTGAGTACTTGCAGCAGGACAGAGGCTCTTTCTGCAGGAGACATGTGCAGTAGAGTGAAGTGACAGTGGTGCAGGAGTAACAGGAGCAGCAGATACTGACACACAAGACTAGAGACTCATGGCTGTAAGTGTGAAAAATGTTATATATAAGTTGCAGGAAACACCCAAACTGTGAAAAAGTGCGACTTATAATCTGAAAAATACCACTTAAACACATTATTCTGTTGTCCCCTCGTTCAAAAAAACCCCCAAAACAAAACATACCTGAAGTTGTATTTTGTTCGTTTTGCGCTAGTTTCATGAATCTATTAATCCAAAGCTGTTTTTTGTTTTTCTGGGCAATCAAAAATGTTCAATTCACATTTTACCCATTTTGTTGCATCATAGGTAAAACTCCTGCACAGTTTTGAAAAACATAAACCATCACCAGACTCATTCTACGATCAAACTGTATTCACAATAAGCATAGCATTCATGGAGATAGGGCCTTCGTTTGTTTACTTTCTGATTGTTCTAAACCCAAATTTTTTTCTCATGTATTTGAGTAAATGTTGCCTTGCTCCAGTACAGACACATTTCACTCCCATCTCCACGACCTCCATGATCTTGTTGCTAGGATGGGTCAGAACTACCGTAGCTGAAGGATTTCACCTATCGAGCATGTTCTGGGCTTGAGGTCAAAATAGGTCCAGTGTGTACCGTCTGCATCTAATGAGAACGCCTTTTGTCCGATAATCAGGAAGTGGACTCTCTCGCGACGATTTTTATTGCGATATTTTGTGGAGGGTAACAAAATGGTTCATCTGCTACTTTTTCCTCTTAAAACGCCTTGACAAGACTTAATCCAAACAACTAAGACTTAAAAGTGCTTATTTCTTCATGTCGTCTACACTGAAATGGAGCAAAGGATCATGGTCTATGTAGTTCACTCTGTCTTTTTTTTATCTATTGCTGCAACATTACTCTTAATTTAAACCAAGACACTTGTAATTCGATATATTGTGATGGTCCACGATATTATTGTGAGAACTTTGACGATACGATATCACGATATTTCAGTTATTGTGACATCCCTATTTCAAATCAATTCCATACGGTTCAATAAATATAATATATATTATAGTATAATATAATAAAGGCTAAATCATGGCTGTTATATTAAAAGTCTTTGTTAAACCAATTCTTGTGCAAAGTTAATATGAAACACAAACATTTTAATCATCAAAAATGTGAATATGTTACATGAGTTTCTTTTCTCTAAACAAGCAACAAAACTGTAGCCATATAACAAAATAATTATACCAAATATTATTGATATAATTATTGGTATAATATTATACTGTTTTGTTTATACTTAGAAATGTCAAATTGAATGCACATTAGTAGATTTCATGTTACAAATTATGCCGTTGCCAGTTTTTTTTCCACCAAGTTCTACAGGTTTTGGGAATTTTCATAATAGTCTGGTCCCAAGTAGTAAATTTCATGTCGACATTGAAGTAAATAAACTATTTTTGTGAAAATTTTGGTACATTTCTTGACTCATACGTTGCTTTTTCGACATTTCTGCACACCCCTACCTTCTACCTTTAAAACGAAATAGTTTTGTTTTCCAAGACTGTAAACATCATGCACCGCGCCTTTAAAAACCACAAGAATGCATAATATGTTTTTTGAGCCTTATCATGCGAAACAGTCTCTTTTTCAGCTAATGACTTTAAAAAGCGAGTCTTAAACAGATAAGCCCAGATGAACAGGAGCTCTGCGGTTGCCGGGGGCGATAAACACAAGCGGATTACCATAGCGACTTGCTCCTAAACAATTTACGCTATTACGCTCGGGCAGAAGAAGAGGCTACAGGTAGCACTTTTTAATGCATGCACGCTCTTAGTGTTTCGACAATGAATAAAACATCTGGTAATTTACATGATGTATAGCTAAGAATATGCCTGCATCTTCCACTTTGATCTAATACCCAAGAGACGAAGGGACAGACTGGAAACATTTCTGGTTTAAAATGTAAAAAAAATAAACGGTAAATAATACAAATGCGTTTTAAAATCTAATAGAAAAGCTCTATGCATGGAAATGGGGGCAGAGTGTTCGGAAAGTGCCAGGTAAGAGATCGGAAAATCAAGTTAATGTAAAAACGAGTGGAATTATTATTAGTGAAGAAAAAAAGATGGAAAAAAAGCACTTAAGAGTTGGTTTCTACACGAAAGGCCAGTGTGGGGAGTAACAGATTACATGTACCGGAGTTATGTAATCAGAGTACAAATTATGAGTAACTGTATTCAGTTACAGTTACTGTTTCAGTGAGTGGTAATTGGATTACAGTTACTTTGTTGAAGAAATATTACACAGTGGTATTTTCCTGTTTTCACATTTTGGGGCTATATCCCTCTTTTTTTTTTTTTTTTTTTTTTTTCTGTTAAACCACTAAACCATCTGAAACCAGTCTAAACCAGTCTAAACCAGGTCTAAACCAGAACCAGGTCTAAACCAGTCTAAACCAGGTCTAAACCAGTCTAAACCAGGTCTAAAACCAGGTCTAAACCAGGTCTAAAACCAGGTCTAAACCAGGTCTAAACCAGGTCTAAAACCAGGACTAAACCAGGTCTAAACCAGGTCTAAACCAAAACCAGGATCTAA
This sequence comes from Boleophthalmus pectinirostris, assembly GCF_026225935.1. Classification (NCBI taxonomy): domain Eukaryota; kingdom Metazoa; phylum Chordata; class Actinopteri; order Gobiiformes; family Gobiidae; genus Boleophthalmus; species Boleophthalmus pectinirostris. Next base: position 7,112,886 of record NW_026571133.1, read on the forward strand.
AAACCAGGACTAAACCAGGTCTTAAACCAGGTCTAAAACCAGGTCTAAACAGGTCTAAAACCAGGTCTAAACCAGGTCTAAACCAGGTCTAAACCAGGTCTAAACCAGGTCTAAAAACAGGTCTAAAAAACAGGTCTAAACCAGGATCTAAAACCAGGTCTAAAACAACCAGGTCTAAAACCAGGTCTAAAACCAGGTCTAAACCAGGTCTAAACCAGGTCTAAAACCCAGGTCTAAAACCAGGTCTAAAACCAGGTCTAAACCAGGGTCTAAAACAGGTCTAAAACAGGTCTAAAACCAGGTCTAAAACCAGGTCTAAAACTAAAACAGGTCTAAACCAGGATCTAAAACCAGGTCTAAAACCAGGTCTAAACCAGGTCTAAAACCAGGTCTAAACCAGGTCTAAAACCAGGTCTAAAAACCAGGTCTAAAACCAGGATTTAACAGGACTAAATCATGCTGCGTGGACCATGTTTCCTCCTTTTCTATCAATAATATTTTTAATTTGGTTCAGTAAAGTCTGGACTTTTTATTTTCTTTTATCAGACAAAACTTCTCATGTGAAGATTTCCTCGTCTTTGCTTCTCTACAGCAAATCAAGTAATCCAAAATATTCAGATTACGTTACTCACTTTAAGTAATTTAATGGATTCTGTTACAAACTACATTTTGGTGTATGTAATCTGTAATCTGTAGGGGAATACATGTTAAAAGTCACCTCCCAAACACTGCTAAAGGCCGATGGTTTTCAACTGGACGTGGATACTTCCTGGTCCTTATTGCATTAAAATAGAGACGGAGAGACAGAAAAGCTACGCATCGGAAAATATTATGGAAATGGAGCATATTTTTAAAACCGGACACTTAAAGGCAGCAATTTTCAGGCGCCATTGGACAAGTGAAATTGTATTGTCCCGTCTCGCAGCGAGGTCCTGGTGCATGTAAATGAACATAAGAGTGTGTGTGACTGTAATGGGAGAGTATAACTGTAATTCATGTGGACATTTACAAAGAGAATGGCTGTTCCACTGGACACAGCTGATCTAATATTCACAGAGATACTAAAACATATTTCTGCAGAAGGGAAGGATGTTCTTAAAGTGTTCACTGTACTTGCTTAAACTTTTTGTCCTTTAAGTGGGTAAAGAATAGGAGCATATAAGTAAATTTGACATTGTTCTTTAAAGGGATGGGCATTTGATTAAATTTTCTTAATCAATCGTCGTTTTTTTATATTAAAATTATCATCATTATTATTACTATTACTAATCTGCACAAATAAACTCAACTTTACAACATATAAACCATAATCACTATAGAGCCACATCAGCCCGATTGACATTATAATGTGTTTAATGCAGCTTTGACACATTTGTTTACGTTCTACAGAAACTTAAAACCACATGATTCATTTGCATAAACTATAAGCACTGAAAAAAACGCAGCTATTTCCTTGTGCGCTGATGTGGTTCAGCCTCTGTCAGACTAAAGGACACGACTCAGTGGAATATGAGTGTTCTCTGTGTGACAGAGCGATGTTGATGTTGATGATGATGATGGTGAGTCTGTGTGTGTGTGTGTCGTGTTGGAGATGGTTCATGTTTTCAGAGATCAGACATGTGCAGGTTTAGTGCAGCTCTTTATTTAACATCATTTAATTCACTTTATTTATGGTCACTTTATTTATTCTGGCTACTGTTCTGATGAAAAGACTGAAAAGTGTTTGTTTTATGGACGCATGTGACTCAACTTTATGTTGCAGTAACAGTGATAGTGCGTTTACATGCACCATCACGAAACTGGGATACTCAAAAAACCCGATCATACCCGGGACACTGATGTGCTGTAAACACACTCACTGAGGAGCCAGAGCCCAAACATGGAACTGTGAGGCCACAACTCCAGTGTTTGTGCTGTCAGACAATAGACTATATACAAGAAGTGGACTAAGGCTACGTTCAGACTCAATTCAACACTCAATTCCGATTTTTTTGTGAAATACGATGTTTTTGTGAGGTCGTTCACATTTCCAGTTAAATGTGACTTGTATCTGACTCCAGTGTGAACATTAAACGGCCCAAAAGTGTCCCGCATGAGCATTGGAGACACGATGACGTCAACCGCAGCGAGCGTCTCTGTGTTTACGGAAGTTGTCCAAACATGGACGCGAGCATTGAGCACCTGGAGATTTTAAAGTTCCTCTTGTACCGGAGCCAGAACATGAACAACTTACTTGTTTTAAGGAGGAGATTGAGAAGGAGAAGGACAAAGTTTTTGGCCGTGGTGTTTTGTGGGGCAGCGGCAGCGACGTCCGTTGAAAGGAACGTGTGGATGTGGAGACGTAGCCAAGAGTGGTGAGTGGTGATGTGCTTCTCTTCAGTGACACAGAGTTCATTAAAAATTTTCACCTACTTCAGCGCAGAATAGTGACGTTTGTGGCTTGTTGATAACGTGTAGGTGGATGAATGCACTTTGGCCGTTCACACTGAAGTCGCATGTCAAAAGATCAGATATGTATCGGTTTCAGGAGCACATATCCAAGTGTCCTGGGTCGCATTTGAAAAAAATCGGATCTGTGTCGTTCAGACTGTCATTAAAAGATCAGATACAGGTCACATAGAGGCCAAAAAAAATCAGATTTGGGTCACTTCAGGCTGCAGTCTGAACGCAGCCTTAATCACTGCGACGTCACCCACAGCGCTGCTCAAATAAGGCTTGTGATGCTCACGGTTTTAGTGGGTTAATATGAACGTTTTAAGACCAAAACGACGAGGCTCAGTGCGGCAGGTACAGAGAGAGAGAGAGAGAGACGACAAGATCCTAATGTAAGTCAGTTGGAGCCAGGGTCAGAAGGAGCCGGAAGAGCCTCCTGCTGCACTTCCTATTTGGCATGCAGCTGTTAGTGCGTTAGTTATGTCCAGGCATGTATATAAATCTATGTATCAGTCGCAGCCTCATCTCCTTATGCTACACTACGCAACCTACTTTCAGTTTATCGATTCAAAATGAACTTCTTGATGATCAATTATCGTTTAGTCGTCTAATCATGCCCATCCTTATTTCTTAAGAGAATTAAAGGTGGTCTACGTAACTTTTCTAGTGAGGGTCTGCCGCCTTGCATTTAGTCATTTATAGACGTTTTTAATGCTGAAAAACGCTTAAAACATGCAATCTTGCAGTGAGGAAGATTGCCTCTCCACAGATCTGACCTGTAACTTGGTCTAGTGACATCGCCTGCTTATCTTCCTTCGAGACAGATAAGTACAATGCCATTATCTGAAACATTCTAGGCAAAGCGATAACATCTCCAGGCAGCAGACCCTCCACCAGAAACGTTACACTGAGAATCTTTAAAATAAATATCGATGGCCAAATGTTACTTCAGAATCTTTGCACTAGTCTGATAAATATGTGGAATACAATTACAGCAGTTGAAAACAAGACTCTTTTAACCATTTTCTTGTGTAGTTTATTTGTTATTCCTTTGCCTGCCCTGAGAGGCGAATCCTGTTACGATATCGGGCTATACAAAACTAAAATTAATTGAAATTGGATCGAGTACAAGATTGCACAAAGGCCAAACGCCTACAGTTTTTGGTGTAATTTAAGAAAAGCCCATTTACCAACTTTAGGAAAATAATGTTGGTGAGATTGAAGTGTAATAGTCTTATATTAACAGCAGTGTGAGGAGTGTGTGAAAAGTGACAACAAAGTTCCAGAGTGATTAAGTGCTTTCTTCTTTCTAATTTACACAGTTTACGCTCACATGCGAAGAATCCATTAAGCTCACATAGATGCGAAAACATCTATATGCAAATCAAATCAGGGCAAATACAGCAGAAGAAGAAAATCACTGTAGGAATAAATTATGTGCAAATGATCTAAAAACAAAATGGCTAATTTCGCCTCTGGGTACGACCAGTGTTGGGAGTAACAGATCACATGTACCGGAGTTACATAATAAGAGTATAAATAATAACTGATATTAACTGTATTCAGTTACAGTTACTGTTTTAATGAATGGTAATTAAATTACAGTTACTTTGTTGAAGTAAATGGATTACACGGCGGTATTTTCCTGTTTTCACATTTTGGGCAATATATATATATATTATATATATATATATATATAAACCAGATCTAAACCAGGTCTAAACCTGGATAAACCAGGTCTAAACCAGGTAAACCAGGTCTAAACCAGGTCTAAATCAGGGCTAAACCAGGACTAAACCAGACTAAAACCAGGACTAAACCAGGTCTAAACCAGGTCAAACCAGGTCTAAACCAGGTCTAAACCTGGACTAAAACCAGGTCTAAAACCAGGTCTAAACCAGGTCTAAAACCAGGTCTAAAACCAGGTCTAAAACCAGGTCTAAACCAGGTCTAAACCAGGACTAAACTAGGACTAAAACCAGGTCCAAACCAGTCTAAACCAGGACTAAAACCAGGACTAAACCAGGTCTAAACCAGGCTACTAAACCAGGACTAAACCTGGACTAAACCAGGTCTGTAACCAGGTCTAAACCAGGACTAAAACCAGGTCCAAACCAGGTCTAAAACCAGGTCTAAATCAGGGCTAAACCAGGACTAAACCAGATCTAAACCAGGACTAAAACCAGGACTAAACCAGGTCTAAACCAGGACTAAACCAGGTCTAAACCTGGACTAAAACCAGGTCTGTAACCAGGACTAAACTAGGACTAAAACCAGGTCCAAACCAGGTCTAAAACTAGGTCTAAATCAGGGCTAAACCAGGACTAAACCAGGACTAAACCAGGTCTAAACCAGGATTAAAACCAGGTCTAAACCAGGTCTAAACCAGGTCTAAACCTGGACTAAAACCAGGTCTGTAACCAGGACTAAACTAGGACTAAAACCAGGTCCAAACCAGGTCTAAAACCAGGTCTAAATCAGGGCTAAACCAGGACTAAACCAGGACTAAACCAGGTCTAAACCAGGTCTAAACCAGGTCTAAACCAGATCTAAACCAGGCCTGAACCAGATCTAAACCAGGACTAAACCAAGACTAAACCAGGACTAAATCAGGACTAAACCAGGACTAAAGTAGGACTAAAATGAGGTCTAAACCAGGTCTAAAACAAGACTAAAACAGGATTTAACAGGACTAAAGCTGCATGTACCGTGTCTCCAATCAATAATATTTTTAATTTGGTTCAGTAAAGTCTGGGCTTTTTATTTTCTTTTATCAGACAAAACTTCTTAAGTGAAGATTTCCTCGTCTTTGTAATCCAAAGTATTCAGATTACATTACTCACTTTAAGTAATTTAATGGATTACGTTACAAACTACATTTCGGGGCATGTAATCTGTAATCTGTAATCTGTAATCTGTAATCTGTAGGGGAATACATTTTAAAAGCACGACAGATACGCACCAGCTTCGCTTTGTTGACACACTGCAGGTAGAGGGCGGCGATGTTGGAGCAATTCAAGGTTTTCCCGGAGTTTTCCCTGTAGCACGCGAGGATCTGCTGCTGTAGGTCAGCGCAAACGGGCGACGCCTCGAACCGCCTGGAGAAGAAGAAAAAAAACGAGGGATTAACATGAGCAAATACACCTCAAAAAAAAGGGGGTAAAGAGAGGGAACATGAAGAAAAAAAGATGGACAGATCTGTTCGAAGAGCTGAAAACGTTCCGATGCAGATGGACGGGAGAGAAAATACGAAGCACTTTGTTTATTTTAGGAGAGCGAATCCAAACTGGACGCTTTCCTGTTTTGATCCCACTCCCGAACAACTTAACAAGCAGCAGGTGATTTTTGCAGCGGCCCGGTAAAAAGCTTTCAGCTGGAAATAAACAAATAAATAAATAAATAAATCTCCAAACATGAAGATCACATGTTTGAAGCGAAATATACAAAACTGACCGAGTAAACATTTATAACAGAACCTGGATTGAAACACATGCTGGGACACGGACGGCATAAACAGCTTTGACTTTTAGAATTTCATAATCTCGTGTACAAATTATTACTTATTTAATTTTATTTTACTTTCTGATTTATGTTATAATGTCGTTTTCTCGTCACAAACAGACCTGGAGTTGTGTTTTGTTTCATTCACACGTGTTTAACACAAAAATCCTGGGTTCTGTATTCAAGATTTCAAACAGAAAACATTCTCTTCCACCTTGTGATGTCATGTGGTGATACAGGAAGTGCTCCACTGTGTTTTTAAAGTCCATTCACCTTCACTAGAATCATCTGGATAATGCAGCCCTGGAATCAGTGTTGGGAGAAACGCATTATAATACTAGATAATAATAAAAATACTAGATTCCAAGTTCTAGTCCAAGATTAGTCCCGGTTTGGTCCTGTTTAGTCCTGGTTTAGTTCTGGTTTAGTCCTGGTTTAGACATGGTTTAGTCCTGGTTTAGACATGGTTTAGTCCTGGTTTAGTCCTGGTTCAGTCCTGGTTTAGTCCTGGTTTAGTTCAGTCAGTTAGTCCTGGTTCAGTCCTGGTTTAGTCCTGGTTCAGTCCTGGTTTAGTCCTTGTTCAGTTCTGGTTCAGTCCTGGTTTAGTCCTGGTTTTGTCCAGTTCAGTCCTGGGTGGTTCAGTCCTGTTGTCCTGTTCAGTCCTGTTTTTAGTCCTGGTTCCTGGTTCCTGGTTTAGTCCTGGTTTAGTCCTGTTCAGTTCAGTCCTGTTTAGTCCTGGTTTAGTCAGTCCTGGTTTAGTCCTTGTTCAGTTCTGGTTCAGTCCTGGTTTAGTCCTGGTTTTGTCCAGGTTCAGTCCTGGTTTAGTCCTGGTTTTGTCTAGGTTCAGTCCTGGTTTAGTCCAGGTTCAGTCCTGGTTTAGTCCTGGTTCAGTCCTGGTTCAGTCCTGGTTTAGTCCTGGTTCAGTCCTGGTTCAGTCCTGGTTCAGTCCTGGTTTAGTCCTGGTTTCAGTCCTGTTTAGTCCTGGTTTAGTCCTGGTTCAGTTCTGGTTTAGTCCTGGTTAGTCCTGTTTAGTCCTGGTTTCAGTCCTGTTTTAGTCCTCAGTCCAGTTTAGTCCTGGTTTAGTCCTGGTTCAGTCCTGGTTTAGTCCTGGTTCAGTCCTGGTTTAGTTCCTGTTTAGTCCTTGTTCAGTTCTGGTTTAGTCCTGGTTCAGTCCTGGTTTTCAGTCCTGGTTCAGTCCTGGTTTAGTCCTGGTTTAGTCCTGGTTTAGTCCTGGTTTAGTCTATATAAGGCCATATACAGTTCAGCATCTTCGCAGTTATTTTGATGAGAGTAACTTAAAAGTGCTGCAATAGTCGTGTAATGTTTTACATTTTAAATACAGTAATATTATAATGTAACAAATTACTTTGAAATGTCAGTAATAAGTCATAAATAAATAACACATTACAGTTTTAAAGTAACTTGTGCCTGGAATTGACACTTTCTATAGAACTTACGGAGGTATTGGGGGGATATTTATAAATCAAATATTAATCATTTTTTTCTACTCCAAAAGAAGGTTATTAGGATTATTAATCATGTGAATTACTATGCACCAACAAATCCTCTTTTTATTAAGCTAAAAGTACTTAAATTTTTAGATTTTGTTGACCTGATTACAGCAATAGTGATGTACAAAACTTATAATCATCTGCTTTCTCTTTGTTTACAGAAATTATTTGAGCAGAGACAGAGTCAATTTAACCTTAGAGGAACAGGTACCTTAAAAAAAATAAAAATAATAAAGATATTAACTAAGAAAAAAGTGACTGTATTTCTGTTAAAGGGTTAGTATATGGAATAATCAGAGTAATGATTTATTTTTTTTTTTTTTAAGTTTAATACTGAAGAAGCCTTTAAAAAATTGTATAAAGTGTTATGTTCTGAAAGGTATTGAGCTCTGGAATGAATGAATTATGTGTTAAATTTTGTTTGTTTTAATTTATATTTTGTCTCTTATGTATACAGTAAGTCGAAAGTAAAATTGTAAATGTAAATTTGCTGTTCATACGCTGATTTTTTTCTTGGAATTCTGTCATTTTTTTTATAGGGTTTGGCATTATAAGTACTTTTTATTTCAGCCTAAACCCTTTCAACATGATCTTTGGGGTTGTAGTCTATGTTTTGTTTTGTAGTGTTGTAAAACGACAGAATAAACTAAAAAAAAAAAAAAAAAAAAAAATGACATGACTAAAAGCTCACAAGAGTAAATTTTGTGTAGTATAAAACCTTTAAGGAAAAAACATTGATACAACAATAAAACTATAGACTTTTATACAACAGACACAAAACAACAGCTGTCAACCCCCAAACTCTAGAGCACCACATTGTTGCCTTCACTGTAATTGTCAGCAGTGGGGTCAAAGGTCAGCGCTGTCCGAACATAATGATCATGCAAATGTGCACATCCTGGGGCAGAGGAGTCAGTAGGTCCTGCAAACTGAACAGGACGAGCTTCAGATTACGACACAAAATGTTCTTTAAAATAAAAACATGATCGAGGGACTTTGGGTGAACAAGTTAAAGGACCTATTTTATTTAATTTTCTGATCTGTTATAATGTTGTTTCCTCTTCACAAACAGACCTGGATTTGTGTTTTGTTTCATTCACATGTTTAACACACAAACCCTGTAGGCTACGTTGCACCTTGTGATGTCATGTGGTGATACAGGAAGTGCTCCAATGTGTTTTTTGAACTCCATACACCTTCACTAGAATCATTTGGATAATTTCAGCCCTGGAAATTAACTCTCCATTGATCTCACAAGGTGGAACAGAGCATCTTGAGCAGACTTGTCAAACTCAGGCCTGGGGGCCAAATTTGGTCTGCAATACCATTATATTTGGCCCACGAGATCATATCAAAATATGTATTAGAGCTGCCCACCGGCTACAGATCGGTTTTGTTATTATTTTATATTTTGCTTGTTCTGGATTCAATCTTTAAGCAAAACTATTATTAAACATTTATTTTAATAATAAAAGGTTTAACATTACATATCTCTAAAGAAGAGAAAACATGCAGATGTTGTTGAAATTTTTCAATAAATATTTAGTTTGTAAGTTAGTAAGTAAATCTTTATGTCTATAGCACTTTTCACAGACGTATGTCACAAAGATGCTTTTACAAACATTATAGATTCATTATTCTTTCTCTCCACACCCGGTGGGGATAAGCTACTATTGTAGCTACAGCTGCCCTGGGGCAGACTGACAAAAGCACGGCTGCCATGCCAATCGGCGCCATTGGTCCCTCCGACCACCACCATCACTCACGCACACATCACTTTCATACAAGGCAATGTGGGTGAAGTGTCTTGCCTTCACAACAACTGTGGCTCCTGATTTTCCCAGTCCCATCCAAGTCCTAACCAGGCCTGGTCTTGCTTAGCTTCTGAGATCTGACAGGCTCAGGCTTTGATGGGCCGGTGTGGTCCACGACTTAATCCCAGTTTTAAATTTTGTCCCTCTGTGAATTTGAGTTTGACACGCCTGATCTTGAGCTTTGGAGATGCAGCGTTAAGATAAATATCTAAGCTTAGTTATTTTGTATAATCACTTCTATAGTTCATTATTGTATTTGACAATAAGAGCTATGATCACAGCTGTGAGACTTATAAATATATGTCAAGACAAAAGCATGGTATTCCAATTTATCTAATAGCAAACTAACTAAATGGGACAAGAACTATGGATAGGGATGATGTCATGAGTTGTTAGCTGAATAACACCCTGGACAGAGTCTGACTGGACTGTGCACCAACAAAGAGACGCCAAGTCTAAACCACGGTCGAACTCCCACTATAGTTTGTCATTGCACAGACGTAAAACACCGAGTCTCTGCTTGGGAATGTCGGCACAGACTCCTTGTACGTGTACGGCTTTCTAATATTGGAATAAGTCAATTATCTGAACTTTATTTCCGTTTTAAGTGTATTTTTTATCAAAGCAGAAACTACGATAAATAATAATAATGCAAGATTACTCAGACAGACACGTGCGAATGAAAAAAAACACAGCTCCAGGTTTGTTTTCGAGAAGGTAACAACATTATAACACGTTTCGAAGCTCACAAGCGTCAATTTTGCGTAATGTAAGAGCCTTTAAACACACAGTCCTTACAGCACTATTACAGTCGGACCATGTAAACGCGCGTCTCCCCGCACAGGAAACAATAGACTCTGCTAACAGCCGTTCAGACTAAAGGATCGAATTGCAGAGTGGGACAATTCTGAAACAAGCACCGTGCAGTCGCCTTCCTCCACACAATTGGATGGGAGCGGTGATGAGGTTAAAATTACTTGCGTGCGTGAGTGGATTCTTCAGGTTAATTAGCTGCACTTCCTGAAAGCCTTTTACAAAGAGCTCAGAGAAGAGACTGCAGCACAATATTGATCTCTCTACCTGGTACCGGCCAATCCATTCATTGATTTTAAGTGTCTTTGTGAGTGCTGCTGGTGTCAACAATTTACATACTGAATAGCTGTCACCTTGTACTGGCCTGAGAGCCGTTTTAGTGTTGCAGAAGAAGAGTGGATGTTTGGGCTGTGAATGCTAATGTGATTGGTTATAGGCTATCCATGGCTGGCCGAGCGCTCCGTCCTTTCCTCGAGGTCAATCTCGCTCTTCCATCTTCGAAAGGTTTTGATGCAGGTGTTAATGCCGAAGTAACCGACGGCAAAAAATGAGAAAGAACAAAAATGAGCAGGCCAGTCGACAAAAATTTGGGGGTTTCCAGGGGCAAGAAGCGTCACATGGGCCCTCCTCTAATTTTAATGAATAGGCAGAGGGTAAAATCCGGGATCCGGGACAATCCGTGTGTGTCATTCGTTCATTTGTTTTTCAATATAAAAGCAAAAATAAGAAAACGAAAAAAAAAAAAAATAAAATTCTCCTCGCCATATTTTCTTCATTATTTGTTTCCAAAACCAAAATGAAAAAACAGATAATGATTCATTTTTTTTATTTTCGATTTTGTGTTTAAATGAATAATGGAAAAAACAGATAACGGCCGTTTCCCATTTCCATGACTTAAACTGAGATGCCAGAGACTGAACCAGGACTGAACCAGAATTCAAATCATTTTCAGTCCTAGGCTGATCTGGTCTCAGTCTCAGTCCTGGTCTCAGTCTCAGTCCTGGTCTCAGTCCTGGTCTCAGTCCTGGTCTCAGTCCTGGTCTCAGTCCTGGTCTCAGTCCTGGTCTCAGTCCTGGTCTCAGTCCTGGTCTCAGTCCTGGTCTCAGTCCTGGTCTCAGTCCTGGTCTCAGTCCTGGTCTCAGTCCTGGTCTCAGTCCTGGTCTCAGTCCTGGTCTCAGTCCTGGTCTCAGTCCTGGTCTCAGTCCTGGTCTCAGTCCTGGTCTCAGTCCTGGTCTCGTCCCGGTCTCAGTCCTGGTCTCAGTCTCAGTCGCAGGGTGGTCCTGGTCTCAATCCTGGTCTTAGTCCTGATCTTGTCCTGATCTGGTCCTGTTCTCAGTCCTGGTCTGGTCCCAGCCTCAGTCCTGGTCTCAGTCCTGATCCTCTCAGTCCCAGGGTCTCAGTCCTGGTCCCGGTCCCGGAATCTATCCTGGTCTGGTCCCGGTCTAAGTCCTGTTCTCAGTCCTGGGCTGGTTCTGGTCTGGTCCCGGACCTGGTTCAGTCCTGGTTTAGTCCGGCATCTCAGTTTAAGTCACATAAACGGGAAACGGCCTTTATCCGTTTTTTTTTCCATTATTCATTTAAACACAAAATTGAAAACTGAAAAAACAAATCATTACCATTTTATTATTATGTCTGTGTTGATAGAATAATTTTAGAAGTAAAAACAACCTTGCATTTGAAGTATTTATTTCGATAAATCAACATAAATGGCAGAGGTGGACTGATATCACCAAGCACGATATCCAAGTCTCACGATACGATATCATCACGGTATGAACCTCACGGTACAATATTTATTTCGATATCGTTGGAAAGCTCATGATACGTTGGGGAGGCTCACGATTAGGAATGTAACAATATCCAAATCTGTCTGTACAATATTTTCACAATATACATCTCACGGTACGATATTTATTGAGATATTTTGTGGAGGTTGACAAAACTGTTAACTGTTTTTCCTCTTAAAATGCCTTGACAAGACTTAATCCAAAGAACTAAGACTTAAAAGTGCTTGGAACTGTTATTTCTTCTTGTAGTCTGCACTGACATGGAGCAAAGGATCATGGTCTATGTCTGTTTTTTAGCACCATAACTCTTAAGAGACTTGTAATTCGATATATGGTGATGGTCCACGATATTATTGTGAGAATTCTGATGATACGATATCACGATATCCCTCAACATTCATGCGATTTAAGGTTAGTTTTAGTTCAAACATTATTCTATCAACACAGGACATTTACATCGACAGTCTGGTGTAATAATAGATTTTTTTCAGGTGTTTTGTGGAGTGGGTAAGACTGTTTTTAGTGGCAGGATAACTATGACCATTGACATGCACTAGTCTAGCACCAGCGACCTCTGCAAATACAAGGACTGGATCGAATATTTTTTTTTAAAAGTGTCTCCACCCAGCACTCAATGGATTAATGAAGTTATGTCCTTTTTGAAAATAGAGAAGATTAGGTACTCCAAGAAAGGTAACATAAGGACATTTTTTAGAAAGTGGCAGCCATTTATTGACTTATTTAAAACAGTCTAAACCAAACACCTACCCACCCCTTCTTTATTACTATCATTATTATTATTATTATTATTATTATTATTATTATTATTATTATTATTATTAAATGTTTCCTTAATTATTATTTTATTGTATTTATTTATTTTATTTTCTATTTGTTATTAATATTAGTAGTAGTGTATTTTTTAATCATTCTATTATTATATTGTATGACGCTACACCTATTTCTTGAGTGATTTGTTTTTGTTAGTTAACTTTGTTAGTTAGTTATGTTTTTTCTGCATAAAAATGGAAAAAGTGTGTACACATGTGTTGTTTGAATGACATATCTATATTTGTTTGCACATGAATAAAAACATATGAAACAAAAAAAAAAAGTGTCTCCACACGTCTCCAACACTCTGGCTCACTAGAAAACGAGGCCCTATGTTAAAAAAAATAAAATAAAATCCCGGACTGTCCCTTTTATAAACGAGCAGGCATTGAAAAAGACATGTTCAAATATCATTATCAAAACTAGACGTTGTTAAAGCGCCGCTCTCAAAAATATTGCAAACCCGGGCCCGTTTCCTAACGAGACACACGCTGGTTTCACGCCGTTTTAACGAATGTGGAGAGCTCGTTTTGCAGCGTCGCAGTTTTAAATGTGACTTTTTCCATAAGATGTATTCTATAGTCTGGGCCTGAGCCAATCAAAGCAAAGGGGGACATAGCAGCAGCACTGTGGCCATTCTCTATATTAACTGCTTTTGTCTGTCTCCTCGCACACTCCATAAAGATCTGTAATGACGACAGATCCACATGCTACGGCTATTATGCTAATGGCGGTGTCATCGTTTTGTTCACACCAGTGCCCAGGACACTCCATCTGCCCCCGTGTGTGTGTGTGTGTGTGTGTGTGTGCGTGTGCATGAAAGGGATTGTAACCGTCAGCAAATCTGCGGATCTCAAAGGAGCACTGGGGCAGGAGCTCGGACCCCCCCTTAGCCTGAATCAGATGTTTGATTTGCCCCCTGGAGTGAAAAATTACCCCCTGTTGGATACAAAGCAGAGGGATTGGCTGCACGGGTCATTACCCAGAGTGCAATGCAGCAGGAAGCGGGCGCGCATTGTGGGTGTACGACGTATGTGTGCAGACGGACGCCTGGTCAAATTAGCGAGACCGGGAAATCTATAGTCCTCGCGCGAGAGGGTCAGTGACGATTTGTTTTTAAATGAGCGGTACTATTAGCAGCAGGTGAATAATTAAACACAAGTCCTTCTGTTTGAAGTTATTTATTTATTCTTAATGAGCTGCTGCAGTAAATCGTTAACGTGCGTCTAATGAACCGCGGGATCCAAGTTAACGATATAACGAAAACGTGCAAAACTCACTGACTAAACATTTTTAATAGAAAGGGAGAACTTAAGAACTTAACTTAGATGATAAAAACAGCTTTGATATTTTGAATTTCATCATCTCATGTACAAATTATGATTATTTTCTCATCTGATTTTCTAATCCTCCGCTCAATTTCATTTCTCTTCAGCGACTAAGTCAGGAATCAGAATACACTAGACGGTTTGCAAGAATTCTGGAAGTTGTAGACCGGCGCACTGACCAATCAGTGAAGAGCTGTGAAGTCATGACGTCAAACTCAAGCACCTGTCTGGGTCCTTTTGTGGAACAGCACAACAGTAAACAAAGCGGTCCAGATGGATATAGATGAAGACATACATTCTGTGTTGGCAACGATTCCTGAGATCGAGGATTTAAAGCCGGAACAAAAAGAATGTTTGGTGAATTTTATCAAGGGAAAAGACGTTATTGCCCTTCTTCCTACAGGATTTGGGAAAAGCTTAATATACCAGTTAGCAACATTAGCGGCGCATTACATACATCACGACCAAACAGCAGCGACTGGTTAAATGATATAAAGTATCCGCCTACTGTTGAGCGAATGAATCTTAACACTGCGAGGTCAGACGATTTCTACAAAGTGAAACCAGCTGATGAATTAGGCTAGGACGTTATTGCCCTTCTTACAGGATTTGGTGCATTACATACTTCACAACCAAATAACAGCGATTAGTTAAATAAAAAAATACCCATCTACCGTCGAGCGAATGAATCCTAATGCTGTGAGGTCCGACGGTTTCCACGAAGTGAAACCAACTAATGAACCAGGCTAATAATGTTTCCTCATCAAAACCATACCTGGAGTTGTGCTTTGTTTCATTCACACATGTTTGACACACAAACCCTGCATTGTGTAGTCCAGGGGTTCTTAACCTTTTCAATCTTGGGGCCGAACGTTTTCTGAACAAAGTAACCTGGGGCCCTATCTCATATTAAATGTATTATATTGTACTGATTGTGGGGCCCCCAAGGAGGTGGTCCTGGCCCTACTTTGGGCCCCAGCCCTATGGTATCACTGAAATATATTTTCAGACAGAAAACATTCTCTTCCACCTTCTGATGTCATGTGGTAAGACAGGAAGTGCCCCACAGTAATGAACCACAGGATCCAATTTAACAATACAAGATTTTTGTTAAATTCTTGTCCTATATTATGCCAAACTGTCTCTAGTGAGCTTTTATCCATGTTATATTCTCAAAAACATACCTGGAGTTGTATTTAGTTTCCTCACACACTTTTTTATTAGTCTGTCTACATCGCCAAAGCTTAAAATGCTAAGTTCCACCTTGTGATGTCATGTAGTGGTAGTTTTCAAGTTAACAGCTAACGTATTTTCCGCACTATAGGGCGCACTCATAAGCCTCCAACATCATCAAAAAACAACTGCGCGCCCCACAATCCAGGGCGCCCTATACACGAATCCACTCGGGTGTCCCAGCACGACTTCAGTAAACTACAAAGCCGCACTCATCGCTCCACGCCGACGAGGAACGGAACGGAGGAACGAACCGAAAAAGCGAGTGCAATGTGCCACTTCTAGACACGACTGAACAACTGAGTCACTGCGAACACGCCGACAATCCAGCGGTCCCAGACAGCACCCTCCCTACACGCCACAACTGAACAAAGCCCCACTGACTCATCCAACTGTTGTGTTTCGTTTAAAGTCCGGTGTGGTTTATTTGTGAAAAAAGTTCAAAAATAGACCATTCAGTGACAGAGCGCCTAATAGTGCAGAAAATACGGTATAGTTTACGGTTAATTTAGTTTTCCAGTCCAAAATATTCTAGTGAAGGTGCATGGAGTTTAAAAACACAGTGGAGCCCGTCTTATATTACCACATGACATCACAAGGTGGAGCAGAGTGTTTTCAGTTTGAGAGAAGAACTCGGCCTAAATATTCAGGTTTTGTGAGTTAAACAAAACACAATTCCAGGTCTGTTTGCGATGACGAAACGTGACAAAATAGATCAGAAAATAGGCTCCAGAAAAGTTACACAATGCACCTTTAAGGGATGAAAGTGACCAAAAAAAATAAAAACATATATAAAAAGAGATTTGCCTTGCAGTGCCTTCGCCTTAAATCCAGTACAAATCATCAGACTTTTCCCTGACACGCGCTGATTTTCGTGTGAGCCGGGTTGGGCCTTTCGCTGGGAGGCAGGACAAGACCATTCCTCTGCGTCGCGGTATTGAGCGATGACGGCGGCGCGGGCACAAATCGCTACTGTCCTTTTTCTATGGATCCGCGCGCGTTCGTTACAGCGCCTCCGGGCACCTGCAGGGGGAGCCGGGCACATGCACCCGCTAATTACTTTCTTAAGCATTCGCGTTAATGCCAGGTGCATCCCGCTGATACAAAGCACAGTGTTTATCACCGGTAATGGCCTCTGAGAATGAGAGGAGACGAGGAGAGAGGGGGAAGGAGGAGGGACGGAGGGAGAAGAGAGAGAGAGAGAAAGAGAGAGGGGATAAGAGAGAGAGACTGAGACAAAGACAGAACCAGAGTAAAAAAAAAAAGAGGAAAGTGGCTGACAGAGAGAAAGAGAAAGAGAGAAGGAGCGAAGGTGTGAAAGAGAGAGACAAAGAGGGGATGAGAGAGAGAGGAGATGAGAGGGTGTGAGAAAGAGAGAAAGCGAGAGAGGGGATAAAAGAAAGACTGAACCAGAGCAGAAAAAGGAGAAAGTGGTTAACAGAGAGAAGAGAGAAGAGAGAGAGAGAGAGATGTAAAGAGGAAAGGAGTGAAGGTGTGAAAGAGAGAAAGGAGATGAGAGGGTGTGAGAAAGACAGAGAGCGAGAGAAGGGATAAGAGAGAGAGACTGAACCAGAGCAAAAAAAAAAAAGAGGAAAGTGGCTGACAGAGAGAAAGAGAAAGAGAGAGGGAGGAAAAGAGGGAAGGAGCGAAGGTGTGAAAGAGAGAGACAAAGAGGGGATGAGAGAGAGAGAGGAGATGAGAGGGTGTGAGAAAGAGAGAAAGCGAGAGAGGGGATAAAAGAAAGACTGAACCAGAGCAGAAAAAGGAGAAAGTGGTTAACAGAGAGAAGAGAGAAGAGAGAGAGAGAGATGTAAAGAGGAAAGGAGTGAAGGTGTGAAAGAGAGAAAGGAGATGAGAGGGTGTGAGAAAGACAGAGAGCGAGAGAAGGGATATGAGAGAGAGACTGAACCAGAGCAAAAAAAAAAAAAAAAGAGGAAAGGGGCTGACAGAGGGAGTGAAGGAGAAAAGAGAAAGAGAGGATAAGAGAGAGAGGAGATGAGAGGGTGTAAGAAAGAGAGAGGGTGAGAGAGGGGATAAAAGAGAGTAGAAAAAGAGGAAAGTGGTCGACAGAAAGAGAAAGAGAGAGAGAAGAGACGGGGAGGTAAAGAGGGAGAGGGAGAGGAGGTGATGTGAGCGAGAGAGAGAGAGAGAGGAGATGAAATGGTGTGAGGAAGAGAGAGAACAAAGAGAAGAGAGAGAAAAAAAGGGAAGGGGAGAGAGATTGGGAGGGAAAGAAAGCATTGAAGACAAGAGAAATAGAGGGACAGAGAGAGGGATAGAAGAAAAGAAAGGGAGAGAGAGAGAAAGGATGGGAGAAGAGAGAAAGAGTGTGTAAAAAGAGAGAGACGGGGAGGCGAAAAAGAGGATAGAAGGAGCAGAGAGACAGAGGGAGAGAAAGAGAAAGAAAGAGAGAGTCTAGTTTACATTATGACATTATAAAAGCATTTCTTACCAAGAGAAAAACGCTAATGGTAACACATACTCTCATTTCATAATTAACCCTAAAAATAAATAAACACAATCAAATAAAAACTTAAAACACGAAAAACAAAAACTCCAAAACACGTTAATTCTAAAAAAACAAAAAAAAACATCCAGCGCTCTCCTGTTTACCTCCTTTAACGCGATAATACGATTTAAACTTCATATCTTACAAGTGCAAAACCACACCAGCGCCTGTATCCTCCGCCCGCTCGCTCTCCGCTCTCGTCTCTGCTGCAGGGACCGAGCCGAGGCCCAGTTAATCATCGGGACAATAACTCTGTCACACACACTCCGAGGTGGCGCTCTGCATCCTCCATCATCTATCATTAAGATTAACATTAAGTTCCCGCTGCCAGACTCAAAGCTGCTTTAGAGCCACTACAGGACTCTCACCACAGCACCGTCCCCGCGCACTTCTGCTGCTTTATGTAAGGGACGTAACACCGCTGACTAATTGGGGACACTATAGAAAAGAAGAGGAGGAGGAAAAGGAAAACTGTTGTGGTACAAATATTCACCTGGAGATATGTTTAAAAGGGACAGACCGGACATTTTGGACATAGGACCTCATTTTCTTCGCTGGTGCATGTCAATGACCAGTGTTGGGAAGGTGACTTTTAAAATGTATTCCCCTACAGATTACAGATTACATACCCCAAAATGTAGTTTGTAACGTAATCCATTAAATTGCTTAAAGTGAGTAACGTAATCTGAATACTTTGAATTACTTGATATTGTCATGTTTTTTAAAATGACATGAATGTAACGACCACATCCTGAAAATTCGTGTTTGTTCTCTTCAGATTGTCTGTTGAGCCCAAGTCTCCATGAACAGACTTTTGTTTGCTGTAGAGAAGCAAAGACGAAGATGTTTTATCTGATAAAAGGACGATTAAAAATTTTTTTTTAAAAAAGGCCAGTTTTTCCTTAACCATATTAAAAATATTATATATTGATAGAGAAATTATTTCTATATGAGGTCACTTTAGCTTTAAATTATGTTCACACTACTGTTAAGTGTCATATTGTTTAGACCTGGTTTAGACCTGGTTTAGACCTGGTTTAGTCCTGGTTTAGACCTGGTTTAGACCTGGTTTAGTCCTGGTTTAGTCCTGGTTTAGTCCTGGTTTTAGTGCTGCTTTTAGTCCTTGTTTAGACCTGGTTTAGACCTGGTTTAGTCCTGGTTTAGTCCTGGTTTTAGTCCTGGTTTAGACCTGGTTTAGACCTTGTTTAGTCCTGGTTTAGACCTGGTTTAGACCTTGTTTAGACCTGGTTTAGTCCTGGTTTAGTCCTGGTTTAGTCCTGGTTTTAGTCCTGGTTTTAGTCCTGGTTTAGACCTTTCCTTTAGATGTTGTTTAAGACCTGGTTTAGACCTAGTTTAGTCCTGGTTTTAGTCCTGGTTTAGACCTAGTTTAGTCCTGGTTTAGACCTTCTTTAGATGTTGTTTAGACCTGGTTTAGTCCTGGTTTAGTCCTGGTTTTAGTCCTGGTTTAGCCCAAAATGTGAAAAAAAATACTGCCGAGTAATCCATTTATTTCAACAAAGTAACTATAATCCAATTACCACTCATTGAAACAGTAACTGTAACTGAATACAGTTACTCGGTAACATGTAATCTGTTACTCCCCAACACTGTCAATGGCCATAGTTATCCTGACACTAAAAACAGTCTTACCCACTCCACAAAACACCCGAAGCAAATCTATTATTACACCAGACTGTCGATGTGAATGTCTGTGTTGATAGAATAATGTTCGAAATAAAATTAACCTTGCATCGCATGAATCTTCGCATGCTGAGGGACTATTTTCTCATCAGCAGCGGAATTTTACTTTGCCGGTAAGATAGGTGCGAGGTGATATCAGTCCGCTGCTGCCGAGTTTTCTCTCAGAAAGTACAACTCGCTGCTGCTGCTCAGGTTATGTTTACACTGAAACAAATCACTTTATCACTGTATCGGAAACGATTTGCATCCAGACACGTCGTTTCTGTGTCCACAATCAAAGCCTTCTCTATCCGCACAGCTTTGAGCACATTTGTTTACGTTTTACAGAAACAAAATTTAAAACCACATGGCTAATTTGCATAGACTAAGTGCTCAAAAAACAGCTCTCCTCGTGCCTTGACACGGTTCAGCTTCTGTCTGACTTAAAAATGACACGACTCAGTGGAATATAAGTGTACTTTCTGTGACAGAGGGGTGTTCTGCTGATGGTGAGTCTGTTCTGTGCTTCTATCGCATTGGAGATGGTTCATGTTAAACTTTTCAGAGATTACACGTCTGCAGGTCACACACACAGACCTATAGAACTATACTTCACCCTTGAACGAGAAACCGCCTGAAATACTAGTAAGTTGCAGCCGATTTCGAGCTGATGAAGATGGCAAGCGTAAAAACAGTCTTTTCGTGGACCGACGACGAGGTTGAGGCGTGTTCTGCTAATGGTGAGTCTGTTCTGCGCAAGTCGTTCTAGCGCCGCTGTTTCCCGTTTGTCTATGGTTTGTTTAAACTGTTTTGCGCAATAGCGTCACATGATCAATGTCACGAACCCAACGAATCAGGAAGGCGCAATTAACAGTGATGCGATTCAGGACAGCAACTAAGGCTACGTTCAGACTGCAGGGCTTAACGCTCAATTCTGATTTTTTTTGTGAAATCCGATGTTTTTGCGAGGTCGTTCACATTTCCAATTAAATTTGACTTGTATGTGACTCCAGTGTGAACAGTAAACGGCTCAAAAGTGTCCCGCATGAGCACTGGAGACACGACGACGTCAACCGCAGCGAGCGTGCTCTGTGTTTACGGAAGTTGTCCAAACACGGACGCGAGCATTGAGCACCTGGAGATTTTAAAGTTCCTCTCGTACCGGAACCAGAACATGAACAACTTACTTGTTTTAAGGAGGAGATTGAGAAGGAGAAGGACGAGGTTTTTGGCCGTGGTGTTTTGTGGGACAGCGGCAGCGACGTCTGTTGAAAAGAACGTGTGGATGCGGAGACGTAGCCAAGAGTGGTGAGTGGTGATGTGCTTCGTTTCAGTGACACAGAGTTCAATAACAATTTTCGCCTACTTCAGCGCAGAATAGTGACGTTTGTGGCTTGTTGATAACGTGTAGGTGGATGAATGCGCTTTGGCTGTTCACACTGAAGTCACATGTCAAAAGATCAGATATGTATCGGTTTCAGGAGCACATATCCAAGTGTCCTGGGTCGCATTTGAAAAAAATCGGATCTGTGTCATTCAGACTGTCATTAAAAGATCAGATACAGGAACATAGGGGCCAAAAAGTCGGATTTGGGTCACTTCAGGCTGCAGTCTGAACGCAGCCTAAAGCTCCTACATCAAAGTATCAACGTTTTCAGGCGTCCACACAGTGCCGGATCAGATGAATTCGTGGGAGCTGACGGCACCAGATCGTTCCGTCTCTGGAGTCGGATTAGTGTGGACAAATGAACACTGCATCCGCAACGAAAACGACTCAAACACGTACGACTGTGGATGGGGCCTTAGACTCAATTTATTGCTTGAAACAATATTAAACTATGATATAGGGACATTTGCGATTTCATTTGAGGCCAGGAAGCAATCTGTATTTTTTTTATTACTCATTAAAGGGGGACTGACCCGCCCCTCCTCCTCTTCTCCTCATTTCAAACCTTCACAAACGACGACGGAAAATCCCAGTAAGATGTTTGACCGTGTTTACAGTTGTCTGACCCGCGGTGCGCTGTTTCTGCTTGAGTAGTTAGTCTCTCTGTGTCTTTGGCTCATCAGCTGCTGTACGATGATGTATGTCCCCCCATTAGTGGACAGGACCAGTGTGGGGTCTTCTATGATAGTTTGTGAAGGGGGGTGGGATGAATGGGTTGTTTTGATGGAGACCTTTAGCTCTGCACTGATGGCACAGGCTGACACAGTAAGATTTACTGTCAATGCTGCAACACACACACACACACACACACACATGACATTGCATTGACTTGCATTCAATCCCTGTAAGGCCTATATTGGACAGTTTTCTGATTCTACGTTCTAATCCTCATCACAAACAGACCTGGAGTTGTGTTTTGTTTCATTCACACATGTTTAACACACAAATCCTGCTTATTTAGGCTGAGTTCAGAAAGTGGTCCAACTCCGTACACCTTCCCTAGAATAATTTGGATAATTTTAGCCCTGGAATTGCCCTGAACTAAAGGTAATAAGGTGATTTTTGTCTCCACAACGCAATAAAAACCCACCTGCAAATACAGCAAATAATATCCGACTAACTCCACCTACACGCCTCTGTTTGTTTAAATTGCTTGTTTAAATCTACTTTTATTAAATACACCGAGCATCTTTTATTGAAAATAAAAGTACACAAAGGAAATTACAAAGAGTTGGCTGCAACCAGATCCGCCGGCACAACAAGACTGGATCAGGGTTGTGGAGAGTATTTCAGTGATGCAACAAAATCTTAAACTGAAAGGGTATAAATAGTGGAATGTATTCATAAATGACACCAGCAAAACAACAGAGTACAATAAAGTGTTGTTACCAAATGCATGTTTAAATAAGAACCTGCAACTCCAGACTGTTGTTATATTTTTTTGTGGGTTTTGAAAAGTTACCAAAAACAATAAAAACAAAGTTGCAAAAACAGAAAATAAAAGTATGCAATATAATGGAGATAATAACTTAAAATAATATTTATAAATCTAAACTACGATCAAACAAAAATAATGGCATACATTAAAATAAAGTAAATAAAAAACTTCTATATACAAACTCACCACGTATCATTATAATTCTATATTTTTGCACCTGTTTAAATAAAAACTGCTAGATGTTTTATTTGTTGAAATTGCTCTAGTTTCATTAAAGGGGGTATTATGTATAAATTGACTTTTTTGAGCTTTCCACCATTGTTCCCTCAACAAAAACATGCCTGAAAAAGATTTGTATGTCATCCATGTATGTTTGAGTAATCTAGTGATCTCTCTCGGGTCCTGTTTGAACAGTTAGCTGTAAGCTTCCACCCACACTAGTACATATTTGAGTTGTTTTGGTTGCAGATACAGTGTTCGGAACAATCTGGTGCAGTCGGCTCCCACGAATTCACCCTGAGTACGGATCTGATTCAGCACCGTGTGGACGCCTGAACACGTTGATATGCTGACGTAGGAGTTCTAGTTGCCATTCTTATTGGACCAAGTCACTGTGACTTTCTGATTCACTGGGTTCGTGACATCGGTTGGAAAACAGTTTAAACAAGCCAAATGGGAACCTCGTTGTTGGTCCACAAAAAGACTGTTTTTATGCTTGCCATCTTCCTCAGCTCGAAATCGGCTGCTGCACCTTATTAGCGTTTCAGGCGGTTTCACGTTAAAGGGCAAAGTATAGTTCTAAGGGTCTGTGTGTACGACCTGCAGACGTATAATCTCTGAAAAGTTTAACATGAACCATCTCCAACGCGATAGAAGCACAGAACAGACTCACCATCAGCAGAACACCCCTCTGTCACAGAAAGAACACTCATATTCCACTGAGTCGTGTTCTTTACTCCGACAGAAGCTGATCACGTAAAGGCACAAGGAGCGAGCTGTTTTTTGAGCGCTTAGTTTATGCAAATGAGTCATGTAGATTTAAGTTTCATTTCTGTAAAACGTAAACAAATACGAGCAAAGCTGTGTGGATAGGGAAGACTTGTGGACACAGAAATGACACGTCTGGACACAAAACATTTCCGATACGATATTTCCGATTCGTTTCAGTGCAAACGTAGCCTAAAATTAAGTCCAATGCTCCGCCCGCAAGCCTCCATAATTATACGAAAGCGTCACACAAAACAATATACTACAACTCCACAAACCTGATGCGATGTGCACTAGTGGAATACACGCCGATTGTAATGTGACAGCGCTCTGAAGGGGGAGTGACTTAGCGAGGAGACCAGACATAGGTTGGAATATCGCATTTTCAAAACAACAAAAGCTAACACGGTGATCTAAATCTGTTATGCGCTGGCGATTAATCCCCCATAGAAGTGTAATGTCCCGTCTTTAAATACGCTCGCAGTCTGTTGAGAAGGAAGTAAAACGAAGAAAATAAAAACGTGTACACGGGGTCGGGGTGATGAGAGAGAGAGAGAGATTGAGGTGAGATTTTTATAGCTCTTCTAACCTGTGGCACTGGCTTGATTTGTGTCCTCGTGTTGACATTTATAACTACAGCTTCATCATATTTGGGGGTGAATGCTGAGTGATATGCACACCCCTCTGCATACAGCTCAGATTAATGTTCGGCGGTCGGTTTGTGAGGACTCAAAGTGACATATCGAGAAAAGCGAATGAAAAAATGTGAAATCGCCTCTCCATTTTTTACGTTAGTGTGTATCATTCAAAAATAGTTATGCTCCGGTAATGGTTTGTGATGGTTCTGTTTACAAAATGCAGCACTGCTCGGGTCACACGGGAAATGGAGAATTTGTGGTTGTGCTTTACTGTTTTTGTCACTGTGAGGATCTGAAACACACCTGGAGTTGTGTTTTGTTTCATTCACACACGTTTAACACACAAACCCTGCGTATTTAGGCTGAGTTTTTCCTCGTGATGTCATGTGGTAATACAGGAAGTGCTCCACCTTCACCAGAACCGTTTGGATAATTTCAGCCCTGAAATTGCCTAAAAATGCACCAATACTGATAGTGGCATCGTACATCAGCGCTGATACTGAAAATTTTGTGAATTGGTTCCATGATATCGGTTCAGTCAGCCTTTATTTTGATGTGATAAGACAATTTTGATTGATATGATTTTGTCTCATAATGTTAGAACTTGTTCTCGAGTGAGGGAAGGATGGAGCGTGAGACTGACAGACAGATGCAGCGTCTGCAATAATGCGGTCGCTGTATTGAACCGTCGTAGTGAAGAGGAAGCTGAGCCAAAAGGCGAAGCTCTTGATTTACCGGTCAATTGTTGTTCCTACTCTCACCTATGGTCATGAGGCTTGGGTAATGACCAAAAGGACGAGATCGCCGATACAAACAGTCGAAGTGAGTTTCCTCCGCAGGGTGGCTGGGCGCTCCCTTAGAGATAGGGTGAGGAGCTCAGTCACACGGGAGGAGCTCGGAGTAGAGCCGCTGCTCCTCCACATCGAGCGGAACCAGGGCTACGTTCAGACTGCAGGGCTTAATGCTCAATTCCGATTTTTTTGTGAAATCCGATGTTTTTGCGAGGTCGTTCACATTTCCAATTAAATGCGACTTGTATGTGAACTACAGTGTGAACATTAAACGGCCCAAAAGTGACACGACAATGTCAACCGCAGCGAGCGTGCTCTGTGTTGACGGAAGTTGTCTAAACATGGACGCGAGCATTGAGCACCTGGAGATTTTAAATTTCCTCTTGTACCGGAGCCAGAACATGAACAACTTACTTGTCTTAAGAAGGAGGAGGTTTTTGGACCGTGGTGTTTTGTGGGCAGCGGCAGCGACGTCCGTTGAAAGGAACGTGTGGATGTGGAGACGTAGCCAAGAGTGGTTTGTGGCTTGTTGATAACGTGTAGGTGGATGAATGCGCTTTGGCCGTTCAGACTGAAGTTGCATGTCAAAAGATCAGATATGCATCGGTTTCAGGACCACATATCCAAGTGTCCTGGGTCATTAAAAGATCAGATACAGGTCACATAGAGGCAAAAAAAAATCAGATTTGGGTCACTTCAGGCTGCAGTCTGAATGCAGCTCAGTTGAGGTGGCTTGGGCACCGGATGCCTCCTGGGCACCTTCCTCGGGAGGTGTTCTGGGCGTGTCCCACCGGAAAGAATCCCCGGGGAAGACCCAGAACACGCTGGAGGGACTATGTCTTTCAGCTGGCCTGGGAACACCTCTGGGTCCCCCTGGAGGAGCTGGAGGAAGTGTCTGGGGTGAAGGAAGTCTGGGAGTCCTTGCTTAGACTGCTGCCCCCGTGACCCAACCCCGGATAAGCGGAAGAAAAAGGATAGATGGATGGATGTTTGAACTTTTCTTCATACAAAACTGTTCAGTAGTCATTTGAAGGATAAATAACACTACTGGATCTCATGTGTAATAAGTTAACTTTAAGGACATAAGTGTCATTTTCCGTTCCTACACTGGTATCTGTTAATATCAGGTGCCAGCAGATACTTAAAGTCAAAGTATCTATATTGGTATTGGAACTGAAAAAAGTTGGATTGTCGCCAGTCTCTACTGAAATAAAGGTAAAAAGTAGCTGTTAACTTAAAAACTGCCACTTCATAACATCCCAAAGTGGAACAGAGCATTTTGAGCTTTGGAAATGTAGACAGACTAATAATAAAGTGTTACTCAAACATGTGTGAATAAAACAAAACACAACTCCAGGTCTGTTCGTGATGAGAAAACAACATTATAGCACAGCTCGGAAAATAGCGTAATATAGAAGTGTAGTTTAGAAAGAATAGGCCGTAATAGTAAGGGCTTTAAAGTGTTTACCGTCATGGTGAATAATTAAGATGCTCAGAATTCATAAGGTAAATGAGGAATAGCCTTAGACCACTACAAATTGATTTTTTCAAGTTTTTCTCATTTTTGAAGATGGTAAACATCTAGTACAACGCCATTAAGCAGCTCTAAACAAACAAAAACACATTTATTTTACTAAAAGCAATTATTCAGTTACGGTAAATTATAATTATTATTTATTACTTAGTTAGCCACAGCCCTAGCCTCATGTTTCAGCGTTAGGTTTTCCACACATCTCCATCCATGTTTATCCAGTGCACTATGCAAAAGTATTGACATTCATTTTTCACAGCAGAGAGTATTGACCGTGACGTCCATCTTGTATAATGACATAAAGGCCTGCTCTAAAATGGTGTCCATAGATCTGTGTTAAAGATACAGCGCTGCCACGGTGGAACAAAGTGCAGGAGAAATGGAACCATACGTGTGCATTTGTCATTGTTTTACATGCATTATCAGGGACACAAGACGTACTGCAAACATGGACACTGGTGGACATGGATCCGAGCAAATCAGTCCAGAGCAACATCATGGAGTTTACATTATAGCTGCAGGACTCTATTTGATATAAGCTTGAGAAATATGCGACAGTATTTGAGGATATTTACGAATATTAGAATAACAAATGGAGAGGCAGTGGACACAGTCATTCATCATTAAAGGTGCATTGTGTAACTTTTCTGATTGAGGGTCCGTCAAATGCTTTTCTCCATGCAAGGGCGTAGGTTTGCATAGGGACATGTCACAACCAATATTTGGGGAAGACAAAATAGTCCCTACCAATATTTGCCATTTTATTTTATTAAACAAAAATATAAATTTATACCGATAAAAAGTCAATAGTATTAAATCAGGCATGTCCAAAGTATGGCCCATGGGCTAAATGCGGCCCTCAGACACATTTTTCTTGGCCCTCAGGCTTCCAGATGAATTGTCCCAAATGACCTTGCATCAATTAAAAATAAACTTTTTACTGCAAGTTATTCAAAAATCTACCTTTTTAAAGCTAATATTTAATATTTAGTGTTTGGTTTTAAGGATCTTGGCATGAATAAAGACTAATGGTTCATTCTAACGTGTAAAACATGCACATATTTCAGTTATTCACTGTACTGAGCTCCAGTCTACGGCCCTCGATCAGCCCTCTGCTTCTTCTGTGTTTAGATTTGTGTCCCGCGATGACAAAAGTTTGGACACCCTTGTATTAAATTAACACATTTTAGTTCACTCTTTGTTAATTAGACGTTCTGAGATTTTTTCAGTGATATGACGACAGGGTTACTCCTGCCGCTATTTCACTGGCTGCAACAGAGTGATGTCATTAGTGGAGCCAGGAGCCTAAACTGGGGAAGCAGCAGGACAGGGCCGCACCTGAAGATGTCGGCTTGAGCAGGCGAGAGTGAAGACGCTGCACCAAACTTTGACAAACTTTTCAAAAGGAACTTACTTGGCTTCATCTTCAATTAAACTTGCCTTATAATGAGTCGCCGTGGAAAAAGAGCAACTATCACCACAAGTGCACCTCCCAAACGGAGCCCTACTCGTGCGCTGTGAGCAGTCGAACTCGATTGACAATATTCCCTGGAAAAATGTCTGGACATTAACTCACAAATATCTCATCACCAACAAGCAAAGGGAAATCTGTTACAAACTTCTACATCGCCATTATCCGCTAAAGAATCATCTTAGAAGGACAATGGACACAAACTGGTCCCAGTCTAGTCCCGGACCTGGATCAGTCCTGGTTCAGTCCGTATGCAGCGCAAAAGTTCGGCATCGCAGTCACGGACGTCACGTAAACTGGAAACAGCCGTTATCTGTTTTTTTTCCATTTTTCATTAAAACACAAAATCGAAAACTGAAAAAAACAAATCATTATCTGTTTTTTCATTTTGGTTTTGGAGACAAATAACGAAGAAAACATTTGTTTGGTCGTTTCCTTTTTTTTTTTTTTATATTGAAAATGAGCGAATGAATGAACGAATGACACACGATCCAACTTATACACACAATACAAGTTAGAAACGCAACTGAAAAACACTTTAAAACCAAAAAGGCAAACCTCTCTTCTCCATCATACGTAGTTTTTCTAATTGCTCTCTGCTTCCACCCACCCCCACTTCCCGCTGGCACAGACATTCCCAGAGTATCTTCTATCCATTGGTCAGTATAGATTACCGAGCCTGCCACCAGATTGAGTTCCCAATCACCATCTTGTCTATTTGTCATCATTTGGGTCCACTTAAGGGTTAATAGGGTTAAGGGGAGGGGGCCGATCCCCTTTTAAGAAGCCCTCGTGTTGGTTTTAGTTAAGGCGGGCGTCAGTGCAGAGGGGGGCTAATAAATACAAATGATGCAGTTAGGGAGAAAAATGACACACGCTGAAGTCATGCTGTGTTTTAAAAGGGGACGTAACTGACCCCCCGCGGAGAAAACCATCAGAGACCAAATATAAAACATGAAGAAGAGGAGGTAGGAAAGGAGTAGGAGGAGGAGGGATGAAGAAAAGTATAAAAGAAAATGGCCATGACAAAGAACGATGGAAAAATATGAACAGATTGGACCATCGGCGGTGACGTGAGCTACTCGAGTGGGAGGCCATCTTGACCCCTCCGGACTCTGAGAAGGTAAAAATAATATGATTGTGTATTAAGACAGACTGTGGACTAATACTGGGTTTGTGTGTTTAAGATTTGAAGCAGTTGTCGTGGTGTTTTTGTATTGTTTCTGACTGATCGTGTTGTAGGTGTTACCATATGTTCACTGTGCAAGGAGATCAAATAAAACGGAAAAACAAAATCGTAACGTTGACTTGTGGTGTTGCTTTGCAGGTTTGAATCTAAAAAGAAAGATGGCAAAATGTTTTCGCAGTCTTTTCTAAATTATATGTCAACAGAGTGTCAGTCAGGTATGCATAATGTGTATGAGACCAGCCTTTATGTTGACAATAAAATGTTTTATGATTGGTACTCTGGCAATCTACCTCAGGGCAGCAATGGCAAAATAAACTTACCACAGGGGATTGTCTTGAATTTAAAGGTTCACAGTGTAACTTTTAAGGTGATGGGTCCTCTACTAAGACAAGCAAGTGGCATACCCCCAAAAAACAAGAAAAGTTCCAGTCCAGATGACAGCTTTTAAAAATGCGAACAACATTTTCTGTTCTGCTAACTAGGGCTGAACGATCTTAGCCAGGCTGGTGCCACCTAGTGCCTCTGCTCAATTTCATTTCTCTCCAGCGACTAGGTCAGGAATCAGAATACACTAGACGGTTTGGAAAAATCCCAGAAGTGCGAGTTCGTGCACCAGCCAATCAGCGAAGAGTCAAACATTCTGTGTTGGCAACAATTCCAGAGATCGAGGATTTAAAGCCGGAACAAAGAGAATGTTTGGTGAATTTTTGGGATTTGGGGAAAGCCTAATATACCAGTTAGCCCCGTTAGTGGCGCATTACTTACGTCACAAATAGCATAGATTGGTTAAATGTAAAAAGTACCCGCCTACTGTCAAGTGAACAAATTCTAATGCTGCGAGGTCAGGCTAGAAAAACCTATCATTTTGGACCAAAAATCACGATCTCAGACAACACGATTTTGGGAGCGTCAAAGCCATGTTTTTTTGCAGTGCTCTGGAAGTGCAATTTTTGGATTTATGGATCTGCATCGAGGTCTATGCACTCCAAAGTAATTCACCACCACAACACGAGGAGGCGCAGATTTAAACCTGGCGTTTGTGTAAAGTTTAACATGAACCATCTTAAACGTGACAGAAAAAGAGAACAGACTCACCATCATCAGCACATCCTCTGTCACAGAAAGAACACTCATATTCCACTGAGTCGTGTCTGACAGAAGCAGAACCGCATCAGCAACACAAGGAGCAAACTGTGTTTTTCAGCACTTATAGTTTATGCAAATTAGCCATGTGGTTTTAAGTTTTATTTCTGTAAAATGTAAACAAATGTCCGCAAACCTGCATTAAACACATTTTATTAGTGTATACTGAAAGAAAGGAAAGTGGAGTACAGGAAATGTATGTAGAACAGCGGTAGAGAGAGAGAGGTAAATTGGGCTTTATGATCCAGCGTCAAATCATCAGTGCAGGACTCTGGTATGATGTAAGTTTCTGTGATGTTTGCAAATTTTCATGTGCACTGAAACTTGATTTGGAAAAAATCAAGGATGAAATCGAATCGCAATGAGTGCGTATACATGCACATCAATAACCCGGTTATTAGCCATATTCCGGTTATATCAGTATTCGGGTTACTGCGTTTACATGCGCACTGAGAAACCGGGACACTCATATTCACGTATACATGATCAAATGGAGTATCCCGGTTTCTTGACATAATGTTACAAATGCGCAGGCGCAAAAATTAACTTAAATCAATTTCATAAACCAAGGAAAAAATACAAACCGTGAGCTCCTTTAGCATAAGAAGCTAAGGAGCTACGAGATCTCCCACAATCCACTGTGCAGATTCTTCATTAAAATCTTCTGCATAAATAAACTCAACTTTACAACATATAAACCATAAACACTATAGACACATCAGCCCGTTTGATCAGATAATTCAGCTGTGATCACATTTGTTTACGTTTTACAGAAACAAAACTTAAGACCGTAGGCTAATTAGCATAAACTGTTAGCGGCGATAAAAACAACTCGCTCCTTGTGCCGCTGATGCGATCAGTTTCTTTTGGACTAAATGACACGACTCTGTGGATTATGTGTGTTATTTCTGTGACAGAAGAGGCGCTAATGATGGTAAGTGTGTTTCGTGCATATAGAGTATAGGAGATAGTTCATGTTTTAGCTTTTTTCACAGAGTGCAGGTCGTACGAGTGCAGATTGTACGTGTGCAGGTTTAGCGCAGCTCTTAATTTTACAGTCATTTCACTCGTTTGGTCACTTTATTTATGTTGGTCAATTTATTTATGTGACTACTGTTGTGGTGAAAGGCTGGAAAGTGTCTTTTGGACGCATGCGCACTCAACTTTATGTTGCAGTAACCGGGATACTGCGTTTACATGACACAAGTAACCCGGTTACTATCGGAATAACCCAGCTACAGTAACCCGGATTCTAATAACCGGGATACTGCCATAACCGGGTTACTGAAACCGGGTTACTGCGTATACATGCACCATCAAGAAACCGGGATACTCAAAAAACCCGATCATAACCGGGTTATTGATGTGCATGTATACGCACTCAATATCTGCCAGAAAAATCACAATTAAATTTTTTCTTAAAACCATTCAGCCCTACTGTTAACTCAAGGCAATGATATTAAAAAGATTTGGGGAAGCTAAAATGAATATTGATAGAATGCAGGTTTCTTTTGTGTTAACGCGAGTTCTTGGGTCTAGTCACAAACACAAATGATCTGGATAAACATTTGTGAATTAACGTGAATATTTTATATGAAAGAACAATGTAATCAATGGGAAAAAAACACGCTCTTGTCCACCAACTGAGACTAAAACTACATCACATTGTAGAATCTGAAAAGCTCCACTAAAATGGCAGAAGATAGAGAAAGCCCTTTCACTTGCTGCAATGAATAAGGAGACTGAACTGGTTGGAATTTCAGCTTCAGATTTATTTTCATTTCCTTTCCGCATTGTTGGTCTCTAAACACATTGATTTTGTCCCATGCAGTTTTCTGTGATCCTAGTCTTGACCTGGTCCTGGCTGATCCGGTCTTACCTTCAGGACTAGACCACTCAAATGCCCTAAAACCATGAGTGACAATGATGAATGTGTGTGTACAAGCTACATATTGCTTCTTCAACTGCCATCATTCATGTCACAGCGACGCATGGGGCAACAATGAAATTTAGTCCAAATAATT
Organism: Boleophthalmus pectinirostris; assembly: GCF_026225935.1. Lineage (NCBI taxonomy): Eukaryota > Metazoa > Chordata > Actinopteri > Gobiiformes > Gobiidae > Boleophthalmus > Boleophthalmus pectinirostris. The sequence continues at coordinate 7,144,985 of NW_026571133.1, forward strand.
GCAATAAAACATAATAATGACAAAAATGACACATATGTTTTTTCTAGACAATCTGGTGATGTACTTGCAATCTTTGTTGGAGATGATCATAATTAAATCTGTACAACAAACTAGGCTTATGAAAAGTATCAAAACTCAGATACTAATCGATGCTAAAACTAGAATCAAAATTTGAGCTGGTATCAGTACTAAAAAAAGTCACATTCACAGGACAGACCTTTCCTGAACAACTTTAGAATGATCTCGAGCTGTATCAGAACAAGTATAAAAGTACACAGACTAGTATACGCCCATGGAAGTATACTAGTAGTATATAGTATTGTACTAAGATACGCTATGGAACCTCCCTGGACCACTGAGGGATCACACAGATATAATTCCACATGGGAATATAAAAGAAAGTACTATGATTTAATGTTGAAAATTGCAGTTTATCGTATAAATCAGTGTTTCCCAAACTTTTTTTCCTGGGGACCCATATTTTAAAAGTCACAACTCTTCACGACCCAAGTCAATAGACATTATTCGTAAATCACAACATAAATTTGTGAGCATTACTGAACATTAATGAGGACATTTTATTGTTGACTGAGTGATCGTGTCTACCGTATTTTTCAGACCATAAGGCGCACCTGATTATAAAGCGGGTTAAGAGAAACAAATGGATAACTTTTTAAATTTTCTATGAGGAAGACTCAAATATACATTGAGTAATAATGTGTTAAATGCAGGTTTGCGCACATTTGTTTACGTTTTACAGAAACAAAACTTAAAACCACATGATAAATTTGCGTAAACTATAAGCAATAAAAAAACAACAAAAAAACAACAACAGCATGCTCCTTGTGAGGTGATGCAGTTCAGCTTCTGTCAGACTAAAGAACACAACTCAGTGGAATATAAGTGAAAATCGGTTCGAGTAAGTAAGCACAAAAAGAATTAATACATAAAGCGCACCCGATTATAAGATGCACTGTCAATTTTTCAGAAAATTAAGGGATTTTAAGTGCGCCTTATAGTTCGAAAAATACAGTAGTCAAGTTATAAACAAGGAAAAACAGTAATCAGTGTTTCCCACAAAAAAAAAAAAAAAAAAAGTGAAAAAGTGAGGAGCTGAGGGTGCGCGGAAATATATGTATTTGTATATTGCAGACCTACATGAAAATCGTGACAAGGCGACCCAAAAAAATCTTTTGCAGACCCAGTCTTTGGGAAACAATTGTCTAAATTATAGTTTTTTTTTAATTATTATCATCGTGGTATCTGAATTGTTCCTCAGTATCTAAATAAGAGTTTGAAATTTTTGTATGATTACAACACCACTACAAATATTTATAGTCTGTTTTTTTTTCTCTTTTTTATCATGATAAGCAGAATTATTATTTATTGTCCCATCCCGAGTAACAGCTTGTGTAAAATAATAACAATAATAATAAATCAAGATAATCCTATAAGAAGTGAGTGGATTTTTCTTCCATTTTCAGTACGTTTTTCAATGTCACTATATCAAAGGCTAAATGGGCTGTGTGTGTGTTTGTTTGTGTGTGTTTGTGTGTGTGTGTACGTGTGTGTGTGTGTGTGTGGATTGCGTGTCTTTTGCCGCCAGCACAACAAAGCTCTTAAGGCCGAAAGAAGAGATTTTAAAGCAGTTATTGACTTGTGTCTCCTCGGCTGACCACCATCTTGTCCCTGTGCGCGGGTTGCCGTGGCGACGGGATTGAGGTGAGCCCTAACCTGACAGAGGGGTCACGCGGCGCTGCTCAGACCGTCCCGCGACGCTGGAACAATTTACCAGTAAATAAGGGACACCGAACACTAAAGAGCTGCACGGTTTTACTGGGCATTTTATAATATTGTTTATTTTAAGTTAAGATTATTTAACTTTATTTAGATATTTATTCATATGCCCCAAAGATGCACACGATTTTGTTCTCAGATCTTAAAAAAAATACACATTTAAGCGTATAAAGGTGCATTGTGTAACTTTTTTGGTGCATTTTTTCATGGAGATTTTGCTTTGCTTTGTCTGGAGTGTTTCACAGTGTGGCATTAAACCTTTCTATCTCCATGAAGACCAGACCAGACCAAGTTACAGGTCAGATCTGTGGAGAGGTGACCCCGCTCACAGTCAGAATGTTTTTATGTTTGAAAGTATTTTTGAGCTATAAAACCACTTGAAACTGAAAAGCAATAACATCTCCATGGAGAAAAGCATTTTACGGACCCTCCACTAGAAAAGTTACACAATGCACCTTTAATGTAGCCTGATTCATCAGCCAGTTACACTTTGTAGAAACCGTCTGACCTCGCAGCATTAGAATTTGTTCGCTCGACAGTAGGTGGGTACTTTTTTTTCATTTAACCATCGCTGATATTTGGCCGTGATGTATGTAATGCACTAGCCAGGCTGGTGCCACCTTGTGCCTCCGCTAGACGGTTCGCAAAGACGAGTTCGGGCACCAGCCAATCAGCAAAGAGCCATGTTGGCAACGATTCCCGAGATCGAGGATTTAAAGCCTGAACAAAGAGAATGTTCCGTAAATTTTATCAAGGGGAAAGACGTTATTGTCCTTCTTCCTATGGGATTTGGGAAAAGCTTAATATACCAGTTAGCTCCATTAGCAGCGCATTACATACGGCAAATAGTAGCGATTGGTTAAATGGCAAAAAGTACCCACCTACCGTCGAGCGAACAAATTCTGTGAGGTCAGACGGTTTCCACGAAATGAAACTAGCAGGTGAATCAGGCTAGTGCTTGGTTGGTGCCGGAACTCGCACTTCTAAGGTTCTTGCAAACCAACTTCCGATTATTGACCTAGTCGCTAGAGAGAAATGAAATTGAGCAGAGGCACTAGGTGGCACCAGCCTGACTAAATTTAATGTAACTAAGGCATTTATTATCGATTTGTTTTATTTCTATATTTCTATATTTGATTTATACTTTAGATTTTCCACCTTCATATTTTCTTTTGAGTTTGTTATGAATAAGTCCAGAATTTTTAGCCGTCGTCGCCATCTCTCAAACAATTAATTTGATTAATTCAGGTTTTTAATAATTGAGATTTTGAAAATTAGCAAAATTGGAAAATTATTACTGTGAAACTAATTTATTCGGGACTTTCAGGGTTAGTGTGCGATTATAATTACATGTCTGTACAAACGTGATTTAAGATGGTTTTCTTTTCTTAAGTAAAGCATATGATAAGAATGTAAAAGTAATAGCTGTTGTGATATATTTATAACTATATTTCTATCTTTAATTTTTATTTGTACATATAATTATGCCTTATTTGACCTCAGTCTTTTGCCATTTCTTCTACTTATTTTGAATTTATTATGCAATTCACATGTTTCTATTTGTTATTATAATTTGCTGTGAGCTACTGTGTCCAAAAAATTTAATAATAATAATAATTTAAGTCTAAGTCTAAAGAGCTTCCACCGTTTGAAAGACTTCTCTGTGGAGAGGCAAGTCCACTCAGGGTAAGAATGTATGTTTTTAATGTATTAAAACAGAATGCATTACCGTAATTTCCGGAATATAAGCCGCTACTTTTTTCACACACTTTGAACCCTGCAGCTAATAAAATGATGCGGCGAATATTTGTTTGGCACATTGTCCTTTCATATATGTGCTCTGTGGTTTGGCAACACAGCAGATACGCGCAGCCTGAGTGCAGAAAACACCGCAGTCTGTGTGATTTACACATGGATCTAGGGTTAACATGAAGTTGCTACACTAGCTCGTGATGTTGTCAGTGCACTCAAACAGTTTATCGCCGTATGATAAAATAAGTTATGAGGCTAAATGAACATTAGTGAGGGGGATACGTCTTACCCGTGTGTTTAAATGACGAGAAGAAACGTCTCAAACTTAAGTAGCCGGACATCCACTCATACCTGATCAATAAAACTAGAATAGACCCCAAAGAGAGTCTGAAATCTGCTGAAATCCTCCAAGACACTGACATGATACAGACAGGACAGAGGCTCTTTCTGCAGGAGACATGTGCAGTAGAGCATGAGGAGAGACGGGGGTGATGCGCAGAGGAAGATGCTCATTTGATTGTGTTATATTGAGTTATTTTGCGCTTCATACACACACCCTCCTCATGGAAAACACACGAAGAAATGCAGATGATGCAGCTTTTAAGTTAACGGCGACTGATGTGTCTGTCAAAGAAGGAAACAAAGCTGCTGCACGTGAGCTCAACATCAATGAGTCAATGGTGAGATTTTGGCGACGGCAGCGTGATGAACTGACTCAACGCAAAAAGACGACAAAAGCTTGCAGAGACGATAAAAGCAGACAGCTCAAACTTGAAAATGTTCTTGAAGATGTGGACACCTGCGGCTTATATTCAGGTGAGGTCTATATATGGGCCCGGTCAAGCAGAAGTAAACAGCAAGGCCAAAAATTCAAGTTAATGCATCTGATATAAAAATGTATTCAACAGATACATATGTACTCTAGTTTATGAAACTGTTTACCTTTTTTCTGTACCATTTTTGGTTCTAAAGTTACATACGTTTTAAACAGACCATGTATGAAACATGGAACAAAAATTATTTTCCAAATTTCAAAGACCTGCAAATCATGTAAATAAATGGATGTATTTCATCATATCTTGTGTTATTCCATCTTTGAACTGTTGATGAAGGTACATGATAAAAAAATATATATATATATTTAAAATGATAAAAATTTGCTTGGAAGGACTGACATATTTTATAGAAATAGTTTCCTTTCCTTTTGAAGTAATATTAAAGTATTCAGAAGAAAAAAGCGACAAATTATGTAAAATCCTGCACCTTCTACTTGTTTGCACAATTTTCCCTCCGTTACTTTTCCCTCCGTTACCATGACCTTTCTTAATAAAAAATCTCATGACTCAAAAAGTAACAGGATTTTCAACCTAATCTTGTACCATATGGTAGAAAACTATATGAAGCAAATATTCAAACCAGTTTGTTAAGGATATGTAAGTGAGAACCAGTAGTTATCACTTAAAAAAAATGTATCACCCAAAAAGTGCTGCATATTTCATTCCCTCCGTTACCGACATGAGTTTTTAAATTTTTTGTCAACAACTTGAAAGAATATCACAGGTTTAACTTTACCCTGTTGGAGTGTAACTCTTTCCTACATTCTGATACTTTACTTATTTCAATAGTCCCTCTAGTTTCTGAATAAGAACTATTTGAATGTAAAAAATCTGCCCCTGTTTCCCTCCGTTACCACTTGACCGGACCCACATGTACAATTTAAAAATTTTGTTAAAATTTTGTTGATGCGGCTTATATTCAGGTGCGCTCAATAGTCTGGAAATTACAGTACAAGATTTGATTTGATTTGATTGTGTAACTTTGTAATTCAGTATCAGGTGGTGGACAGAGTAAAAAAAACAGTCCGTAATAATTACACTGTGAAAGTAATTCAAAATCTCCATGACAACCGGCCAACTCAATTACCTCATGTAAGTAATTAAAAGTGGCTTGTCGCAATTAATCATCAATAAATCATTACTCCATTACATTTCAGACTCGAGAGTTATTAGTTTGAGCAAACAGAACCTCAGCCAAGCAAATGTACCTGGCTCTGAGGGTGTTTGCATTTGCTAGCAGCAGGTAGGATTCTGCATTAAAACTGTTGAATCAGGTCCAGTGGATTTTCCCTCTTCCCCAGTGTAACTGATAAGAAGTGCCTGGGAGCTCTATGGCACCGCCGCAGAATTCATATCTGTAATTAAAGTAAACAATGCTATGAAAAGTGTAAGGGACTCGCAAACTTCTAACTGAGCGCAACCAACAAATGAAAAAATGTGTAAGTCTGAAAGTTTAAAGTTTAGAGGTGTAACTTTCCATCAAACGATTTTTTCCGAGATGTTATTGTTTTGTCTGGAATGTTTCACAGTGCGGTATTAAACATTTCTATCATCACAGAGACCAAACCAGACCAAGTTACAGATCAGATCTGACTTAGGCTTTACTGATCTACAAGGGAAATTATTTGGACACAGTAGCTCACACATCACAAATAAAATATAAATGGTAATAATAAACTCTAAATAAGTAGAAAAAACAACAAAGCCCGTGGAGCAGGGTGTCCGCAAAGAGAGATCAGGCGACGGCGACGCTTAGATCCGGCTCTGTACCGGTCCTTTCGCCTGTGGTCACCTGATGATCTACGCGGGTGCATCTCCGGGCCCGTCGCAATACTGAGTCCTGGTTTAGTTCTGGTTTAGTCCTGGTTCTAGTTTAGTCCTCAGTTTCAGTTTTCTAGTTTAGTCCTGTTTTAGTTCTGGTTTAGTCCGGGTTTAGTCTTGGCTTAGTCCAGGTTCAGTTCTGGTTTAGTCCTGGTTTAGACCTGGTTTAGTCCTGGTTCAGTTCTAGTTTAGTCCTGGTTTAGTTCTGGTTTAGACCTGGTGTAGTCCTGGTGTAATCCTAGTTAGTCCTGGTTAGTCCTGGTTCAGTTAGTTTAGTCTAGTTTTTTAGTTTACCTAGTTTTCAGTTCTAGTTTAGTCCTGGTTCAGTTCTAGTTTAGTCCTGGTTCAGTTCTAGTTTAGTCCTGGTTTCAGTTCTGGTTTAGTCCTGGTTCAGTTCCTGGTTTAGACCTGGTTTAGTCCTGTTTTAGTTCTAGTTCCATCCTGGTTCAGTCCTGATTTAGATCTGGTTTAGTCCTAGTTTAGGCCAGGTGTAGTCCTGGTTTAGTCCTGGCTCAGTCCTGGTTTAGACCTAGTTTAGTCCCGGTTCAGTCACAAATCCCGTACCCTCACTTTAAAAAATCCCCACTCCACCACATGTTACAAGAGAATCTGTAACCTGCCTTTGTGTCAGTTTTTATATTACACAGTTTTCTGATCTGTGTTATAAAGTTGATTTCTCATCACAAACAGACCTGGAGTTGTGTTTTTTTTCATTCACACATGTTTAACACACAAACCCTGCACATTTACACCGAGTTTTGAGTTAATTTTAACCTTGGAATTGCCAATTTTTACTAAACAAAACGTAAAATGTAGCTGTTAACTTGAAAACTACCTCTTTTTGACATCATGAAAACAACTCTGGGTGTGTTTTTGGGGAGGTAACAACATTATAAAATGACTTGAAGCTCACAAGAGTCAAATTTAGATTAGTTTGGTATGAAATGTTTCCGGGATTCTCATCTGGAAACTGTTTTTGAGATGTTTTGGTTTGCAATCTACAAGTCATTTTCAAACCGATGTTACTGGCCTTGGATTTCAAAAAAGCGTCACCATCTGAACACGACCATTAATATGAAGGATGGATTCAACGGCGGCAACATGTCTCAAAAGAAGCTGCGAAGTTCTGTGAAAAGTTTATTATAAAAACAGCTGGAGGAGCCTTTTGCAACTCATTACGTTAATTGTCAACATTTGCAGCAGAAATCTGGGTATTAGGAAGATAAGATGTATTAGATGCGTGCTCCCCTCAAGACCCCAAGCAAAACTGCGATACAATACCCACTATAAGGTACTGGAAAAGAATCAAGAACATTTCCAATTCACTAATGTAAAAGATAAGACGTGTCCTCTAGCAGGATTTAGGCAAAACAACTACAGTCGTATCTGCAATTGGAGTAAACACGTAAACAACCAAAAACAGCTTAATACTTGAATGTTCGCACTGAACTTACTTGAAACTAACAAAGTGAACACTGTGATCTTATATAAAATGTAATTGTTTGCCGTCTAATCAGTTGTTTTTTAGTAGAGCGTGAACAATTTCTGGTGTTTAACGTGAAAAAATAAGCGTACAAAGAGTGCTTGCTCATTTACCGTAAGTTCCGAACTATTGAGCACACTTGAATATAAGCCGCATTAACTAAAATTTTAACAAAATTTTATAGGCTCGCTCCTGAATATAAGCCGCAGGTGTCCACGTCTTCAAGAATGTTTTCAAGTTTGGGCCGTTTGCTTTTATCGCCTCTGAAAGCTTTGGTCGTCTTTTTGCGTTAAGTCAGTTCGTCACGCTGCCGTCGCCAAAATCTCACCATCGACTCACCGATGTCGAGTTCACGCGCAGCAGCTCTGTTCCCTTCTTCGACAGACACATCGACTGTCGTTAACTTAAATTAAAAGCTGCATCATCTGCGTTTCTTCGTGTGTTTTCCACGAGGAGGGTGTGTGTATGAAGCTCAAAATAACTGTTCAAAACACGATCAAACGAGCATCTTCCTCGGCGCATCATTCCATCTCTACTGCGCATGTCTCCTGCAGAAAGAGCCTCTGTCCTGTCTGTGTCATGTCAGTGTCTTGGAGGATTTCAGCAGATTTCAGACTTTCTCGGGGGCGGGGCTAGTTTTATCAATCAGGTATGAGTGGATGTGCAGCTACTGAAGTTTGAGACGTTTCTTCTCATCATTTACACACACGGGTAAGATGTATCCCCCTCACTAATGTTCATTTAGCATCATAACTTATTTTATCACACGACGATAAACTGTTTGAGCGCACTGACAACATCATGTTAACCCAAGATCCATGTGTAACCGCACAGACAGCGGTGTTTTCTGCACTCAGGCTGTGTGTAGCCGCTGTGTTGCCAAACCATAGACCGTATATATGAATGGATGATGTGCCAAACAAATAATCCGTCCATATATTTGCTGCATCATTTTATTAGCTGCAGGGTTCAAAGTGTGAGAAAATAGTAGCAGTTTATAATCCAGAAATTATGGTATATTTCACAGAAAGTTCTAAAGTTGTAACAAAAAAAAGAAATGTTATTACTCCGAGAAAGACTGGAAACTGACTGACTGAGTTCTTGTTCTTAAATGTTTTTAAATCTAAGGTGAAAGCACCGTGTTTTTACTCATTTCTAAAAACCATGTCGTTTTACTGCTGTTTGTGTGCATGTCAGAGGTGGGACCAGGTCGTTGTTTTGTAAGTCTGAAGTAAGTCTCAAGTCTTTGACCTCAAGTCTGAGTCAAGTCCCAAGTCAAAGACAGGCAAGTCCAAGTCGAGTCTCGAGTCATTGGCCCATAAGTCGTCTGCCTTGAGCTTCTAGACATTTCAAATCTTAAAATGTAAGTTAGATTTTTGCAATTTATATGAATTTTAAGCTACACTGTACTTTAAAAAGACTTGGTATATTTTAGGGATGTAACAATAACTGAAATATCATGATATTGTATCGTCAAAAGTCTGACAATAATATCGTGGACTGTCACAATATATCGAATTACAAATTCCTTTGCTTAAATACATTTTTTACAGTAGCAACAGCTTATAAAATTGGGAACTACATATCCCATGATTCATTTCAGCACAGACAACATAAAGTTATATGTTTTTACTTGAATTCTGGGGATTATGATGGAAATAATTCACATCAAAATCTTGCCAAGGTATTTTAAAAGCAAAAAAGTGTCCTATCTACAATTATATTAGCCTCTTCAAAATATCGTGATAATATCGTACCACGAGATTTGGATATCGTTACATCCTTAATATATTTATATATGAGTATTTACATAAGAGTTGTTAATTTTTCCTTTTTTAAATGTCTTGTCAAGATCTTAGTGCAAATCATTATGGTCAGGAAAAAAGTCTTCTTCGTCATTGAGCTTCAAGTCCAAGTCCAGTCCCAAGTCTTGGCCTATTTTATCAAGTCAAGTCCCAAGTCCTAAAAATTGTGACTCAAGTCTGACTCGAGTCCAAGTCCGGACTTGCAAGCCCCCACCTCTGGTGCGTGTTGTAACTAAGTGCCTTGTTACTTGAATAAGCTATAACACTGACTACTTGAATATGAAAAAAAGATTCAAAAAGAGTCTTCTGAACATCTTTTTAAAATAAACTAATCCTAAAGACCTAAGGACGATGAGAAAACACATTATCAACACACCAGTGAAACCGTACAGAAAACTCAAACAACTACTCGTCCACCCGAAAGATAAAATAGAACCAGAGCATAAATGTAAAGTCATATACGAAATATCCTGCATGTCCTGCAACAAAACATACATCGAGGAAACAGGGAGGACGTTCAGTACACGAAAAAAGGAACATAGAACAGAATGTGAAGGCGTGCACACAAGCAAAAAAACACAAAGCAGAACAGGAACAACTCAAAGCTGCCACTTCTGACCACAATAAAAGAGAGAACCACATTATGGACTTGGAAGGAGTAAACATCATTGGGACAGAAGAAAACAAACATCATCGCCGGATTAAAGAGGCAATCGAAATACAGAAACGTGCCCACGGGACGATAAACCGGGACGAGGGGGCTTTTTTACTCTCACACACCTGGGATGCTGTCCTGAGGAAGTTGGACTGCAGATGGCGCTGTCGTCCTGCCTTTATCGGTAGGAAGACGGCGCCAAAACCTGTTTAAATCAGCTGTCAGGTATGAAAAACAAACTCTTGGTCTGTAAAAAGAACCTAATAACATAAAATCTTAAAGACCTGTCACCCATTTTAAAACACAGAATGTCCCATCTCCACTAAAACAACACTTCCAATAAACCAACACAGATGTTCAACAAAAATCTTCAGCGTAACATCATGATAGGTGAAAGAGTTTCTTCAACCTCCTTCAACTTTTCTAACGCGTTGAGTATCAACTTGCACATTCATAGTTGTTATTTTACATTATTTTCCAGGAAAAATAAACCTGCTGTATGTGTTCTTCTCCCACACAGCGTGCAGCGGCGTCAGGCAGTCTATCGGGGGCGCTCTTTTGACCTCTGCTCCTCCAAACACCGACGTTTTGAAGGAAAAACAATGGACCATTTATATTCAACAAGTTGTGCTGTACGCCTCCCCAGTCCACCTTCCCTCTGCAGGTTTGTGTGCGCGCGGTGGAGAATCGCAGGGACGACTCAGGCTCCTGTTATTGCGGACGGGATTAAATTAAAAAAGATTTATTCACAAGAGCCTTAAAAATAAACAAAACAAAAGAGTGAGTGTGCGGCGGCCGTGGGGAGGAGTGACAGAGAAGTGACAAACTGAAATGGAACGGGATTCTCTACGGCCGACTGTGGACTGGGAAATAAATAAAAGGATTAAAGTGTTTTTTGAATATCAAGACAAATGTTGATACTGAGAAAGATTATTATTATTATATTATTACAGATTTAATGGCTTCTTTTCAACAGATGTGATTTTAATACAGCGACACTCATACTATACTGAAGAGGTCGGGACTTGGAGTCGAGTCAGACTTGAGTCACTATTTTTAGCACTTGAGACTTGACTTGATAAACGGATTAAGACTTGGGACACTTGACTTGGACTTGAGGCCTGTGACTTGAGAAAATTCAAGTGCTTCTCCTAAAAATATATGTTTTTAGAAAATACTTTTCTCTTTACAGTTGATAAATGCGGTGCTTAATTTTACAGGAACAAACTGGAACATGTCGCTCTCACTTTTCTATTTGTTACTTTTATGTAACTGAAGTACTGTGATGTGGTACCTCAAATGTACTACAGCAGGCATGTCCAAACTATGGCTCATGGGCCAAATGCAGCCCTCAGAGAATTTTCCCAGATGAATTGTCCTAAATGACCTTACATCAATTAAAAATGAACTTTTTACTGCAAGTTTTTTGAAAATCTACCTTGTTAAAGCGAATATTTAATATTTAGTGTGCGGTTTTAAGGATCTTAGCCTGAATAAAGACTGATGGTTCATTCTAACGTGTTAAACAAGCACATATTTCATTTATTCTCTGTACTGAGCACCAGTCTACGGCCCTCGATCAGCGCACTGCTTCATCTGTGTTTAGATTTGTGGCCCGAGATGAAAAAAGTAATAAAGTAAAACAGAGGGAACTACATAGAACATGATCCTTCCTTTTCAGTGCAGACTACACGACAAAATAACTGTTATTAAGCACTTTTATATCTGAATTCTTTCTATTCTGACTGTAATGATTCACACTCAGGTCATGTCAAGACATTTAAAAAGGAAAAATTTGCATTTCTACAACTCTTATATAAATATTCATATACCATTTAAGTACAATTTAACTTAAAAGCCATAGAAATTGCAAAAAGCTGTATTTGGTACTTTCTTGGTTTAAAACTTGAAATGACTTGAAGCTCAAAACAGACGACTTGGACTTGACTTGGACTTATGGGCCAGTGACTCGAGACTCGACTTGGACTTGCCTGTCTTTAATTTGGGACTTGACTCGGACTTGAGGTCAGAGACTCGAGACTTACTTGAGACTTGCAAAACAACGGTTTGGTCCCACCTCTGCTATACTGGTATTGATCAGTTATAGGCAATCGGTTTCAGGCGATTGGTTCAGCAGGAGGTAAATCAATTATTATAATAAGACAGTTTACTGGCTGTGAAACTAAGGAGCTCATTGGTCATTCATTGGACTTTAGTGCTTTGGTCACTGATTCTGTAGAAATCTGCAATGTTCCTCAGTCCCCTCTGATACTTTTTCCCTTTTTCTTTTTTTCTCTTGTAAACAGCCATATTTATTTTGATTCAAACGGATCATCTGTGTTTCTAATTGGCTAATCCACCTGTCAATCACGCCCACCAGAAAGCAGATGGCAGACGCTCCAACAGAAAAGCTGCACAGTCCTGTCTAAACTTTGGTGGGAGACAAACAAAATTTACAAGACAAAAGTTGTGTAAATGTCACATATTTCACAAAACTGACTCTTGTGAACTTTAAGTCATGTTAGAATGTTGTTACCTCCACAAAAACAAACCTGGAGTTGTGTTTTGTTTCATTCACACATCTGAGTTTGAATTAGCCTTTATTATTAGTCTGTCTACATCTCCAAAGATCAAAATGTTCTGTTCCACCTTGTGATGTCATGTAGTGGTAGTTTTCAAGTTAACAGTTCCTTTTACTTTTAGTTGAGCAGAGATTGGCCAATCCAGGACTGAAATCATCCAAACGATTCTACTGAAAGCGTATGGAGTTTAAAAAGACAGTGGAGAATAGGTCTGAACCATTTTAAGAAAAAACTGAATTAAGATTTTTCAGGCAGATATTGTGATTTCGATTTCATTTACAGTTTTATTCCAATCAAGTTTTAGTGCACATGAACATTTGCAAACATCACAGAAACTTACATCATACTAGAGTCCTGCACCGACGATTTGATGCTGGACCGTTTGTGCACATGTGTTTACATTTTACAAAAACGAAACTTAAAACCACATGGCTCATTTACATAAACTATAAGCGCTGAAAAAACAGCTCGCTCCTTGTGCGCTGATGTGGTTCAGCTTCTGTCGGACTAAAGGACACGACTCAGTGGAATATGAGTGTTCTTTCTGTGACAGAGGGGTGTTCTGCTGATGGTGAGTCTGTTCTGTGCTTCTATCATGTTGGAGATGGTTCATGTTAAACTTCATATGAATCAAAAGAAGCAGAAAACACACACCAAAATATCTAGAGGTGCAAATGTAAGGAGCAGCAAGACAAAAGTGGAAAAAATGCATAGCACACTCAGATGGCCGACCATGACTGTCAACCATTTTTTGTGCTGTGGTCCAAAGCTAGAAAAATATCTGATGAAGACTTTTTTGCCGAAACGTTATTTTAATAATAAAAAGGCTTTTGGACATCGGCCATCTGAGAGCGCTATGCATTTTTTTTACTTTAAACTTCATACGAATGCCAGGTTTAAGGCAAAAAAAATCGTGGCTTTGACCCAAAATCTTGTAGATCGCAATTTTCGGTCCAAAGCGATAGATCGTTAAGCCTTAGTCGAGAACTTCCTGTATTACCACATGACATCACAAGGTGGAACAGAGTTTTTTCTGTGTGAAGAACAATCAGCCTAAATATGCAGGACTTGTGTGTTAAATACGTGTGAATGAAACTTAACACAACTCCAGTCTCTTTGTGACGAGGAAACAACATTATAACATAGATCAGAAAATAGTGTAACATGAGCCCTTTAAAGCACTAGACTGTTTATTATGTATGGCGTTTTGAATGTGAAAGTCTGTATTTCACTCCCGTACGTGAAAGCTTTGTGCCATCAAATCCTGAGGGACCATTTGGACGAACACAGTGACCAGACCTGAACAAAGCTGCAGAAAAGGTTAGCAGTGACAGGCCCTGGATCGCACCACTCTCCCCTTTTCATTCTCTATTCCATCTTCTGGCATAATCTCAGATCTATCATTTTTCTCCAAGCCTGTCAGAGCACATTTCAAGACTTAAGCCCCATTGGGTCATTGCAGAGGCTCCACACACACACACACACACACACACACAGGCGGCTCGTCTTTCATATGGAAACACAACATGGCAGTATACGCACCTGGTCTCTCAGGCCCAGACATCAGTATTTTCTGTTTATTTAATGTACAAGCAGGACAAAAACAGGACTATTGTGGTTTCAGAACTAGAATTTCAAAGTTAAGTTTCAAAAAAAGGAAAGGGCTAGATTTTTATACCACAATGATGATAAAAAATATGATCTTTTTTTTTTACTTTGGACCACGTGTACCTCTATAATACAATCAAATTAAAAATCAAACATGAATGGAGACGGTATGTTTCCATGGAAATGAAGTAGCTTTAAAAACTACTGTTCATTATTTTTTTCAATTATGTTTCTGTCGGTCAGAAATATCTTGAAAAACATGAGTGGGGTCGCCTCTGCAAAGATCTGACTTGTAAGTTGGCCCGGTGGAATTGCCTGCTCGACTCCATAGGATTAGACAAGTTTAATGTCATACTGTGGAACATTCTGGACAAACCAATAAAATCTAAACTTTAGATGTTATTGTTATCTAGACATTTTCAGTCTCCATATTTCAACCTTTATTTGGTTGTATTTAAATTCTCTCGATGTACAGTGGAAATAATTGAATGAATCACTGACTAGTTCCCTACTAAAAGTATTAAATTACTAAAACAGACTTGTCAAACTCAGGCCCAGGGGCCAAATTTGGCCCGCAATATAATTATATTTGGCCCACTAGATCATATCAAATATGTATTAGAGCTGCCCGCTGGCTACAGATCGGCTATAGAGGCATTATTTATTTAAAAATTTTTAATTATTTTATATTATGCTTGTTCTAGATTCAATCTTTAAGCAAAATTATTATTAAACATTTATTTTAATAAGAAAAGGTTTAACATTACAAATCTCGAAAGAAGCGAAAACATTCAGATGTTGTTGAAATTTTTCAATAAATATTTAGTTTGGCCCACGACTTAGTCCCAGTTTTAAATTTTGGCCTCTGTGAATTTGAGTGTGACACCTGGTCTAAACAAAAGGCACTTTCTCCGTTTTTATTCGCAAGTGTTCTGGTGTAAACAGGCCCTAAAATTGTACTGTTAAAAATGTGTTACACCAAATACATTTCAGGACATAACCAGGTCTAAACCAGGTCTAATTAGTCTAAATCTAGGCCTGTACGATAATCATTATATTGAGTTATTATAGTAATACTCATTGTGGGGACTTTTCTTTGTATTAGAGGGGAATTTTTTGATAATTTTCTGTACTATGATAAGATTTGATCTGTAGAGGGTAGAATAAATAATGACCCATTATAGATACACACTAAATAACTACTTAAGTGCATTATTCATGTTTATTTACTTCTTTCAGCTCATGTTTTTTAACCATACTTTACATTTTGAATAATTTAGGGGGATAAATCTATTTTAGGGATTTAGTGTCATATCCATACATTTTTATTATCGTTTATAGTTCATATTTTCTTCAGCAATATATCTTAACTATCTAAACCAGGTCTAAAATCTGACAGAAGTAGGAATGAATCAAGCCTAAACCAGAACTAAACCAAGACAAAGACAAAACTAGCACATGGCGGCACTCAGTATTTCATAAAGCCAGCGTACACAGAGCACACAGCGCACGCCAAATATTCCCTTTTACATGTATGTGGTGCAGTAAAGGTCACACGTTTAGCAGTGGACAGCCTGATAACAGCGGAGACCTGGATAAACCATCCGTGCAGAGTTTGACAGCGAATAAATCAGATGCCCTGGCTCCGGTCGCGTTGCTGTGTGCACGGCTGGGACTCTTATCTGAAGTGTCAAAGCTAAAGTGAGTAAAAGCCTCGCACCCCTGGGCCCCTGGGAGCCACTAGAACGTACAGTGCTGTTGTGTTATCGCTAAGATGCTGTTTTTTTTATGTTATACCTTTGTCTTTTGTCTTGGGCTTCCAGTTGTAAATGACACAAATATTTTATAAGGATAATTTTTCATAGACGGGAGTTTGAGAGCGTTCTCCCAGTGTCCATGGTGGTAACTTACAGGGAAGAACTACGGATAAAGTGGTTGGTGGTTGAATTGCTGCTCTGCGACGATGCATACTGTTGTGTCTTAGAGCAAGACACTTCACAAACATGTTATCTTTGTATGTGAGGCATATAAAATTGATTTAAAAACGGCGCACAAACGACCAAGACAGCTTCACATCGGGCTAAGAAAATACTTCACCTCTCCAACAGATCCGACCTATAACTTGGGCCTCATCCACACTAGTACATTTTCAAGTCGTTTTCATTGCAGATCCAGTGTTCGTCCACACTAATCCGATGGAAAACGGCTTCAGAGATGGAACGACCTGGTGCAGCCAGCTCCCACAACTTCATCTGAGTACAGATCTGATCCGGCACCGTGTGGACGCCTGAAAACATCGATATCTTGACGTAGGAGCTCAAGTTGTCTTCCTTATTGGACTACGACACTGTGACTTGTGCCTTCCTGATTGGCTGGGTTCGTGACATCGGTCATGCGATGCTAAAACAGTTTAAACAAACCATAGACAAACGGGAAACAGCGTAGTTAGAACTTCTTTCTAGGAGGCCATGGAAAACGAGGAACAACCTTAGATGTCTCTGCTCTCTCTTTCATGCATTCCATCTTCCTCAGCTCGAAATCGGCTGCTAGAACTTCAGACACGCTGCTCCGCTTCCTTGTTTTTACCACCCATGTGACGTCGTGATGTCATGACGACGTGACGCCAGCTTTGTGACTAGCATTTCAGGCGGTTTCGCGTTACTGTGTGGATAGGGAAGGCTTTGATTGCAGATACAGAAACGACGTGTCTGGAAGTAAATCGTTTCCGATACGGTGTTTCATTTCAGTGTAAACATAACCGTAGTCTGTTGGTGCCACCTGCTTGTCGTAACAGAGACAAGTTTAAAGCCGTAATACAGAACATTAAAGGCAAAGCAATAACATCTCCATGGAGACGAGCAGGTGGGAAACCATCCAGCAGAAAAAGGTACATAATGCATCTTTAAATTTATATAATCCATCCATCCATCCATTTTCTTCTGCTTATCTGGGGCTGGGTCACAGGGACAGTAATCTAAGCAGGGACTCCCAGACTTCCATCACCCCAGACACTTCCTCCAGCTCCTCCACGGGGACCCCGAGGCCAGCTGAGAGACATAGTCCTTCCAGCGTGTCCTGGGTCTTCCCCGGGGTCCTCCTTCCGATGGGTATTTTATTATTTATTTAATACGGAAGCCAAGAGGGGTCACAACAAACGCAAACACCGCAACAAATACAAATGCGACAACACAACAAAAAGCCACAACAAACCAAAAAAAAGCCACAATGGAAGTGATCGCGGGACTCTATTTTCCGACGGACCGATCAAGCGGCAAGTGAAGAAGAAGAACTACAACGTCAAAAGAATAATGATAAAACAATAAATTACTTTTACTTATTTTTCCAACTTTCTCACGTTGTAGTTCTTCTTCTTCACTTGCCGCTTGATCGGTCCGTCGGAAAATACAGTCCCGCAGTCACTTCCGTTGTGGCTTTTTAATGTGTTGTGGCTTTTTGTTGTGTTGTCGCATTTGTATTTGTTGAGGCGTTTGCGTTTGTTGTGACCCCTCTCGGCTTCCGTAATTTAATGAGACAGGGACAGCGCACAATTTTCACATTAACCTTAACAGGAGAGATGCATTGTACCAGGTTGTAGCACCAGTGATAATTTCCACCTGTAGTCCCTGGGCAGATTCATTGATTGGTTGTATTTAACTGACCTTGGCTATCAACTGTTCTTCCTGGAGACCTGTGCAGCATGTTTTGGGATAAATATAAGTAATTATATAGACATAGATGGGCCCGGTCAAGCAGAAGTAAACAGCAAGGCCAAAAATTCAAGTTAACGCATCTGATATAAAAACGTATTCAACAGATACATATGTACTCTAGTTTATGAAACTGTTTACCTTTTTTCTGTACCATTTTTGGTTCTAAAGTTACATACGTTTTAAACAGACCATGTATGAAACATGGAACAAAAATTATTTCCCAAATTTCAAAGACCTGCAAATCATGTAAATAAATGGATGTATTTCATCATATCTTGTGTTATTCGATCTTTGAACTGTTGATGAAGGTACATGATTTAAAAAAAAAAAAAAAGTATTTAAAATGATACAAATTTGCTTGGAAGGACTGACATATTTTATAGAAATAGTTTCCTTTCATTTTGAAGTAATATTAAAGTATTCGGAAGAAAAAAGCGACAAATTATGCAAAATCATGCACCTTCTACTTGTTTGCACAGTTTTCCCTCCGTTACTTTTCCCTCCGTTACCATGACCTTTCTTAATAAAAAATCTCATTACTCAAAAAGTAAGAGGTTTTTCAACCTAATCTTGTACCATATGGTAGAAAACTATATGAAGCAAATATTCAAACCAGTTTGTTAAGGATATGTAAGTGAGAACCAAGAGTTATCACTGTTTGTATTTATTGCCCAAAAAGTGCTGCATATTTCATTCCCTCCATTACCAACAACTTGAAAGAATATCACAGGTTTAACTTTACCCTGTTGGAGTGTAACTCTTTCCTACATTCTGATACTTTACTTATTTCAATAGTCCCTCTAGTTTCTGAATAAGAGACATTTGAATGTAAAAAATCTGCCCCTGTTTCCCTCCGTTAACACTTGACCGGACCCATATATATATTAGCACTAATAATAACAATAATAAATGATAAGTGAAGTACAGAAGACTCTAAAAAGCAGTACACCACAGTTTGAAAACCACTACATAGAGAAAATGCCTCAGAGTTTTCTCTGCTGCTGTATCTTCTCTAGTTAACAAACGGCAGCACAGTCTGTCTTGTTTTGTCCATAGGCTCCCGTGCTGTCTGGATCTTTATGTTGTATAGGCCCAGAGTTGCCTTCTCCGCGCCCGCCCACACCTTTTTAACTGGAGAGATGGCCACATGTTTGCAGCGCAGCTCTGTCTCTTATTATTCAGTTTTCACAGAGAAAACGTCATTGCCAAAGGTCTTTTGTCGCTGCTGTTTACAGTCCAGACACAAGGACGACTCCTGTTTGAGTGACTGGATATGAGGAGACAGCATTTAAAGGCAGATTACACGGCAAACACGGACACAAGCTTCTCATGTATTTAAAGAATATATTTGCATACATTAGCCTGCGCATAACAGTTCACTGGAGCCCTTCGCGTAATATTTCTTTATGTGCAAAAATACAAACCAAGTTCATTACCTATAAACTGGATTTCAAGCTCCACTTTGATGTCGTCTTACAAACACAACTCACTTCACATGGAAATTTCAAGCTGAAACTAGACACACATTTAAAATTTTACACTTTTGTCAACGTTAAGAAATACTCTAACAACCAGAGGCACGACACAAACCATCAAGTCTCAATCAAAATCAAGCTTTCTTTTTGGTTTAGTACTCAACTTTATTACAAAAACAACTGACTTCTTACCAAAACGAGATGCACGTTTCAGATTTTACACACCTTTTAGAAGAAATACAGTAATTACCAGAGATACGACTTATTCAAACCAACAAGTCTCAATCAAACTTTCAGAAAACCGAAAATGGAGATGCGCCGAGCCTTTCACATCATTTTTTTTTCTAATAGCGATTAAATGATGTGGCAATAAACGCTAACTCATCCTAACTCAGCTCACTAGTGCACTCCACGTAATACGGTGGAGTTATTATGTAAAAATGAAAATACAAACCGAGCTGATTACCAAAACATTTGATTCCAAGCTCCACCTTAATGACGTCTTACAAAATCTCTTACTTCACATGAAAATTTCACTCTAAAATGAGATTCTCACTTCGGATTTCATGCACTTGTGTCAATGTTGAAAAATGAAATACTGTAACTACCACAGATATGAAACCAACATGTCTCAATCAGAGTTTTCTAAGACATACAGGATTTTATGACACATATGTTGCCTCGAGATCTTGTGAAAATTCTGGTACATCATACGGTCTAAATTAGGGATGTGCCGATCGCATTTTTTTGCCGCCGAGTCCGAGTCCTTTGATTTTGCGCATCTGCCGATACCGAGTCCTGATCCGATACTTGTATAAAACATTATAAAATTAACTAAGAGCAAAGAATAAGATCCAGGATGTGATTATACTGATTTCTGGGCTGAACTTAGTGTGAAAAATCAAATATCCAAAACTTTAATTTTATTAACTTTTCTAACCATTCACCTCATTGTTGAAAATCTTTACTTTTCACAGTCTGGTCTTGGAATGTGTAACTTAGTAAACTTAATGAACTGGACAAAACAGGAACCAGACCAGAATCAGATCAGACCCTGAGACTCGACTCTGCACAGTTTAGAGTTTGTATATTTGATATTATATGGAAGCATGTGCATTACATTTGAAACATTTAGGTTAGTCTACGAAATCCAAATAATACAAGATCTTACCATTATTTGGTAAGACACGGGCCAAAAATCCCAGCTTAAGTGCACCACTAGTACAGCAGTCCGGGGTCGAGTCCACAGTCACGTGATCGGCACCGATTTCCGATCACGTGATAGGATCGGGACAACCCTAGTCTAAATACAGGAACTTTACATCAAATTATTTTATTCTCCTTGTGGTTTATTTTGCACAATCATAAACAATACATTCTGTGCCTTCATTATCATCATTAATATTATTTTTACGACCAGAAATGAAAACAAAAATCCTTATATACTTCACTTTACTTAATTACTTTTTCATTCTTATTACCGTTTCCTTTCTATGTTCATAATCGATAAATTTTAGTGCCTTCTTCATCACGATTATTAGTTTGTACGACCATAAACGAACAAAAAAATCAATAAATAATACATTTATTTTGTAAAATCATAAACGAGCTTCATCCATCTCCTTTTGAGCACGAGGTCCCAAATATGTACATGTGCATATTATTGTTGTTGGTTTTGTTTTTTGTTAGTGTTGGCAATTTTGTTTTACCTTGCTCAAACAAACAAATAAATCAATAAATAAATAATTGTGGGGTGGATAACTTAACACAAACACGGCTTATTTCACTCAGCACATTTCACAAGACAGAAATGAAGCTTTCCTGAAGCTTTAGAATGATCTTGAGCTGTATTAGAACAAGTATAAAAGCACTTAGATTAGACTAGTATACGTCCATGGACCACTGAGGGATTACACAGATATAAGACCACATGGGAATATAAAAGAAGTACTTGAATGTTGAAACTCGCATTCTATTTTCAAAATAAAGAGTTTTTCTTTATTTATTGTGGTATCAGAATCAGTATTGAGTATCAAGTGGGTTTGCAATGCCAAGAATTTCAGCCAATTACCACTCAACTTTACACCAAGCTAAAGTTTGATACTCACAAACTCAACTTACTCGGGAATCTCAGACCAAAATCGGCACATTTCAAACTGTATGTTTTCTAAACCAATGCACTGAGTCCTTGACACTGTACGTTTATGGTTCATTGATCAACTTACTACAGCTTAACTTATTACAAAACCAAATTCAAAATCAGAAGCATATTTAACATTTTACCCACTTTTTCCACTGTTAATACTGTAACTATCACAGATATGACTCACTCAAACCAACAAGTCTCAATCAAAAAATATTTTTAAAAAGCAGAAATGGTGATAGAGAGCCCTTCATTTTTTGGTTCATTAATCAACTTATTCCAAAAACAAATTCATATCAAAATCAGAAGCACTTTTTAAATTTTACACACTTTTTCCCACAGTTAAGAAATACTGTAACTATCACAGATATGACTCATCAAACCATCAAGTCTCAATCAAAATATATTTTTATATATATTATATTTTTTTAAAAGCAGAAATGGAGATGACACAGTATTTTTTTGGTTTACTACTCAACTTTGCTAACTTATTACAAAACAACTTACCGTATTTTTCGGACTATAAGTTGCACTTTTTTTTCATGGTTTGGGTGGTCCTGCGACTTACATATTAAAATTTTCAGACTGACCGTTGCGAGAGGGCACTCTAGGCTTGTGTGTCAGTATCTGCGCAAATCTGAAAAAGCCATTGTCCTGCTGCAAGTAGTGAAATATGCAGCAGAAAACAGTAATGGAGCAACAGAAAGAAAGTTTGGAGTGAGCAAGAACCCTAACCCTGGTAGAAAGCGAGGATGGAGAACACAGCTTCACGGCAACCGTCCTGGAAGTCACTGGACGACAAAGCCTGAACTCCTGTGACAACCGAAGTTGCGCGGAGTTGCTCAGAAGTGACACCGAGGATGAAGAATTCAATGGATTTAGTGATTTGGAGTGAGATCGAGAGTTTGGTAAACTTATGTTCTGTTGTTTATGCTATAGTTTTCTGAAGAACTTTTAATATGTTACATTAACATATTAACTCCTATTCAGTCTGTTGTACTTTATTCTATTGTTATTATTACTATAACTTGCCTTTCAAGATTAAATGTCGGCTCCTTGTCCCTGATTTTATTAATAAATTTACATCAAAAAGTGCGACTTATATATGTTTTTTTCTTCTTCATTGCACATTTTTTGGCTGGTGCAACTTATACTCCGGAGTGACTTATAGTCTGAAAAATACGGTACATTACTTGGAAATTTCATACCAAAATCAACAAAATCCATACATTTTAAATTTTACACATTTTTCATGTTAAGAAATACATTAACTAGTGCAGACACTCCTCAAACCAACAAGTCTCAATCAAAATATATTTTAAAAAGCAGAAAAGGAGATGACAGTGTTTTTTTGGTTTACTATTCAACTTTGCCAACTTATTACAAAAAACAACTCACATTATTTGGAAATTTCAAACCAAAACCAGGCGCACAGTTCAAATTTTACACACTTTCCATGTTAAGAAATACATTAACTACCACAGACACTTCTCATTCAAACCAACAAGTCTCAATCAAAGTTTCATAAAAGCAGAAATGGAGACGTCTTTCCGGGCTCCATCTCCTCCTCGGCTCAGAGCGGTGAACCATAATCTATCAGGGCTCATCAATCCACGAAGAGCTATCAGTCTCCTTACAGCGAATCTGACACGGACTTGAGTGTGGAAATGAAGACTTCTAATAAGAAAGATGTCATCGCTCACGGTTTATGCCATCGCCGCATTAACATATCAAATGTTCTTTTTATCAAGTGAAGATAGAATCGCAACTTTGCCTTTCTCCAAAACCTCTGGGGACATTTTCAATTTTAACGAAATCAAACTCCGCACTGAGACAAAAAAGTATGACTATTCAAGCACGGCTGCTGATACCATCTTATCATCGCGTTAGAAGAAAGAGAGAGATAGAGGAGAGAGGTCTGGAAGTCATGTTTAGCACACCAGATTTCTATGTAAACAAATGAGTCAAATAAAGCCTATTAAAGGTTGTATAGAGGATTTTTTTAAGGGAAAAGAAATACAGTGACAGTCCTTGTGCGCATTCAGAATTACTGTTGAAGTTTCCTGTCTAGAAGTAATTCAGCGACCGACGCGTCAGTTTTTAGACGCTTCGTCTGCTTCGGTCGCGCCATCGCTGGACGAGATCTCCAAGAATCACCTCAGTTTGGCTTTGCTCCTTTTCCTCTTCTCTTCTTCTTTCCTCAAAAACTGACTTTCTTTTGCGGCGAACCGGTCGTGGATTCTCGTGCGCCGTCGCGACAAACTTTGTGCGAAATGCGAGGAAGTGACAGTTCGAAAAAGCCTCTAAGAACCGCTTCATAAACCACGTAATCCCCGCGCTCCTACGAGTCAGTTATACTAGGGAGTTTGATTGACAGCCTAACAGCCAATAGAAAATGAGGCAGCCTCGTTTTCTATTGGCTGATGTTTATCTGGCCGCACTACGTCCACAGTTGATAGATTTTTGTTGTTTTTTTGGTCATCATAATTACAAAGCTGCTTCATCTCTGTAATGGTATTTTAATCTTTCACTGACAGTTTGAAACTAAAAAAAATCCTCCATACAACCTTTAAAGCTTCTGATTATCTGATTAGGGTCGTCAAAAATGTCATAAATCAGACACTAATCGATACTAAAACTTACATAAAGTTACATAATCAGAGTACGAATTATGAGTAACTGTATTCAGTTACAGTTACTGTTTCAGTGAGTGGTAATTGGATTACAGTTACTTTGTTGAAGTAAACGGATTACACGGAGGTATTTTCCTGTTTTCACATTTTGGGCGATATCCCTTTTTTTTCTTTTCGGTAATTCCACTCATTGCTGGACACTAAAACAGGTCTAAACCAGGACTAAACCAGGACTAAATCAGGACTAAACCAGGACGAAACCAGGAGTAAACCAGAACAAAAACCAGGTCTAAAACCAGGACTAAAACAGGACTAAAACCAGGACTAAACCAGGTCTAAACCAGGACTAAAATAGGACTAAACCAGGTCTAAACCAGGACTAAAACCAGGACTAAAACCATGACTAAAATAGGACTAAACCAGGTCTAAACCAGAACAAAAACCAGAGCTAAAACAAGGACTAAAACAGGACTAAAACCAGGACTAAACCAGGTCTAAACCAGGACTAAAACAGGTCTAAACCAGGACTAAACCAAGACTAAACCAGGACTAAAACCAGGACTAAAACCAGGACTAAACCAGGTCTAAACCAGGACTAAAACCAGGACTAAACTAGGACTAAACCAGGACTAAACCAGAACAAAAACCAGAGCTAAAACAAAGACTAAAATAGGACTAAAACCAGGACTAAACCAGGTCTAAACCAGGACTAAAATAGGACTAAAACAGGACTAAAATAGGACTAAACCAGGGCTAAAACAGGAATAAAACCAGGACTAAAATAGGACTAAAACAGGAACTAAAATAGGACTAAAACAAGGACTAAAACAGGACTAAAACCAGGACTAAAGCAGAGAAGAGAAAAATACCAAAAAAGTTCTAAACAAAGAAAAAATACTGACCCTAAAACTGTGTTTTTCCATGTACGATAAGTTTATATAGGAGACGTTATTGTGACAGGCCTAATCAAAATCAATACTGAGTATTAAGTCTTCCTTCCTTATCTAAATCTGAGTTTGACATTTTAGGATCGAGACAAAACTGCGTCTACGTAAACAAAATAAATCACTTGTTAAACCCATTAAACCCTAAATCTAACCTAACGACGCGCTGCCGTGTAACACCAGACCTCCCCGCCATTTCATTAACGCGCACACGGCCGCTAATGCACGCTTTATAACCCAATCAGCCAATCACGACGCTCGGTGCAGAGGCCCGCGTCACATGACTACCCGTACTTTAACCCGGCGTTCATTTGCAGTTAGCTTTGTCATTTTGCGCTAATGTTATTCTGGTGTTTTTTTTGTTTTTTTTTTCCATCCTTTAATGCGATCTGGGAAGCCTCAGCTCCAGCTTCCATGAGTCTAACGCTAAACCCCCCGTGGGCTAAGCTAATCAGTTTCCAGCATTTCTGAGGGAGACAATGATCCCAGCGTTAGCGCCGGCTAATGACAAGCTAACACAATTAGCCTAGCCTCCCCGGAGCACGCCTCTGAGCCGGTGCACACTGTTGCCCCACCTCCTGCTGGCTCCTCATCCACTTTCCCTACATTACTATGGAGTCTAATGGCTTCCTAATAAGAAGACAGATGGAAGCAGGAGGAGAGGCATTCGCGGTCTTCTTGAGTTACTCGCGTGTGGGGGGTTCTGCGCTACATCTATGACCGCACCGGTGTTCAGCGCTAGCCTCTCTGCTAATGGGCTCATTTATTTACACGGTGGTAATAGTATTGGACATTTTAAAGGGCAGCACCCGTGTGTTTCAACATTGCTCCGACACAATATCTAATAATATAAAGGCCTAACAAATCAAAGGTATCAAAGGCAGCGGAGGATGATTTATCGCGCGACTAAGCTGTTAGAAGTTACAACCAGAGCCTCGGCGATTTATCCCTGTATTGTTTTATCGTCGAGAGCGTGGAGAGGAGAATCCGGCCGATAGTCAAACCTTGGATCAAGGAGGAGCAGTGTGGTTTTCGTCCTGGCCGTGGAACACTGGACCAGCTCTACACTCTCCATCGGGTGCTCGAGGGTTCATGGGAGTTTGCCCAACTGGTCCACATGTGCTTTGTGGACTTGAAGAAGGCATTCGACCGTGTCCCTCGTGGTGTCCTGTGGGGGGTGCTCTGGGAGTATGGGGTCCGGGGCCCTTTGCTAAG
Organism: Boleophthalmus pectinirostris; assembly: GCF_026225935.1. Lineage (NCBI taxonomy): Eukaryota > Metazoa > Chordata > Actinopteri > Gobiiformes > Gobiidae > Boleophthalmus > Boleophthalmus pectinirostris. The sequence continues at coordinate 7,171,444 of NW_026571133.1, forward strand.
GGCTGTCCGGTCCCTGTATGACCGGAGCAGGAGCTGTGTTCGCATTGCCGGCAGTAAGTCAGACCTGTTCCCGGTGCATGTTGGACTCCGCCAGGGCTGCCCTTTGTCACCGGTTCTGTTCATTGTGTTTATGGACAGAATTTCTAGGCGCAGTCAGGGGCCGGAGGGGGTCCGGTTTGGGGACCACAGGATCTCATCTCTGCTGTTTGCAGACGATGTTGTCCTGTTGGCTTCATCGAACCAGGACCTGCAATGTGCACTGGGGCGGTTTGCAGCCGAGTGTGAAGCGGCTGGGATGAAGATCAGCTCTTCCAAGTCCGAGGCCATGGTTCTCGACCGGAAAAAGGTGGCTTGCCCTCTCCGGGTGGGTGGGGAGTCTTTGCCTCAAGTGGAGGAGTTCAAGTATCTCGGGGTCTTGTTCACGAGTGAGGGAAGGCGGAATCGCTCTCGATTTACCGGTCAGTCTTCATTCCTACTCTCACCTATGGTCATGAGCTCTGGGTAATGACCGAAAGGACAAGATCGCGGATACAAGCTCTTGAAATGAGTTTCCTCCTCAGGGTGGCTGGGCGCTCCCTTAGAGATAGGGTGAAGGATGGATGGATGGATGTTTTATCGTGAATTTAGACTTGATTTCATTTTCAGTTCATAAAAACAAATATTACATTGGATCCTTGAACATAAAAAAACTTAAAAATCACTTTTACACTACTTCGAATCCTCAATTTAGCCACAGAAAAAAATATTTTATAGCGTATTTTCTTTTGCTATATAATTCCAGATAGGGGTGTGCAAAACTATCGAAATATCAATCTATCGTATCGTTTAATGTGATGATACAGTATCGATATCGTGGGCTGCTGTATGGTTTTATCGAGAATTTAGAGTTGAACATAAAAAAAACTTTTAAAAAATCACATTTACACTACTTCGAATCCTCAAATTAGCCACCGTTTTGCTTTGTGAAAAAATATTTAATAGCATATTTTCTTTTGCTACATAATTCCAGATAGGGGTGTGCAAAAATATCTAAATATTGACATATCGTATCACCTAATTTGGTGATACAGTATCGATATCGTGGGCTGCTGTATCGATATATCGTCACAAGTATTTTTTGGTATATTTTACTCAATTATTTTGTTACAGTTTTGTTGTTTGTTTAGTGAAAAGAAACTCGTTTATGCAACACATTTGACATTTTCACTGTTTTGAGGATTAAAATGTTTGTGTTTCATATTAACTTTGCAAAAGAAGATTTAACAAAGAAGAAGATTTAACAAAGACTTTTAGTATCCCCCACGCTCCCTTCGGGGTCACAGTGACCCGAAGACATTTTTTTTTTCCTTCCAGCTCTCTTGGGGTGGGTCAATCAGATCCAAAAATTTATTTTCAAATAAATTCTTGCCAGGCAAGAAAATAAATTTTTGGGTCTGATTGACCTGCCCCAAGAAAGAAGAAGGAAAAAAAAAATGTCTTCGGGTCTATGTGACCCCGAGGAGAGCGTGAGGGGTATCACAGCCATGATTTAACCATTATTTATATTGAACCATATCGAATCAATTTGAAATATATTGTATTGAATTGAAAGTGCACTGTATGGAGGTATGTATCGTATCGGCAACTTTTTCATGATACCCAGTCCTATTTCCAGATGTCTTGCTTCATATATTTGACGTCTTTTGCATATAAAATGTAGAAAGTAGTAAAAAAAAAATTTAAAAAAACAACAACATTTGACTGTTAGTGTATGTTTCGAAGTTTTCAGCTTGTCCAAGAAAGGGTGGAAGTAAAAGTCTGGAGACCAACTGGACGTCTTACGCAGGAGAAATTTATTTACCATCAATAATTCGGGCCCGGGGGGACATGAAAAGTCAACATAGTCTGATTTCAAAAGAGAACATAGTATGATCTTTGAGTGTTAAAGCCCCTTGACTCTGCTTCCGGAAGAGGAGGTTTATAAAGCAAGTGTGGTGAGACTGTGAAGGCCAGTAGACACCGGTTAGTCAGCAATATGCCACAATTTAGATAATGGTTCATGGTGTAAATTTAGCTTTTGTGAGTCAATGTTAAACCGAGATGTACGTGGAAGATATATTACTTAAATTCTCTTACAGTGTATTTCTCCAAAGTCCAAACTTTACCCCAAATAAACAACATTCCTTGACTAACTGATTTAAAAAGAACCAAGCTGATGACAATGTTAATGATTTTTGCTGCTCTATAGACGACTAGTTTCATAATTTCATAATAAAAACATCAAAATTTTGTTCAGAATTCACTTTTTTGTATGGACTTTTTTGTATGATTGTTTGAAAAATCTGACAGTAAATATGAACGTTTACTTGCACAATTCATAATAAAAACAAAATGTCGGTTTAAGTTTTACTGTGTCTTTATAGATTACTGTACTTTTGTAATTAACAAACTTTTGAGGAGAAAATTCAGTTTGTCGACTGGACAAAGCTGCGAAACGTCTTCAACCAAACTAACTTTTGTTCATGGATTCTACCTGGACGAGGGATTCTTCACATACCACAATTTTGTTGAGAATTCACTTCTTTGTACAAAGTTTTTGCTTGTTTTGAAATTCCCACCGTAAATATGAACGGTTATTTGCACAATTCATAATAAAAATAAAATGTTGGTTTAAGTTTTACTGTATCTATATAAATAACTCTACTTGTTTAATTAACAAACAAACCACAATTTTGTTCAGAACTCACTTTTTGTTTCAAAGTTTCATAATAAAAACATATGTATCAAAATTTTGTTCAGAATTCACTTTTTTGTATGAAGTTTTGGCTTGTTTGGAAAATTCCACAGTAAATATGAAGGATTATTTGCACAATTCATAATAAAAATAAAATGCTGGTTTAAGTTTTGACTGTATCTTTATAGATTACTGGACTTTTATAATTAACAAACAAACCACAATTTTGTTCAGAATTCACTTCTTGTTTCAAAATTTCATAATAAAATCATATGTATGAAAATTTTGTTCAGAATTCACTTTTTTGTATGAACTTTTGGCTTGTTTGGAAAAATCTGACAGTAAATACGAACGCTTATTTGCACTGTTTTGTTCAGAATTCGCTTCTTTGTATGAAGTTTTTGCTTGTTTTGAAATTCCCACAGTAAATATAAAGGCTTATTTGTACATTTAATTAATAAAATACTGGTTTGTCTGTGTCTAAAAATAATTCTCCGTGTCTAAATGAAATTAGAGTCACTTTAGGTCTATCAGACCCTTACAAAACAAGACCAGCTTAAGCCCCCCTTTTGATAAACCAACCAAAGGTGTACGAGATGTTAATGGATCGCTAACACTGATTGGATGTTGATTCTGGTTGTGTTTGGACGATAAAAGGCCCCTGTCATCTGCCACATTACATTGCATTACACAGCGTAGAGTCTTATCACCGAACCACATCGTCAACATGAACTAATGGACCCCACTAATGTGCTCCTGATTGAAAGGCTGAGTTTAGGCTGTGGCTTCACTAATTCAATAGAGTAAACAGACTGGTGCACAAACACGGGCAAGGACAAGTAACCTCAGCAAGCCACAAAATCTGATTAGACATTGTGTTGTTGTCATTCTAATGAAGATGCTAAATATACAAACGTTCATATCCACAAGCAGGAAAAGCAGCTGGGGAAGTGGTTAAAGAACATTTACACATCAAAGGTGAACTATTTAACATTTGGTTGGGTTCCGTCTGTACTTGTTTTCATGGAGATGTCATTGCTGTGCCTGGAATGTTCCACAGTGTGACATTAAACACCTCTACCTTATGGCCTTGTCACACCTTGTCGATTTAACGTATGCTGATGTACCAGAATTTCCCTAAAAGGCTGGCATACGCTGAACTATTGTTGTTGTTGTTTTTTTGTTTTTTCAATTTTCATAAAAAGTTTGACATATACATAACATATTAGTAACTTAAATAGAAGTGTGAAGAATCCCTCAGTTGTCCAGGTAGAATCTACGAGGAGGAGAAAAATCAGTTTATCGACTGGACAAAAGTTAGTTTGGTTGAAGACGTTCCGCAGCTCATCCAAGCTGCTTCTTCAGTTCTGGTCAGACACTTCTTTATATCTGTCTGCAGGGAGGACCTAACTAACTACCGTATTTTCCGGACTATAAGAAGCGCTTTTAAGCCTCTAACCCCATCAAAAAACGGCCTTGCGCCCCGCAATCCAGAGCGCCCCAGCACGACTTCAGTAAACTACAAAGCCGCACCACCCGCAGCGCACATAAACACACACGGAGCAGACAGCGGCCGCACAGCGAAAAACACCCACAGCCGCACTCATCGCTCCACGCCGACGAGGAACGGAACGGAGGAACGAACCGAAAAAGCGAGTGCAATGTGCCACTCTGAGCCACAACTGAACAACTGAGTCACTGCGAACACACCAACAATCCAGCGGTCCCAGACAGCACCCTCCCTACACGCCACAACTGAACAAAGCCCAGAGTCACCGTGAACGAACAAACAAAGTCCCACTGACCCATCCAACTGTTGTGTTTCGTTTAAAGTCCGGTGCGGTTTATTTGTGAAAAAAGTTTGAAAATAGACCATTTAATGACAGTGCGCCTTATAATCCAGAGCGTCTAATAGCCCGAAAAATATGGTAGTCTGAAACTAATACACCTACTTTTTTACAGTTTCTGTTAGTTAGTTAGGCCTACTGACCTCTACTGGATGTGGGGTCTAACAATTGTTAGCGTAACAATTCAGGGTCATAATGGTGCTCCCTCACCTCTGGACCTGACCTGGCTACACCAATTGTTCTCTTGTTTGTTTTGAATTAGGTTTGGGTTAACTTTTGTCCAGTGGACAAACTGATTTTTCTCCTTGCCATCTTATATAGAGCATTTTGACAAGTTATACCAACTAATGCTTAGCGTGCTGCCAGCATCCACAACTTATGCCCAATGCATCGCGCACGGCAGCGTACTGCCAACGTATCTCCAACGCTCACATCTCCTCGCCTATAAAAAGGCTGCCGCTTGACGATTCATAAAAGCTCTAAAGATCGCAGTCGCAACATTAATCAGCATCATGCCGAAGACAGCTGCGAACCATGAAGTCTGGAGGAGTACTGATGGTTTCCTCCCCATTTTTATATACCAACTTCCCTACATGTTCAGTAAGTTCTGTGGTCGTCAGAACATGTCAAATACGTCTGCATGTGTCAATATGTGTTGGAGATAAGTTCGATATAAGTTACACATAAGTTCAAAGCACGTTACTCATAAGTTATGGGTACGTTAGACATTATCTATTTAGTATTTGGTCTTATGAGTAAATTACAATTAACATGTATGAACGGGTGTCAACGACCACATAACTTACCTTCAACTTATGGCCCATGTTTGCTCAAAATCTTTCGACCACCTTGCCGTATGTGGACATATGCCAGCGTGCTTCAGCGAGCTCAGAACTTACACAAAACTTACCTATAACTTATTTGACAATCAGACTAAGCAATAACATCTGCATGAAGAAAAGTTACACAATGCACCTTTAACCACAAACTTAGACCTGTCATGAATAAAATGTTGAAGCAGGATAATCCCAGTACAAAAATCTGTATCCATGATAAATATTGTGGCCCAAAATATACAGTTCCAGCCTTTTTACACTGAAGTCTATGTCGTAATTATCCTGACAAGTCTAATCATAATGATGTTTAGCAGTGTTTTTTTGTGAAGGTTTTCAAAATATACACTTGATATTAAAATGTTCTAATCAAAACAAAAGTTGTAATGTTGAACACAGTGCCCCTCTACGCTCATTACTCCCCACACGAGTTTATGACTTTATAATTCTTCAGCACTTACTTGTACTTGGCATTGACTTCATCCGCCGCTTTGTGATAGTTTTCAGTGGTGACCTTGTAGAACTGAGCGCTCTGCAACAGAGAGAGAGAGAGAGAGGGAGGAGGGAGGGAGGGGAGGGAGGGAGAGGAAGAGGAGAGAGGGAAGAGGGAGGGAGGGAGGGAGGGAGGAGAGAAGAGAGAGAGAGAGGGAAGGAGGGAGGAGAGGAGAGAGAAGAGGGAGGAGAGAGAGAGGGAGAGGAGGAGAGAGGAGAGAGAAGAGAGGAGAGAGAGAGAGAGAGAAGGAGGAGGGAGGGAGGAGGGGAGGAGAGAGGAGAGGAGAGGAGAGAGGAGAGGGAGAGGGGAGAGGAGGAGGGAGAAGGAGGGAGGGAGAGAGGAGGGAGAGAGAGGGAGAGGAGAGAGGGAGGGAGGGAGGGGAAGGAGAGGAGGAAGGAGGAGGGAGGAGGGAGAGGAGAGGGAGAGGGAGGGAGGGAGAGGAGAGGAGAGAGGGAGGGAGAGAGAGAGAGAGAGGAGGGAAGAGAGGAGGGAGAGGAAGGGAGGAGAAGGAGGGAGAGAGAGAGGGAGAGGGAGAGAGAGAGGAGAGGAGAGAGGAGGAGGGAGGAGGAGAGAGAGGAGGGAGAGAGAGGGAGAGAGGAGGGAGGAGGGAGAGAGAGATGGAGGGAGAAGAGAGAGGGAGAGAGAGGAGAGAGAGAAAGAGGGAGGGAGAAGAGAGAGGGAGAGAGGAGGAGAGAGAGGAGAGGAGAGGGAGGAGGGAGAGAGGAGAGAGGAGGGAGGAGAGGAGAGAGAGAGAAGAGGAGGGAGGAGAGAGAGAGAGGAAGAGAGGGAGAGGAGAAGAGAGGAGAGAGAGAGAGAGAGAGGAGGGAGAGAGAGAGGAGAGAGAGAAGGGAGAGAGAGGGAGAGAGAGAGAGAGGAGGAGAGGGGAGAGAAGGAGGAGAGAGAAGGAGGAGGAGGGAGGAAGGAGGAGAGAGAGGAGAGAGAGGAGAGGAGGGAGAGGAAGAGGGAGAAGGGAGGGACGAGAGAGAAGGAGGAAAGAGGGAGAGAGGGAAGAGGAAGAGAAGGAGGGAAGAGAGAGAGAGACAGAGGAGAGAGAGAGAGCGAGAAAAAGAGGGAGAGGGAGGGAGAGAGAGGAAGAGAGAAAGCGAGAGAGAAGGAGGGAGAGAGAGGGAGTAAAAGGTAGAGGGAGGGAGAGAGGGAGGGAAGGAGATGGAGAGAGGGAGACAGGAGAGAGAGGAGACAGAGGAAAGGAGAGAGAGGAGGGAAGGAGAGAGGAGAGAGAACAGAAGAGAAAGGAGACAGGGAGGGAGGGAGTGCGAAACAGAAAAAGAGAGAGGGAGAGATCGAGAGAAACAGAGAGAGACGGAGAGCAAGCGAAAGAGAAGATAAGAGAGAGAGAGAGAAAGAGGATAAGAGAAAACGAGAGAGGATGAGGGAGACAGAGACAAAGGGAAAGAGAAAGAAAGGAGGGATGAGAGGGAGGGGGAGGGAGAGGAGTCAAACGTGAGTACAGCTGTGATTATAATCTTTACACATAAAAAAAAAAATAAAATAAAATCTATCCAATTTATTCCACGGCTCCATCCTCTTTTCCATTAAGGCAACAAGGGAACACTTTAGTCCAGACCTGCAGCCGAAGCTTCACCAAGACCATCAACCGTCACTCAAACTATATTAAAACTTTATGAGAAGGTGTCTGGAAGATATTGGGGTCAAACATGGTAAATATTTAGTTTAGTTATCCATATAAGTGCGTTTTTCGGCTAAGAGAGCGGCGAAAGCAATAAAAACGTCGGCGCCGGGAGCCTTTTAGCCTCGTGGTCGTTATTGTGGTTATTTGGATGGGAGTGTATACAAGCTTATGCAGCCACAAAAGACTCTTGTAATAACACGGCGCAATCCTGTAAGGGTCAGAGGTCGCCGATGGACACGACGGCGGGGCGGGGCAGCGGTCATCATTCCCCCCGTGACCCGTCGCAAATGAACCCACTCAGCGTGAATTACCTCGTCAAACGCGCGCGCACATAAACCAGGGGCCGCACTGCAAAAAAATACATTTCAACTTGGACACAGAAGGAGAAGATGAGAAGATGAGGAGTAGGGGTGTGCAAAAATATCGGAATATCGACATATCGTATCGTCTAATGTGATGATACAGTGTCGATATCGTGGGCTGCTGTATCGATATATCGTCAAGAGTATTTTTTGGTAAATTTTACTGAATTATTTTGTTACAGAGCTACAGTTTTGTTGTTTGTTTAGAGGAAGGTCTAAACCAGGACTAAACCAGGACTAAACCAGGTCTAACCCAGGTCTAACCCAGGTCTAAACCAGGACTAAAACAGGTCTAAACCAGGTCTAAACCAGGGCTAAACCAGGGCTAAAACATGTCTAAACCAGGTCTAAACCAGGGCTAAAACATGTCTAAACCAGGTCTAAACCAGGACTAAAACAGGTCTAAACCAGGTCTAAACCAGGTCTAAACCAGGACTAAAACAGGTCTAAACCAGGTCTAAACCAGGGCTAAACCAGGGCTAAAACATGTCTAAACCAGGTCTAAACCAGGTCTAAACCAGGTCTAAACCAGGACTAAACCAGGTCTAAAATTAAACCAGGATCTAAAACAGGTCTAAACCAGGTCTAAACCAGGTCTAAACCAGGGCTAAAACATGTCTAAACCAGGTCTAAAACAGGGCTAAAACCAGGTCTAAACCAGGTCTAAACCAGGACTAAAACAGGTCTAAACCAGGTCTAAACCAGGTCTAAACCAGGACTAAAACAGGTCTAAACCAGGTCTAAACCAGGTCTAAACCAGGTCTAAACCAGGACTAAAATATGTCTAAAACAGGTCTAAACCAGGACTAAAACAGGTCTAAACCAGGTCTAAAACAGGTCTAAACGATGCTGTGTGGACCGTGTCTCCTCTTCCTCTTCTATCAATAATATTTTAATACGGTTGAGTAAAGTCTGGGCTTTTTATTGTCTTTTATCAGACAAAACATCTTGTATTACGATATCCTAGTCTTTGCTTCTCTACAGCAAACCAAGTAATCCAAAGTATTCAGATTACATTACTCACTTTAAGTAATTTAATGGATTCCGTTACAAACTACAGAAAGTTTTGTGTGCCTGATTGTTAGTGGTGGTCATCGGTAGAGGTATGCAAAAATATCAGAATATCAATATATCGTATCGCCTAATGTGATGATACAGTGTCGATATCGTGGGCTGCTGCATCGTTATATCGTCAAGAGTATTTTTTGGTATATTTTACTGAATTATTTTGTTACAGAGCTACAGTTTTGTTGTTTGTTTAGAGGAAGGAAACTCGTTTATGCGACACATTTGACATTTTCACTGTTTTGATGATTAAAATGTTTGTGTTTCATATTAACTTTGCACAAAAAGTGATTTTACAAAGACTTTTAGTATCACAGCCATGATTTTGCCTTTATTTTTACCCATATTGAATCGATTTGAAATATATCATATCGAATCAAAAGTCCACTGAATCAAGATATGTAACATATCGTGGCCTGTGTATCGAGGTATGTATCGTATCGGCAACTTCTTAATGATACCCAGCCCTAATGAGAAGAGTGAAGGGGACGATGAGATGATTAATTTTTAATAACTCAATTAAATCATTGCATTTATATAGTGCACCTAAAGAGCTTTACAGTGCATCAGTCATTCTCTCCACGCATAGGCTACATTTACACCGAAATTAATCACTGTATCACCGTACTGGAAACGATTTGCATCCAGATACATCGTTTGTGTCTGCAATCAAAGCCTTTCCTAACCACACAGTAAAGCGAAATGGCCTGAAACGCTGGTCACATGACGAGGCTGGCGTCACAATGTCACTTGGGCGGTAAAAAGAAGGAAGTGGGGCACCGTGTCTGAAGTTGCAGAAGCCGATTTCGAGCCGAGGAAGACGGCAAGCGTGAAAACAGTCTTTTCGTGGACCGACAACGATGTTCAGTTGTTACTACATACTACATATTTTTAAGATGAGCATGGCGGCTCAGAGTGTGGATGACTGATGACATGAACCCAGCAAATCAGGAAGGCGCAAGTGATAGTGACATGGTCCAACAAGGACGGCAACTAGAGCTCCTACGTCAATGTATCAATGTTTTCAGTCGTCCACACAATGCAAGATCAGATCCATACTCAGATGAATTCGTGGGAGTTGGCGGCACCAGATTATTCCGTCTCTCGAGCCGTTTTCCATGGGATTAGTGTGGACGAACACCGCATCCACAACGAAAACGACTCGCGTATGTACTAGCGTTAATGAGGCCTTAGCAGTGGCAACATACTACTGCACCTACAGCTCCTCCAGGGTAGACCGCACTGCAACAAAGCGTGGCCAAAATTTAAGATATAAACACTTAAATCTATCAGAAAATGACCTAAAAGTAGTGAAATTATCTGTCCATGCAACACGATGATTTTAAGATAAGATAAAATAAGATAATCCTTTTGTGACAAAGACGGCCTTTGTCCCCATTTTTCACCTTAGTTCAGTTACATCTATCTGTATCAACTAAACAGCTAAATAATAACTATCCCGGGTTTGTTTTATTTAGTCTTTGTTTAATTGATCACATTCACACAGTTACGTTAAATTCATTTTATTTGGTTATATCCCTTCATTTTTGTTTAAACTTACCACCTTTACCTGTGACTCCACATGGTCTGGGAACAAAAGAGGGGGCGTGTCCTTTGGCAGCCATATTTATAGGCTCAGGGGGAGGTGTTGGCCCAGACCATGTGGAGGGAAGCCTCAGAAATGGTTCTCTTTGTTTTATCAAATGGGTTATTAGAATTTTGGTTTCAGTGTATCTAGTTAAGTTGGAGCACTGTTCAGTTTAAAAGGGGGATTAGGCTTCAGAAAATAATTTAAGGCAGCACCAGTAAGGAAAGGAAATTGCTACAGTTTTCCCCGTAAGTTGGTGTGAACCCAGGGGGAGGGACTTCCTCTCTGGGGGGTATATAAGTAGAGGCAGTTTAATCAGTAGGGAGGTCACCATCAGTGCAGCCAGGTGCCTGTGGGTATTTTCTTTTGTTGCGTTATTTTCTGTTGCTTTTGTTTAGTTAAGCACAGTTCTTTTTTGTAAATATGTATATAATTTTGCCCACGACTTGGAAGGATCCAATAAAGAATTTGGTTTGGTGAAGGACAACTTTGCACTGGACTCTCATTTTGACCACTTGGGCCAGCTTCCCCACACCTTTATTGTCTCCCGTGAGAGAAATTTGTCTTGGGACAGGGGGTAACATGCTTTATCAAAAAACAGAACAACACAACACAAAGCACCACATAAACAAACACCATAGAACAGAATAAATACTTAAAAATTACTTGACAATTTATCTTAAAATAAACCACCTCTAGACTAGACTGTCTCCGAACGACTAAGTCAATAATAAACCTGAAAACAAGATGAATAACCTGATATAACTTTCAAAATCCTGGCCAGATCAGAGAAATTGTACAGCGTGGTCGAAGAGAGGCTGCTAATCTGTGCCACTGGCCCGTCCGATTACTAGGGCTGGGTATCATTTAGAAGTTGCCGATACGATACATACCTCGATACACAGGCCACGATACGATACACATCTCGATACAGTGCACTTTCGGTTCAATACGATGTATTTCAAATCAATTCAATACGGTTCAATAAAAATAAAGGCTAAAAAGTCATGGCTGTGACACTAAAAGTCTTTGCGAAACCACGTCTTGCGCAAAGTTCATACAAAACACAAATATTTTAATCATCGAAACGGTGAAAATGTCAAATGTGTCGCATAAACGAGTTTCCTTCCACTAAACAAACAACAAAACTGTAGCTCTGTAACAAAATAATTCAGTAAAATACACCAAAAAAACACTCTTGACGATATATCGATACAGCAGCCCACGATATCGACACTGTATCATCACATTAGGCGATACGATATATTGATATTCTGATATTTTTGCATATCTCTATCAATGACCACCACTAACAATCAGGCACACAAAACTTTCTGGTAATCCCCTACAGATTACAGATTACATACACCAAAATGTAGTTTGTAATGTAATCCATTAAATTACTTAAAGTGAGTAATGTAATCTGAATACTTTGGATGACTTGGTTTGCTGTAGAGAAGCAAAGACTATAATATCGTTATACAAGATGTTTTGTCTGATAAAAGACAATAAAAAGCCCAGACTTTACTCAACCGTATTAAAAATATTATTGATAGAAGAGGAAGAGGAGACACGGTCCACACAGCATCGTTTAGACCTGTTTTAGACCTGGTTTAGTCCTGGTTTAGACCTGGTTTAGACCTGTTTTAGACATATTTTAGTCCTGGTTTAGACCTGTTTTAGTCCTGGTTTAAACCTGGTTTAGACCTGTTTTAGACCTGTTTTAGACATATTTTAGTCCTGGTTTAGACCTGTTTTAGACCTGGTTTAGACCTGGTTTAGACATATTTTAGTCCTGGTTTAGACCTGGTTTAGACTTGGTTTAGACCTGGTTTAGACCTGTTTAGACATATTTTAGACCTGGTTTAGACCTGGTTTAGACCTGGTTTAGACCTGGTTTAGACCTGGTTTAGACCTGGTTTAGACATATTTTAGTCCTGGTTTAGACCTGGTTTAGACCTGGTTTAGACCTGGTTTAGACATATTTTAGTCCTGGTTTAGACCTGGTTTAGTCCTGGTTTAGTCCTGGTTTAGTCCTGGTTTAGACCTGGTTTAGACCTGGTTTAGACCTGGTTTAGACCTGGTTTAGACCTGGTTTAGTCCTGTTTTAGACATGTTTTAGACGTGTTTTAGACCTGGTTTAAATCCTGGTTTAGCCCAAAATGTGAAAACAGGAAAATACCTCCGTGTAATCCATTTATTTCAACAAAGTAACTGTAATCCAATTACCACTCACTGACACAGTAACTGTAACCGAATACAGTTACTCATAATTTGTACTCTGATTACGTAACTCCGGTACATGTAATCTGTTACTCCCCAACGCTGGGTACGATGAGAAAAGCGAGGGGGACGGTGAGATGATGAGAGGCAGAGGGACGTGGCGCAAACCGAAGTGTAAATTGGTGGGACTGGGCGTACGGCGAGTGGACGGGAGGAGTATTTGGAGCGCGGCGAGGAGTACGTAAACTCTGCTCCCATCGTCTACCTCGCCGCTTCTCCACAGTTAGTTCTGCCGGGCTGAATTCACGCCAGCTCCAGTCGCGCTAATTTCTCCAGCTCAGAATCCACAGACTCGAGTGATTAAGATCAAACTGATAGAAGATGTGCTCATTAATGCTTGGCTGCAGGTGCTCGGGTTTTTGGTGGTGACTAAATCAGTTCAGAGAGCAATTTTAGGTTTATTTTGAATTTGTTTTAGGCATATGAGATCATCGCTTTTCCTCCTGATCGGATTAGTGCAAATGAGAAGTCTGTATCGCGCAACACATTTTTGTATCGAAGAACTAAATAATATAAAATTCATCAGTAAAACCATTATTTGATAGAAAAACAGACACAGTTCAGTTTTTGCCTCAAGTAAAAAAAAAAAAAAAAAAAAAAAAGGGGGAAACAAATGGCCTGGTTGAGACCTGATTCAATCCTGGTTTAGTATAGTCCTGGTTTAGTCCTAGTTCAGGCCTGGTTTAGTTCTGGCTTAATCCTGGTTTAGACCTAGTTCAGTCCTGGATTAGTCCTGGTTCAGTGCTAGTTTAGTATAGGCCTGGTTTAGGCCTAGTTCAGGCCTGGTTTAATCCTGGTTTAGTCCTAGTTCAGTCCTTGTTTAGTTCTGGCTAAGTCCTGGTTTAGACCTGGTTCAGTATAGTCCTGGTTTAGACCTAGTTCATTCCTGGTTTAGTCCTGGTTTACTCCTGTCTTAGTCCTGGTTCAGTATAGTCCTGGTTTAGACTTGGTTCAATAAAGTCTTGGTTTAGTCCTGCTTTAAACCTGGTTTAGACCTCAGTATAGTCCTGGTTTGGACCTGGTCTGGACCTGGTTTGGTTCACTATAACCCTGGTTTAGTCCTAGTTCAGTCCTGGTTTCGTTCTGTTTTAGTCCTGTTTTAGTCTTGTTTTAGTTCTGGTTTAGTCTTGTTTTAGTTCTGGTTTAGTCTTGTTTTTGTTCTGGTTTAGTCTTGTTTTTGTTCTGGTTTAGTCTTGTTTTTGTCCTGGTTTAGTCCTGGATAACTATTGTCCTGATTTAGACCTAGTCCAGTCCTGGTTTAGTCCTGGTTTAGTCCTGGTTCAGTCCTGGTTAAAAACACTTGTGAACGAAACCACAGAAAACTTCACGCATATTTTTGATTAGGGTACAACATTTAAAAATCTAATAAATAATAATGAATTTGTAAAAAAGTCTATTTCATTTCAACATAAACCAAATGATTCTAGTGAAGGTGTGTGGATTTTAAAAACACAGTGGAGCACTTCTTATAGTCTACATATGCAGGATTTGTGTGTTAAACATGTGTGAATGAAACAGGGTTCAGAATGTGTAAATATTAAATTCATTGCAGTAGTTTTCAAGTTTTGAGGAGCTATAACAAAAGTATCAATGTAATGTAAAATATCAGTATCAATGTGAATTTTCAGCAAACATTAGACTGAAAATAGTTATTCGAACTTAATTGTAGAGAGGATTTTAGATACCGACGTGTTTTTAGTCACCTTCTATAACAAACACTGCCAAAAAGATCAGAAAATATCGTAATCTGAGCCTTTTCCCCGTCACAGATCTTGGTGTTTTTGCAGTGTAGAGCGCTCAGTATACTGCCCTGGCCTGATGGTTATGGGCCTGTCCTGAGAGCCTGTTATGTCGTTTATGATGGAGCAGTGAGAGGCCGTAAAAGATGATGGATGCTTTGATTGAGACCTGCGAGTTTATGTAGTGTCGACTAAAACAAATGGATTGTAATAAGGTCTGCAGTCAGTCACACTGGAGACGTCGCGGAGAATAAAAGATGCACAAACGCGCTTGTATTTAAACAAAAGGTTTCTACGTGGATGAATACATTTATATGGCCTTGTTCAGCATATGTTAATAATAAATAACACAAGCTTTATTGATACTTTGCAGTGACATCGCGCTGGGGGGGTTCTACATGTGTTTCTATTGTTGGCATTGTCAGAAATGTTAAAAAAAATATATGTTAACACTTTATAATAACTACACCTTATTTAGCCTTAATAAAGCATGAACAAAGACTTAATTAATAATGATTCACGCTTAGTAACTACTTAATTACTACCTGAATCAGCATTTAACTTGCACTTAATTCGCCTGTGCTGTAGTTACTCATAAGTATTTCTTACTTAGTTACTCATGAACTAACCGTTTGTGTGTGCATTTGTAAATGTATATTTAAGTCCAAATTTGAGCATTTATTAATGATTAGTAAGCCATGAAAGAATGATTTACTAGTAATGTATTATTGTTTCTCTGGAATTTGACCAACCTTAACAAATGTTTAATAAAGCATAATTAGTCTTCACTTTAGAAAAGTTCTCAGAAAGACTTAACTAACAGATAACAGCTGCCGGAATTATCATTGCATTGCATTATTAGTAAATCATTCGCTCATAGTTTACTAATCATTAATAAATGCTCAAATGTGAACTTAAATATGCATTTGTAAACATGCAAATGGTTAGTTCATGAGTAATTAAGAAGTATTGAGTTACTATTTAATGTTAATGTTAATTTAATGTTAAATTAACTCTAGAACAGACTGGACTCATATAAACTCCGAGAAAATGTTAAAGTTGATTCTGTGAGAGTCAATTTTAACACTCCGCTTTTTGCTGTGTATGTAATAGGGATGGGCATGATTAATCGATTAATCGATAATTGATCATTAAGAATTTCATCGATTACGTTCATTTTAATCGACAAACCGAATGTAGGTTGCTGTGTGTAGTGACCAAACAGGGTCCGTACATGTGTCTCTCTGCATCAGAAGGAGCGAGACACAAACAGAAACATTCGGTCAGTCTGCAACGTACCGAGCACAAATGTGTATTTAACGATGATTTGTACAAGAAATTCCACGCTTTCCATTCCGGTCGGGACAAGTGTGAGTCCATGTGCACAGTGAACAAAGCAGGAACATATGTTTTGGTGTCCAGTGGGAAAAAGTTTTACCAGGTGAGAGTCGCACAATGTCGATGACGAGTCCCAACCTCCCTCCCCCCGTACGGTGTCCTGGTTTTGACAAACGCAAATATGGTCACACTAACCTGTATTCACCTGAGTCATGTCTTTTAATCCGACAGAAATTGAACCGCATCAGCGACACAAGAGCTGTAGTTTTATCTTCGCTTAGTTTATGCAAATTAGCGATGCGGTTTTAAGTTTTGTTTCTGTGAGATTTGCGCAAAACTGAATTAAACACATTATAATGTCAAACGGGCTGATGTGGCTCTAGAGTCGTTACGGTTTATATGTCGTAAAGTTGAATTTATTTATGCAGATTAGTAGTGCAGATAGTAATAATAATGATGATCATTTTAATATAAAAACGTTAATGATTAATCGATAATCGATCGTTAATTCTTCCGACGATCGATTAAGAAAATTTCATCGAATGCCCATCCCTAGTATGTAACGTTTCTGGTGGAGGAAACGCCACTTGTTTGTCTCCACGGAGATGTTACTGCTGTGGCATAAAAACCGATCCACCTCCATGAGACAAGCAGGCAGAGTCACGAGTCACATCTGCGGAGGAGCGAGCCCACTCACCGTTAACAAGGCGCGTTTGTCGAAGTGCTACTGTTAAAAATACCTGTGATTAAATAATTGCGAGATTGAAACGCTTAATGCCATACTGTGGAACATTCAGTACAAAAACAATACAATGTCCATGGATCCAAACCAGGCGTGCCCTCCATCAGAAAAGCTACACAGTGAACATTGAACCTTTAATTATTGTTTTCTAGTAACAGATATGTCAACAAATGGCAAAGCACTTAAGAACATCAGAATGGAACAGTAAATGCATTCACAGCCTCTAAAAAGGCTTCTGAAAAAATGATAATTACTGGTTTGCAAATCAAAATTCAGTGCAGAGAAAGATGTTATAGTATGTCTGCCGATTCCCTGTGTTAGACATTTCAGCAGAAGTGTAAAACCGCTTTTATTCGTACTTTTTGGGCTGTGTTTTGGCAACAAAGGAGAAATAAATTGAACCTGAAGTAGTCTGAGGTTTGATTTTATTTTCTGCATTTTGCCTTCAACATCAAGCAAATGTTGTGGTGCAAAATTATACAGTTAAAGACATTTTTATGACAAATTTTCTCTGCCTTTCCAAGCCCCATCTGTTTTGTGTTTATTCCTAGTGGTGTTTTCATTGCTCAAAATTACCAGTAGGTAGTTGAGTCACCTTTTTGTCACTATGGAGATAGATAAGTTTAATGCCATGCTGTGGAACATGTATAGAAATAAAATCATCTCCATAAAGACAGGCAGGTGTGGACCCTTCTCCGAAAAAAGTTACGTAGTGCATGTTTAAAGGGACAGCCTGGAATTTTGGACATAGGGCCTCATTTCCTAGTGAGCCAGAGTGTCGGAGACGTGTTTAGACGCTTTTTAAAAATAATCCATCCAGTCCTTGTATTTGCAGAGGTCGCTGGTGCTAGACTAGTGCATGTCAATGGTCATAGTTATCCTGCCACTAAAAACACTCCACAAAACACCCGAAGCAAATCTATTATTACACCAGACTGTCGATGTGAATGTTTGTTTTGATAGAATAATTTTAAAAGTACTCTTTACAGGCAAAGGGATAACATCTAGGCCTGTAAAGATAAGAGATTTTGCTGGACGATTAACTGACCAAGAAATTATTCAGATAAACGATAATATTGACATTTTGAGATCAATTTCAACTAATATGGAATAAAAATGCAAGTACATCCTTTCAAAGATTTTTTTATACAGAGATTACACACGTCTCTTGCAGAAAGAGCCACTGTCGTGTCTGGTATCGTGTCGATGTCTTGTGGGATTTCTGTGGATTTCGGGCTCTCTCGGTGGCGGGGCAGGTGTGTCGGCTGTTGGGGTTGGAGCTATTTCTTTACATTGTTTGTGCGGTCACCTCTATTTGACGCATGTGGGCCGTTGAGATGTATCCCACTCACTGGTGTTGATTTGGCTTCATGACTTGTTTTGTCACACGCCGATGAACTGTTTTGTCTCTCTGATGGTGGTGCTGGCAAATGCTGCGGCTTCATGTTCACTGCACAGACAGCGGCGCTTTCTGCACTCGGGCTGAGCGAAGATCATAGACCGTATATATATGGGGCATAGCTAACACGCTAGCCACCATGTACCAAATAGGAAGTGCACCAGGAGGCTCTGCCGGCTCCTTCTGACTCTGGCTCCAATTGACTTACATTAGGATATTGTTGCCCCTCTCTCTGTAACTGCTGCAGTGAGCCTTGTCATTTTGGTCTTAAAATATTCATATTAACCTGCGACACATGATCCTGTTTTGTTTTTTTTGCTACTTTGTCAAAAAAATCCTATTCATAACATCGAGCCTTGCTCCAGATTCGCTCTTGTAACCGGGAGCATCGTAAGCCTTATCTGAGCAGCACTGAACGCTATGGGTGACGTCACACTCGCTTAGTCCACTTCTTTTATACAGTTTATGGGGCAGATCTGCTGTGTTGATGAAGAAATAATCCGTCTATACCATAGCTCCATGGTTTATACTAGGGGTGTCAAACATCCAGTCCTTCAAGACTGATCTGGCCCTTGGCTGATTTTGTACTAAAATATTTTAATTATATTTTCTATTAAAATATTGGTAATTTTCTGCACCATTTAGCACAGCAGAGTCTCCAGGGTCTCTGTACGTGGCCCCTCCCACCAGAGCAGCACAAATGAATACTTAGCTCTTTCCAAACGCTCTTAAAGGACGATCGATTTGACTGTTGACCGTGACACCCTCATCAGAAAAATGTCCAACATGAGAAAAGTGGAGCCGAGTGCAGGATTTTCCAAGAAAAATGTACTTATTCCTGTTTGCATACAAGTTAATGTTAAAATATTGTGATGAAATTGCATTTTTCTTTTAAGTTTCAGGTTGTTCATAATATTATAATATTTTGTAAAAGAAAGAGTTCATCAATTAAAAAAGATTTCTATAATAGATTTGTGTTTCTCTGCACAAATATTTGAACCTATTGCTATTTTTGGGGTTTATATGACATGAGTTTTCTGATCCGGCCCCTTTGGGATCAAAGTAGGTTGGATACGGCCCCCGGACCAAAATGAGTTTGACACCCCTCATCTATACAGTCTGTGCTGTTCATTCAGTCGTCATTACACTAAGGAAACGAGAGGAGTCAGAGAGCGATAGAAGACTTTTAACGTTCGGTCTCTTTGGTAGAGAGAACGAGAGAGACAAGGAAAACAAACAAGCAAACAAATAGAAATGATCGCAGCCGGAAAAGTTATCTAGCGCATTAAAAGTTATCGTACGATTCATTGATTTATTGAGTATTATTACAGGCCTAATATCTTCATGGAGACAAGCAGGTGGTGGACCCTTCCCCAAAAACTTACACCGCCCACCTTTAATGATTGTTTGAAATGCTCGTCCAGATTCAGCGACACCTCTACGAGACAGATGACAGACGCTTGGCTCGCGGTGTGATGCGCTCCCAGCTAACCCCCTGCAGCCAACGCATTTATCATAGTTTGGTTAAGATCAATAGGAATGAACTGCACTGCTGAAGAGATCAATAGGCGTGTGTTGCCGGGCGAACGAAGATGAGACATGACAATGGTGACAAAGCGTGATGCAGTTTTGAGCCCTCTTCATTTGGCGCCCACTTAAACGGAGAGAGTTACCAACGATCCAAGACGCTGCTCGGTCTTCGCTCCTGCACATCGCTGACACTGGGGCACTGTGGAGCGTCAATACAAGGACAGCCACGCAATTTAGAAATAATTAAAAGACGATGTTGTTTTTCTTAAAAGACGGGATTTGTGAGCAGAATGAATGAGTTGGGAGCTGATAATCAACGAGTTTCACTGATAATTTAAGAAAAAAAGTTGGGTACATGTTCAAGGTATGGTCACATTTTATATAGCGCTTTTCCGCCTTCAAGACACTCAAAGCGCTTTACGTCAAGGAACCACTCTCCCGTTCAGACGCACATTCATACACAAGTGTCTGCAGAAACTGGGGCGAGATGGGTTAGTGCAGTGTTTCCCAAACTTTTTTTTTTTCTGGGGACTCACCTTCGTGACCCCAGTCAAGAGACATTTTTCGTAAATCAAAAAATAAAGGTGGATTCATTAATCATTAATGAGGATATTTTATTGTTGACTGAGTGATCGTGTCTCTCTGAACAATTAGTATTACTCAAGTTTTAAACAATGAAAAACAGTAATTGAACCAGCAATAAAAGGATCCAGAAGTATCCTGAAGAGCACTGACCTTTGCTGATTTATCAACCTTCTTTTTGGACAATCAAGCAAGCGTTTCTCAACTTCAGCAGCAGGAAGACTCGTTCAGGTCAGGCAGATAAGATTCACTGACTCACTAACTCTCTCAAGTGTCAGAACTGTATATTGCAGACCTACACACAGATCGTGACAAGACAATCCAAAAAAATCTTTTGCGACCCACTTGAGGATCACAACCCAGCCTTTGGGAAACAATGCATTGGTGTCTTGCCCAAGGACACAATGACAGCATTCATCTGTGACAGCTGGAATTGAATCTCCAACCTTGAGCTCTGAGAAACAGTCCAACTGAGCTACTGTTGCCCCATGAGTTCTGTAGCACTCACACTTGACAGGAAAAAGGTTCTGGGTTTGACTCCTGAGTCATTTGGGCTTGAGCAAAAGAAAATTCTGTCAACTGGACAAAAGTTTTAGAGTGAAAACGTTTCCCAGTTCATCCAAGCAGCTTGTTCAGTTGTGGTCCAAACCCCGAGGTCTCAAAATGGCCACCCATTCAAGTCAATGGGCCGAGCTCAATGGCGCATGACTTCAAATTCGCCTTTAGCACGGCGAGGTACTTCCGATGGCTCTGAGTCGATTGAGCAAGTGCAGTAGTGCTCGTTTCTCCCGCAGACACACGCAAATGTACGTGAGTGCACGCACAGAGTGAGGTCTCATGTATCATGTGATCGCTTTGACCAATCAGAGTGAGAGAATCTAACCATTATAAAGCTGTTTTTAAGACAACTGAAGAATTTTGAGCTGAGAAAACGTTTATGATCTAAAAATAGGTAAAAATCGTCACAAAATCCGACATTTTTGAAAGTTGTGTCCTGTCAGCCGAAAATGAGCAGATACATTGCGCTCTACGAGAAAAATCCTGTCTCAGCCCAGGGGATTTCTTCAGTCGTAGTACCAGTAAGTGACCACTACATCAACTGGAGGCACTTACAAGCGGGAAAACCCCATCCGGTTATTTTAATAGATCCATGTGCTGGTTAGATTTCTGGTGGACACTGCTTTAAATCTGTCTGAAAGGAGGAGCCAACTACACCGAAATTTACACACCTATTTGTTTACAGTTTCTTTTAGTTAACTAAGTCTGTTAAACCACACTAATGGTTCATCTTTAATGGAAAAGCGGCGAAACATCATCAGTCTAAAACTTTTGCTCAGTTGACAGAATTTTCTTGTGCTGTGGATCCTACTGAGGGGTTACAGAGACATCTTTCAGTGTGGAGTTTGCATATTTCTCCTCATGTGTGGGTGGGTTTCATTCGCTTTCCGCCGTCAACCCAAAACATGCACCACAGGTCAAATCCTCCAGTTAAGGTAGACCAGGAAATCAAGCAGAAACGGGAGCAGTGGGCGGCCGCAGAGCAGAGCCTTGGACACATCTTGAGAGACGGTCATGGTCAGGAGTATCTTTTCACTTTCAAGGACTTTTTCATTTAACGCACTTTTTACTATTTTCAAACAATGGTGGGAAAAATGTAAATCAATATACAATCCTCAAACTTCCTCCAACGAAACTGAATTGTTAAAGCACATGTAAAAGTGTAAAAGTACCCCGCTAAAATTAAACATGACTGGGAAGTTCAGCTTATTTTAAAATAAACACAAAATTTTGTCTCTGCTCACTTTTCAGCCTTGACAGTAACATCTGCTTAAAGTGCTTATGTCAGGTGATACTACAAATTTCACTAAAAACACAGTGAAGATCATTATATTTGAGATTTTACTTTAAAAACTACATTGCTTTTCCAGAGTTTGGCATTTTTTTAAGGTTTCGCTGTAACTATTACCAAACAACCACCTCCTCTAAGGTACAATTTAACTGATTTGATGAATAAAAAATACAGGAAAACACCTTTATTTTGCTGAAATAATGTTTAAAATATCAGAAAAAATGTGTTTGTTTTGTGTAAATTGTGTGGAACTTCTGGATGCAGCTCATGTCAACAATATTTATTTATTTGTTTATTTATTGCTCATGCTATTATTTTGTTGGCATTAATTTAAAGAGAACAACAACAACAAATCCGAAAATTAACATAAATACATATTTCTACGATTATTTGCCTTATCTTTGCGGCATGAACAAAAGGAACAGGAAGAAGATACATTTTATAAACTCTGCTCCTTTCACAGATCAAAAAATTTAACATTTCTTTAATAATCGTTCCCCACCCGATATAAAATAGAACTCTCAACATCCTGTAATTTTCAACATATTTTTCAACTTTTCTGCTTCTTGGTTGGTGTAAAACTACAATTTATATTTACAACAGGTATTATCCCAACACATTAAGTCAAAATTTGAGAATTCATATGCACTTTGAAACCCCAAATGTCTTCAGAAGTAGCCTAAACTACTAACTACAACACCAAAATATCTGTGTACCGTATTTTCCACACTATAGAGCGCACTCATAAGCCTCCAACCCCATCAAAAAAACAATTGCTCGCCCCACAATCCAGAGCAACCACGCAGCGAAAAACACCCGCAGCCGCACTCATCACTCCACGCCAACGAGGAACGGAGGAACGAACCGAAAAAGCGAGTGCAATGTGCCACTTCTAGACACGACTGAACAACTGAGTCACTGCAAACACGCCGACAATCCAGCGGTCCCAGACAGCACCCTCCCTACACGCCACAACTGAACAAAGCCCAGAGTCACCGTGAACGCGCCAAACAAAGTCCAACTGACCCATCGAACTGTTGTGTTTCGTTTAAAGTCTGGTGAGGTTTATTTGTAAAAAAAAAAAAAAAAAAGTAAAAAATAGACCATTCAATGACAGTGCGCCTTATAATCCAGAGTGCCCTATAGTGTGGAAAATACGGTAATGTCTCAGTCATCCAGTCAGGATTCATGGCAAAAAAAAACCCTGTTGAATTGAAGTTTTTAGAGCCCTTCTCCGTGAAAGTAGCTTCTTCAGTTCTGACCAAAACATGTTTATTTGCATACAGACAAAGTAAAAGTTTTAAAGAGTTAACTTGTAAGCCCTGCCAGATCAGTGTCCCGTTGGCCTTCAAACAAGTGCTCCTCTGTTCAGACAAAGGAACTGTCAAGAGTAAGGAGAAGGACTTAAAAGAGCAGCTTATTTGTAGATAAAAAGACTAAAAAAAGATTTTGGCTTCGCTAAAGAGGCAGGAGTAAGACTTCTCCTGGGCCTAAAGATTGAGCTGTTCGGAAAAAGAAGAAAGAACCAGCCAAAGAGCCAAGTTTGGGCCTATACGAGCGGAATACTAAGTGTCCGCTAACAATGCTATGCTAAATGGCTAAAGCAGCGCTAATCAGAGCGCTAATCCACCTGGAAGGACAAAGAGGCAGGGGACAAATGACTGCAGATGCTCTGAGAGAATAGTCAATGTAAAACAGACTGGCTACTGGCACTGGAGCACCTGCTTAAAATAAAAAACACGTGTGAGAATTGTAAATTGCACTTTTTTTTCCTAGTTAGTAGGAAAATAAGTGAGATCCTGGTAGAGTTGAAGTTAAGACTGCACTAATCGAGACCAAGAACTGTGAAAAACCACAGGGTCCCGAGATCAGGACAAGACCAAGACCTCTGAGGGTCGAGACCAAGACAATACAGAGACTTTTAAATGCCGAGACCAAAACCAAGGCCCATTGAGACCAAACTGAGACCATCTTTGTAATTTTCATAATTTATTTGTAATTTACAATTATTTTTGCACATATATATATCCAGTGTTGGGGAGTAACAGATTACATGTACCAGTTATATAATCAGAGTACAAATTATGAGTAACTGTATTCAGTTACAGTTACTGTTTAAATTAATGGTAATTGGATTACAGTTACTTTGTTGAAATAAATGGATTACATGCCAGTATTTTGGGCTATATCCCCGCCCTCTTTTTTTTTTGTGGTAATTCCACTCATTGCCAGAAACTATACCAGGTCTAAACTAGATCTAAACCAGGACTAAACCAGGACTAAAACCAGGGCTAAACTAGATCTAAACCAGGTCTAAAACAGGATTTAACAGGACTAAACCATGCTGTGTGGACGTGTCTCCTCGTCCTCTATCAATAATATTCTTAATTTGGTTGAGTAAAGTCTGGGCTTTTCATTTTCTTTTAGCAAACAAAACATCTTATGTTACGATTTCCTCGTCTTTGCTTCTCTACAGCAAACCAAGTAATCCAAAGTATTCAGATTACGTTGCTCACTTTAAGTACTTTAAAGGATTACATTACAAACTACATTTTGGGGTATGTAATCTGTAATCTGTAGGGGAATACATTTTAAAAGTCACCTTCCCAACACTGTAAATATCCAGTGGCAGAGTGAGCAATTTGGGGGCCCTAGGCGAACTTGAGTTTGGGGCCTTCACTATAATGCACCGTTTTTGTTTTTTGTTTTTTTTAATAAAATGTATTTCTTTTTCATTGGCTCCTAAAGTCAAAATAAGGCCACTGTGTACTTTCTCAATCTCCTAATAGTAACTTTTTTTTTTTATTAAAGTATGAACCCAGAATACACTTTCAATTACTTTATCTATGAACTACAGCTGCATGGTTTAGGAAAAAGAATTTGCAATGTATGTTTTAAACAGGATTTTTTTCAAAGTTAACACTGTAAACATGTCCAGAACTGACAAACTAATACAAGAATCAGATTTCAAAACATGTGTGTACAGATCTAAACTACAGGGTTAGCAGTTTTTATGCAGAGTAAGACTGGTTATTTTGTTGTTGTGGAAATTATGGCACTTCAAAAACTGCAGCCTTTGCGATTTGCTTAGATAGATATTAACAAATAACTGGTTAGTCTTTGCAACATCTTTGAACTCTTAAGAACTGATTTTTATTTTATTTTATTTTTTTTAAGTCTTTGGGGAAAAAATGAAAGAAATGTACTTCTGAAAACAGAGCAGGGTCACTGTTAAGCTCCAGTGCATCCATTCATATTTCAATTGCTGTTAATCTTGCAGTATTAGTGTGAACTGTGCTCGACAAATAAACAAATAAACTAGAAGTGCCGCCAGAAATGCATAAGGAGGTATGTGTTGTTAATAGTTTACAATAATTAGCTTTTATCAAGTTGTTAAACCTGTAAAAATGAACATGAACAGCCCCTTTTAGCACTAATATAGAACCAACTGGAACATGACTAATGACAGCACTAAAGACTTAAAGACTTGTTTCCTCATCACAAACACACCTGGAGTTGTGTTTTGTTTCTTGAATTGTGTTTTGTTTTGAATTATTTTCTCAAACAGAAAACACTCTGTTCTGTTCGGACGATATCTCCGTACACCTTTACTGGAATCACTTGGGTAATTTCAGCCCTGGAATTGCCAGTCTCTACTAAACAAAAGGTAAAAAGAGCTGCTGACTGGAAAACTATACCACTACATGACATCACAAGGTGGAACGGAGCATTTTGCGCTTTGGAGATGTAGGCCCCGTCCACACTAGTACGTATTCGCGTCGTTTTCGTGGTGGATGCAGTGTTCGTCCACACTAATCGGATGGAAAACAGCTCTAGAGACAGAATGAATTCATCTGAGTACGGATCTGATCCAGCACTGTGTGGACGCCTGAAAACGCTGATACGCTGATGTAGGTAATTCACCGCCAAAACACTAAGAGGCTAGAATATATGTCCACTCATATATACACTCTGTGTGTACGACCTGCACACGTATAATCTCTGAAAATTTTAACATGAATCATCTCCAACACGATAGAAGCACAGAACAGACTCACCATCAACAGAACACCCCTCTGTCACAGAAAAAACAAATATATTCCACTGAGTCGTGTCCTTTAGTCCGACAGAAGCAGAACCACATCAGGGCACAAGGAGCGAGCTGTTTTTCTGAGGTCTTAGTTTATGCAAATGAGCCATGTGGTTTTAAGTTTTGTTTCTGTAAAACGTAAACAAATGTGCTCAAAGCTGTGTGGATAAGGAAGGCAGACAGAGAAACGACGTGTCTAGATGCAGATCTTTTCAGATACGGTGATATGCGGATTCATTTCAGTGTAAACGGGGTTGTAGACATGAAACAAAACACAACTCCAGGTATGTTTTCGAGGGGGTAACAGCATTCTGACATGGCTTAAACCTCACAAGAGTCCATTTTGTGTAATACGTGGCAGTGAATAGACAGTGAGAGGTCATAATGTTTTGCCTGATTGTACAGCGACAAGACCTATAGACCCAGTGAGGCAAAAATCAGCCAAATTATCCGCTCCACAGCACCTTTTGAGCCCAAAGCGCGAAAACCTCCTCTTGTCATTCACTCACCTCCGCTGGAGACGACAGCAATTTGTGTGATTACTGAGAGGTCTCAAATTGTCATTTCCTGTGTTGCCCCAACTGATTTAAAGAGGAAGCCAGCTGCTATTAGCTACAAGAAGAGACAACATGTTTTACAATTGTCAAAATCTGGAAAAAAAGCTAAAAGAAATTGTGTCCACTGATTGTATTTTCAGCTCAAATGACTGGAGTGATCCTCGACGGCAGCAGTGTTTCCCCAAGAATGGTTTTCTCTCTTAAAATGAGCTGAAATTGTAGAAATTAGTGTTTAGTTTGAATTTAACATGTTCTGTGATGTACATTTTATATCTTTAAGAACGTTTGAAGAGTTTGGGGCATAAATATTTTACTTAAAGGCGCTGTACTTGTTTTTTTTTTTTTGGTGTCAGAAACATTAAAGTGGTTCACAGTTACTCCTCCCATACTTTATCAATTCTGAGCAACCTAGTTATTCATCACAGTGAGTTTTGCTGTCACAGTAATGCTACCGACAACTAGCCTGCTAACCGTGCACTTCCTTATTATCAACAATAACATACTTTCTAATTAGATGCAGGTCTCATTTTGACTCTAAGAGCTTTTTTTTTTTACAATATTTCTGTACTGGGGAAAGACTAGTTTTGCTTAAAAAACAAACAAACAGATTTTAAAAACGTTTGAGGATTTTGGACATCAATAAAATCAAAAAAATCTAATATCTATAATTGAAAATATATAGTAAACAGGTTTATTTGCTTGGTATCTGAGTTCGGGGGTATTCAGAATGTGAGACAACTGACTAATTATGACTAGTCGACTATAAAATAAATAACTGTAGTCTTACTTTCATACTTGCAATCATTATCTGGACTATGCTCTACAAGTGTTTCCCAACCTTTTTTTCTGGGGACCCATATTTTAAAAATCACAAACGTTTGCGACCCAAGTCAAAAGACATTATTAGTAAATCACAAAATAAATGTGGATTTGACCATTATTAACCATTAATTTCAATTAATTTTATTGTTGATTGAGTGATCGTGTCTCTGAACAATTAGTATTACTCAAGTTTTAAACAATGAAAAACAGTAACTGAATAAAAAGGATGCAAATGTGAGGCATTCAACAGCTATAGGGTTAATTACACTGTAGGAGAGCAGTATTGAAATTGTACTTAAAATGAAAAAAAAAAAAGGGCTAAGGGTACAAATGGGTTCATAGGGATTAGTGATTGGCACAGTTGGGTGTAATGAGTCAGCACAGGAGTGTTTTTCATCATTATTATTAGTATTACTAATAAGCTGATAAGGTCACACTTCGTCCCACTCCCTTTCAAACATAACAGTGGCAGTGTCCACACTTAGAAATATTGTACCGTATTTTCCGGGCTATAGGGAGCGCTCTTAAGCCTCCAACCCCATCAAAAAATGACCGCGTGCCCCACAATCCAGAGCGCCCTATGCACGAATCCACTCGAGTGTCCCAGCACGACTTCAGTAAACTACAAATCCGCACCATCCGCAGCGCACGCAAACACGCACGGAGCAGACAGCGACCGCACAGAGAAAAACACCCGCAGCCACACTCATCACTCCACACGGACGAGGAACGGAACAGAGGAACGAACCGAAAAAGTGAGTGCAATGTGCCGCTTCTAGACACAACTGAACAACTGAGTCACTGCAAACACGACAATCCAGCGGTCCCAGACAGCACCCTCCCTACACGCCACAACTGAACAAAGCCCAGAGTCACCGTGAACGACACAAACAAAGTCCCACTGACCCATCCAACTGTTGTGTTTCGTTTAAAGACCGGTGCGGTTTATTTGTGAAAAAAGTGTGAAAATAGACCATTTAATGTGCGGTAGTACCGTAGTAGTGAAAGGAAAAAGCATAGAAACACTGGCCCTACTGAGGACAGGATATTCTGAAGAAACACTTATCCAGAATGACAATAATAAATTTGCTGACTCTCTCGCTCTCTCATGTGTCAGAACTGTATATTGCAGACTTACATGCAGATCGTGACAAGGCGACCTCCCCAAAATATCTCTTGAGGGTCGCCTGAGGGTCACGACCCACTTTGGGAAACATTGCTCTACAACACATACCTTTTGATTACAAAAACACCAGCATTTTTAAATCAAAATGTCATTAAAGGCTGATTTCTATTCGTAAATATTCTTTAGCATTCAACACATTTCAACCTTCATTTTACTGAAAATCATAATGTACAATGTTTTAAAAGTCTCCATGTTCAATAGAAGAAATCGTTTGCCCAACTACTACAATAATCATAATAGTTACAGTCCCATTGGGAAACACTATATGCTCTACAACCAATAAAGTAGCCTGCACAAGTTAGAAAAAAAGAGACTTTGTTTATTTCCCTTTTCCATTTGCTTTCGACGAGGCTAGCAGCTCATCCGGCGCTAAACAAAACCGCTGGTGGGTAGTGTCATAGACAAATTAAGTCATTACCGCTAATGCACGCGGAGATAGGGAGAAGATAGAAGAAGATAGAGGCAAGCTTCCCCAGCACGGCGCACCTCAATTTGGAGAAAGAACTCAGCCATTTTAAACAAATAAAACAAATAAGTCCCCCCCGTACTGATGGCTTCCTTGCCTTATCTGGCGCGGTGCAGGAGGGCCCAAATGTGGAAGAACCTCACCGCAGGAGTCGGACTGCAGAGCCAGACAAAATGAGGCGGGTGCTGTGAAGAAAAAGAGGCAGCATACGAGCGCGTACTGGGAGAATTTGGCATAAAGACAGCTGATAAAGCGGCGTGTCGTGATCTGCTTTGTTTGCTCGCTACTAAATGATCTATGCAAAGTGAATACTATTACAAGAAATGCCAACGTGAAGATTAAAGGAGAAAGAATGGATCACAGTGTCATATCTTATGGGTAAGGCAGCAGGGGGTGATTTTATTAAAACTTCCAAATGTGTCAAGTGATTTTACTATTGGTTTATGTTTTGACAAATATTAAAGGCACTGCATCTGAGTTTTGCAGTCTTAAAAACATGAAAAACAAAACTAGTTCAGCTTAAACAGTTTGCAGAGGTCCAAAGTTATGCTGTGCACATTCCAAGCATCCTAATTATTCACCTCAGTGAGTTTATAAGTGCTTTTTATAACTTTGCCGTGACAGTAAAGCAACAACAACAACCAGTGTTGGGAGAAACGCATTATAAAAGTAACAAATTACTGTAATGCATTGCTTTTTGCTGTAACGCAGTAATGTTCAGCATTACAGGGAAAAACGTGGCAATATTTTAGTTGGTACAAATGTCAGTATCGTGTGTCACAATGCTTTTTTAACCTGGATTGAAGTGGTGGGTTTTTTGTTTTTCTTCATTCAAATTCACTAAAATCACCGCGATATCTCAGCAGTGAAATGCCAGAGGTGCGCCCGTGTAGACCGAGATCGCGAGCGAAAGGACCGGCGTAGAACTCCGCGCTCCACGGAGCTAAACGCAGCTGACACCCAATCGCGCTCGGGGGTTCTCTCAGATTCCAAGTTCTAGTCCAAGATTAGTCCTGGTTTGGTCCTGGTTTATTCTTGGTTTAGACATGGTTTAGTCCTGGTTTACACCTGGTTCAGCTCAGGTTTAGTCCTAGTTTAGTCCTGGTTCAGTCCTGTTTAAGCTCTGGTTTAGTCCTGGATTAGACCTGGTTTAGACTTGGTTCAAACTTGGTTCAATTCTGGTTTAGTTCAAAGCATGATTAGTCAACTAATTAATAATTGATCATTAAGAATTTCTTCGTTCATTTTTAATCGACAAACCAAATGTAGATTCGTGTGTGTAGCGTAAGGAGACGAGGCTGCGTCTGACATCAAAAACACTGGAGTTGTGGCCTCACAGTTCCACGTTTGGGCTCTGGCTCCTTGGAGACTCTGTACCACTCAGTGAGTGTGTTTACATTTACATCAGGGTCCCAGTATGATCGGGTTTTTTGAGTATCCCGGTTTCGTCATGGTGCTTGTAAACGCAGTGTCCTGGTTATTGTAACATGAAGTTGAGTGTGCATGTGTCTTTTCCTAACAGCAGCCACCAAAATAAATAAAGTGAACAACATAAATAAAGTGAGTTAAATGAAGAGCTGTGCTAAGAGCTATGAGCAGTGCTTTTAATTTATGCAAATGAGCCATGTGGTTTTAAGTTTTGTTTCTGTAAAACGTAAACAAATGTGTCAAAGCTGCATTAAACACATTATAATCTCAAACGGGCTGATGTGGCTCTATAGTGGTTATGGTTTATATGTTGTAAAGTCGAGTTTATTATGCAGATTAGTAACAGTAATAATAACGATGATAAGTTTAATATTAAAACATGATAATGATTAATCAAAAATCGATCACTTATTCTCCCAATGAACAATTAAGAAAATTTATTCGAATACCCATCCCTAATGCTAACAACCTAAAACATTCAGAGTTCAATAATCCCAACGAGGTGCACCTGACCAAACTCTTTTGTGTACCAACGAAAATGCTTGACATCAATTTTGATACTACAATGATAATAATTTAAAAAAAAACTAAATAAGATGTAATTTTCCACACAAAATAATACTACTTTCTTTATCATTACCATATTGTTAGGATGAGTATATGAGCTCAACATCTGGCCTCTGGGTGTTCCCCGTAGGTAGTTATAGCAGCATTACTGGTTAGGTCATAAATAAACCTTGTATTAGTGGTAGTTATAGTGGTGGTGACAGAGGTTATACTTATATAATAGACTTAAACTCTTTCAGACTGAGTGCATTCACACACTTGCACACACAGCACATAAAAACAAAACTGGAACTAAACCCACAACTAAACCTGAATGAACCAGGACTTGAACAGAACCAAACCAAGTCAACATCAGGACTAAACCAGGAGCAAATCCAGTCTGAAAACAGCGTGTTATCCTGAAAAGACCTCGGCACAGTCCCCGTGAATCCTCGCATGTGGTGTTATAATTCAGAGAGACAGGTCAGTGACATGAGAGACAGATCACTTTCCACAGCGAGCATCACTCACAAACAGCCTGGATGGATCTGCAGTCCGACCACCAGGCATCCTTGACCAATAGATGATCTGCGCGTTTTTGACAAGCGATTTCGAGATTGTATTTCATCTTATCTGATATTTTCATTTTATTTTATGAAACGCGTCCATATTACGCTATTTTCCGATCTATGTTATAATGTCGTTTCCATATCAGAAACATACTTGGGGCTCTGTTTTGTTTCACTCGCGCATGTTTAACACACAAAGCACTCTGCTCCACCTTGTGATGTCATCGGAAAGTGTTCTCCCACTGTGTTTTAAACTCCATACACCTTGACTACGATAATTTTAATGATTTAAGACTCAGAATTGACAATCTCTACTGAACGAAAAGTAAAAATGTATTTGTTAACTTAAAAACTATATCACTACATGACATCACAAGGTGGAAAAGAGCATTTTGAGCTTCGGAAAAGGGGACAGACTAATAATAAAGGGTTAGTTAAACACAAAACACAAGTCTGGTTATGTTTTTGAGGAGTTAACAGCATTATAACATGGCTTAAATCTCACAAGAGTCCATTTTGCGTAATATAGGAGCTTTAATATTGTTTACTGACAATGGTAATAAAGTTTTAAGCAGTACATAAGTGGCACATGAAATTCAAATGAGATAGAGTTATGTAGTTAGTATGTTGAGGGCTGCAATAAAATGTAAGAAGTGGTTTTGATGGGCATTCGTAAAACAGACCGTAAAAACATTTATAAATTTACAACTTCGGACTTAACGCATGAGATACTTAAGACCGTCTGACCACAATACTACTATGAAAATGTTATGGTAATTATAATTTTAAGATGTGATATGGACATGCTGTTGTCAACATGTCAATGAACGACTCAAAGTCAACCAGTCAAATTTTAAAGCTGCATTACGTCACTTTTATGGTGGAGAGTCTGCAGTCTGCTCGTCTTTATGGAGATGTTATTGCTGTGTTTAGAGAAGTCCGTAGTATGACATTAAACATATCTGCACGGAAGCAAGTAACTGTAATAGACCAAGTTACAGGTCAGATCTCTGCAGAGGCAAGCCAGCTTACAGGTATTAATAACCGTATTTTTGCCAAGGTGTTTAGCATTAACATCTGTAAATGAATAAATGTAATATACCAGTGTTTCCCAAACTTTTTTCACCCAAGTTAATAGACATTATTTTTAAATCACAAAATCAATCTGTGACCATTATTGAACATTAATGAGGATATTTTATTTTTTAACTGAGTGATTGTGTCTCTCTGAACAATTAGTATTACTCAAGTTTTAAACAATGAAAACAGTAATCAGTGTTTCCCACAGAAAATTGGTTAGGCAAGTCGGTGCTGCTGAAAAGTGAGGAGCGGGAGGGGTGCATGGAGATTCTGTGAACAGAGAAGAATTGAGGCTGTATGTACATGTGTTTGCAGACCTACATGCAGATGTGACAAGGCGACCAAAAAAACTTGCATCCACAAAGTGCAAACCCCCCAAAAAATGGCAAACTTAATGTCATACTATGGAACATTTCAGGAAAACTAATACTATCCACATGGAGGAAAGCAGGTGGCAGAAAATCATGTTCTCCTGCTTGTTTCCATGGAAATCTTGATCCTTTGGCTATAACCTTCTAGCCAGGCTGGCGCCACCTAGTGCCTTCGCTCAAATTCATTTCTCTCCAGCGACTAGGTCAGGAATTGGAATACACTAGACCAGGCATGTCCAAACTATGGCCCGTGAGCCAAATGCGGCCCTCTGACAATTTTTTCTTGGCCCTCAGGCTTCCAGGTGAATTGGCCCAAATTACCTCGCATCAATTAGAAATTTACTTTTTACTGCAAGTTTTTTTTTTATTCTACCTTGATAAAGCTAATATTTAATATTTAGTGTGTGGTTTTGAGGACCTTAGCATGAATAAAGACTGATGGATCATTCTAACGTGTTAAACATGCACATATTTCATTTATTCACTGTATTGAGCACCAGTCTACGGCCCTCGATCAGACCTCTCCTTCATCTGTGTTTAGATTTGTGGCCCTTGATGAAAAAAGTTTGGACACCCCTGCACTAGACAGTTTGCAAAAACTAGGAAGTGCGAGTCTGGGCACCAGCCAATGAGCGAAGAGCCATACATTCTGTGTTGGCAACGATTCCAAGATCGAGGATTTAAAGCTGGAACAAAGAGAATGTTTGGTGAATTGAAAGATGTTATTGTCCTTCTTCCTATGGGATTTGGGTAAAGCTTAATATACCAGTTAGCTCCGTTCGCAGCGCATTAAGTACGTCACGACCAAATAGCAGTGATTGTTCAAATAAAAAAGTACCCGTCTACCGTCAAGCGAACGAATCCTAATGCTGCGAGGTCAGACGGTTTCCACAAATGGATACCGGCTGATGAATCAGGCTAATAACCTTCACCATTATGGCATAGAACTGATCTATCTCCATGAGGAACGTTCCAAAGTCTGGTTTTAACTTTGTATTTCCACGGAATCACTCAAGTGCCCAACTAATTTTCCTGTGATCGATACAAACTTTCATGGTCCTGTTTAGGAGTTTGATTTTGAACATGATGTGAGAGAGACTAACAAAAAGGGAGTGTAATGTTATTTGAGAGTGTCTTGTTTAAGAGCACAAATCAGCTCACCTGTCGTAGTTTCAGCTAAATCAGTTCTTTATGGTCAGAAGTGTTGAAATAAAGCTCAGATTTAACAGCGCTTTAGACGGAGTGGTGCCTACAGATAGCTGCAAATTACCAGTAAGATAAATGACCATTTTATTAGAATATGCGGCCCTACTTCATTACACTACAGCCAAATGCACAACACAGAGACATGGACAGAAAGATTCAAATGTGTCAGACCAAGATATGAAGATCCTATGTCCAAAGTACAGACAGAGAGAATAGACAGAGAGATAAGCCATTACTTTTTTAATGCACTATCCCCTGTATTCCTTCCTTCCTTTCCCAGAGCCCTGAAACTTTGCTATGAGACGGCAATTGCTGCTGTGATTGTCCGCTGTGGGGGAGCAGAAAAATCCAATTCCATCGATATACAAGGCGCAAAGAAACACGGCGGAAAGCTCGAAGAAAGATCCCCTTTGAGAAAAATAATAATAAATTGAAGGATTGGATAGAAAAACGCCACTCAAGGAAAATCTACGAACGAAAACAGACTTAAAAAAACAAGCCCGCTGATTGTTAAATATGAGATTGCTGTAGCGCTGGGGCAGGTATTGAGCGAAAATGTAATAAATATATAGATATTGCTTTCAGCGGGTTTTTCGTGGTCTGGTTTCGCTGCTGGTGATGTGCTGTCAGTTGGGAGCGTCCCTGATAAATGGCCATATAGTATTAAAGTGGACGTGTAATATATATCAAGCTTATATTCTGCGCGTGGCGTGGGTTAGGACTGGTCTGTTTCGAAGGGAGGAGAGCCTGGGGTGAACGGGCACGCATGAGGAGGGCAGGCTGTGTGCATGGGAGATAATATTAGGAGCAGAGCTAGAATCACATTGGGTACATTTGAAGAAAAGTGGGCAGAGAAACATAAAAAGATAAGGTTGGGTATTTACTGTGTCGGCAGAGATCTGTTCCTCGGTCAATACATCACATATTTCAGCTGCGTTGTGCAGAAAAAAAAACAACTTAAGAGTGAAAGTTTCTTGCAGAGTGGTCTGATTTGGTAAAACGCTTTGTCAATATAAAGTTTGGGGGATTAAAGGTGCAGTGTGTAACTTTTCGGAAAGAGGTTAAGGCATCTGTTCTATGGAGATTGCCAAAAAAAAAAAAAAAAAAAAGCCAATAAATTAACAAACCAATACAAGAATTCAGAGGCAGGGCCAAGTCATCGTTTTGCAAGTCTCAAGTGAGTTTCAAGTCTTTGACCTCAAGTCCCAAGGCAAATGAAGGCAAGTCCAAATCGAGTCTCGAGTCACTGGCCCATAAGTCCAAGTCAAGTCCAAGTGTCTTCTTTGAGTCATTTCAAGTCTTTAAACCAAAGTACCATATTTTCCGCACTATAGGGCACTCTGGATTATAAGGCGCACTGTCATTAAATGGTCTATTTTCAAACTTTTTTCACAAATAAACCGCAATGGACTCTAAACAAATCACAACAGTTGGATGGCTCACGGTGACTCTGGGCTTTGTTCAGTTGTGGCGTGTAGGGAGGGTGCTGTCTGGGACCGCTGGATTGTCGGCGTGTTCGCAGTGACTCAGTTGTTCAGTTGTGGCTAGAAGCAGCACATTGAACTCGATTTTTCGGTTCGTTCCTCTGTTCCGTTCCTCGTCGGCGTCTGGAGTGATGAGTGTGTCTGCGGGTGTTTTTCGCTGCGCGGTCGCTGTCTGCTGCGTGTGTGTTTACGTGCGCTGCGGGTGGTGCGGCTTTGTAGTTTACTGAAGTCATCCTGGGACACCTGAGTAGATTCATGTATAGGGCGCTCGGGATTGTGGGGCGCGCAGTCGTTTTTTGATGGGGTAGGAGATTTAATTGCGCCCTATAGTGTGGAAAATACGGTAACAAATATAGCGTATAGAGTATATAAAAGTTGTAGAAAGTATATTTTTTCCTTTTTAAATGTCTTGACAAGATCTTAGAGTTAATCATTAGTCAGAACACAACAAATTCAAATTTAAAAGTGCTTCTCAAGTCTTCTCAGGTCACAGGCCTCAAGTCTGAGTCAAGTCCCAAGTCCATTTTATCAAGTCAAGTCTCAAGTCCTAAAAATATAGTTATATATACGTTATTGCTCTTCTTCCTATGAGATTTGGGAAAAGCTTAACAAAGTATACCAGTTAGCTCCGTTTGCGGCGCATTATATACGTTACGACCAAATAGCAGCAATTGGTTAAATAAAAAAAGTACCTGCCTACCGTCGAGCGAACAAAACCTAATGCTGCAAGGTCAGACGGTTTCCACAAAGTGAAACCGGCTAATGAATCACGCAAGTAGTGATTAGTCATTTAAAACTAAATATTTAAATCCTATGAATGGGGGGAAAGTCCTGAAAATGTGGCACAAAACAGGAAGCTGAAACCCATGAACAGGACTCAGCGTAGAAGACCCAAAATGACAAATTCACACTCCCATCAGCTCTGCTACAGGAGATGATGGCTCAGACTCTTTGGTATGAGGCAGACTGTCAAGAAACCACAAAAGTGAAGAAAGAACAC
Organism: Boleophthalmus pectinirostris; assembly: GCF_026225935.1. Taxonomy (NCBI): domain Eukaryota; kingdom Metazoa; phylum Chordata; class Actinopteri; order Gobiiformes; family Gobiidae; genus Boleophthalmus; species Boleophthalmus pectinirostris. Next base: position 7,208,263 of record NW_026571133.1, read on the forward strand.
CGCCGAACAAAGGCCAGTACAAAGCAGCAATATCGTTTCTGTGTCCAAAAGGGAAAAAGAGCATTATTTGTGCAGTCCAAACAAGCTGCACCCCCCGCGGACTCCCAAGCCGCTGCCGCACAGTACGACAACATCCAATATGGCCGCCATTGATCCCCGGTTACACACAAGATCATAACATCTCTCCAAACACGCGGCGGGCTCTGGCTTCACACGACGGACACGGAGCTGAAATTTAAATGTGCAAATGAACACGGAGCTTTTTAAGTGTATTGACTGTAGGCACTGCTGTGTCTTGAAGCTTAATCAGACCTTAAACTGAGCTTTACTTTAACACAGTCTGACCAGAAAGGGCTGACTTAGGCGAGCGAGTTTGTGCTGTTAAACAAGTCTCTCGCAAATAAAATTACAGTCACAAGTCCCTCAGTTAAAGGGACAGTTCAGAATTTTGGACATAGGACCTCATTTCCTAGTGAGCCAGAGTGTGGAGACACTTTTTAAAATATACCATCCAGTCCTTGTATTTGCAGAGGTCGTTGGTGCTAGGCTAGTGCATGTCAATGGCCATAGTTATCCTGCCACTAAAAACAGTCTTACCCACTCCACAAAACACCCAAAACAAATCTATTATTATGCTAGACTGTCGATGTGAATGTTTGTGTTGATAGAATAATGTTTGAAATAAAACTAACATTGCATTGCATGAATCGTTGCATGTTGAGGGACTATTTTCTCATATATCACTCCGCCGCTGCCAGGTATTACAACTCGCCGCTGCTGCTGAGACATAAATCCTTCAAATGCAAGGTTGGTTTTACTTCTAAAATTATTCTATCAACATAGACATTCACATGGACAGTCTGATGTAATAATATATTTTTTTCAGGTGTTTTGTGGAGTGGGTAAGACTGTTTTTAGTGGCAGGATAACAATGGCCATTGACATGCACTAGTCTAGCACCAGCGACCTCTGCAAATACAAGGACTGGATTGAATATTTAAAAAAGTGTCTCCACACGTCTCCAACACTCTGGCTCACTAGGAAATGAGGTCCCATGTCCAAAATTCCAAACTGTCCCTTTAATCACACTCACTATGTTGCTGAAAATCTTACATCTAAACAGAACGATGAACGCTCGTATTGATCACAGACTCTTGAAAATGTGTTGTAAAAATCCATTTAGTTTTTTTTCTGTTTTTCTTTTTTCAGACTAACTTAAAGATTTTTCGACAGTGTTTGCTCATGTGTGTATAGTGTCTCCATGGTAACTGCAAAACATTCCACCATAAGGGGTACATAGAACTAGCCAGACTGGTGCCACCTAGTGCCTCCACTCAATTTCATTTCTCTCCAGCGACTAGGTCAGGAATCGGAATACACTGCGAGAACACCGGAAGTGCGAGTTCAGGCACCAGCCAATCAGCAAAGAGACTGACATTCTGTTTTGGCAACGATTCCCGGGATCGAGGATTTAAAGCCTGAACAAAGAGAATGTTTGGTGAATTTTATCAAGGGGAAAGACGTTATTGTCCAAATTCTTCCAAATAGCAGTGATTGGTTAAATGAAAAAAAGTACCCGCCTACCATCGAGCGAACGAATTCTAACGCTGCGAGGCAGAGGTAGGACCAAGTCATTGTTTTGCAAGTCTAAGACCTCAAGTCCAAGTCAAATAAAGTCGAGTCTCGAGTCACTGGCCCATAAGTCCAAGTCAAGTCACCTGCTTTGAGCTTCAAGTCATTTTAAGTCTTTTAAACCAAAGTACCAAATACAGCTTAGATTTTTGCAATTTATATGACTTTTAAGATAAATTGTACTTATAAAGTCATAGTGTATTTATATATGAATATTTATAGAGTGTATAAGAGTTAAAGAAATGCATTTTTCCCCCTTTTTAAATGTCTTGACAAGATCCTAGTGTGAATCATTATGGTCAGAACAGAAAGAATTCAGATTTAAAAGTGTTTCTCAAGACTTCACAAGTCACAGGCCTCAAAACCGAGACAAGTCCCAAATCAATGACCTTCAAGTCCAAGTTGAGTCCCAAGTCTTACTCCATTTTATCAAGCCAAGTCTCAAGTCCTAAAAATAGTGACTCAAGTCTGACTCAAGTCCAAGTCATGACTTGCAAGTCCCCAACTCTGATGCGAGATCAGACGGCTTCTATGAAGTGAAACCTGCTGATGAACCAGGGTAACATAGAACACCCTCAGCATGATGTCTGCATGACGATCACCGCAACGTTTCAGTGACTGTTAAAAACTTTATTCACTGGTGAACGCGCAAAACAATAAATTTCCATTGGATTATTTCCTTACAGAGCCTGAATGTTAGGAACTTTATAAAATATGATCCTTAACAATGATGTAGCTACCCCGGTTTTCTTCACAAATAAAGAAGTTCACACTCCGTACTGATGATCATTTCTGTCAATTTTTATTCTCATTAATCTTCGACTCCATCAACACATTGAACAGCGTGAAAACTAAAATAAGGACAGACAGAGAAAATGTTTCAGCTTTACATAAAACACCTTTGACTAAATATAGATTTCAAAACAATATATTTATCGTGTTCGCCTGTACATCACCAGCGGTAGTTCAGTAGTATTTCTTTTAAGTGTGACGTCTTTTCTTTACACCTTTTCTGTGTTTCTCTCTTTCGCAGCTCCTATTTCTCACTCTGTTTACTTCCGAGGCCAGGTAAAAGGTGATACTTTATACTTTTACAAATAAAATATAAAATTAAGTGGTGTTCTGAAACATCTTAATATTTGAACAAATAAAGTTAGAATTTTCTCACTTATTACCATGAAAACAAATATACTGATATTATCTTCAACTACAAGTTATTTATGCCCCCATGACAGGAAGTAAGCAAAAATAGATTGAGAATTATAATGTTGGTTTATTCACAACATTGTTTTTTATATTTAGTCATTGGGTTGCCAGATCTGTCTGCCAAAACTAACAGGTGTTTGTGTCTTAATACAGACACAAATGGCATGACTAGTTTTTAAATCGTTAGGACTGCCAAGTAAGCAGACAGCATTTGTATAAAAAAAAATAAAAATATTAAATTTAAAGTACTAGCCATGATTTCAGTAGTGAACTTTTTGATTAACTTATAATAATTTAGTCTTGCTTTGGGTCAATTAAAGTCATTTTATGGTTTTAATTTCACACACTGAGAGATCCAGACTCACACTCCCTCCCCGTCTCTCCTCTCTTTCTCTCGGGGACTTAAGGTGATCCGTTGACACTTTGATTTTATGTAATGGACTTTGACCACAGGCGCACGCTCCTGACAGATGACCGGAGCAGAGAGTCGATCATTTGTGCTTTAGTTCAGCCTCATTTCTTACAGTCACCTGATACAAATATTGGAAAAGGTGGAAAATGTTACTATAAAAGGGATAATAGGTCTGCACTGTTTCATGCATGTAATTGGTATTGACTTTTGTTTCTTCTGCTTTTAAGGCTGGATATTTATATTTTTAAAAGGTGCACTATCCCATGAGGTTTTCCTGATGCACCGCAGTCTCTCCATGGATACAAAAAGGTGACACCATTAGGCCATGTTACAAGTCAGATCTGTGGATAGACAAACCTGTGCATGTTTGTCATGGTATTTCTTTTGTAACAAGTTGAAGGAATAACATAGACATAGATAAAAAATAATGCCATCCCGTGGAACATTCTCAGTAAAACACTAACATCACCATGGAGATAAATAGTTGCGGAGCCTCCACCAACATTAAACTGATCTATTTCCACAGAAACAAACAGGCGACACCACCAGGTCAAACTACAGGTCAGATGTAATTGCATGACCAAATGCAAAATAGATGTCAAGTCGAAAGCCATACTGTGGAACATTCAACGAAAAGCAATATCATCGCCATGGAGATAAGCTAGTGGTATACTCAGTGGGGAACAGTGGACCTGGACCCTGGGCCTTCACTAGGAAGAACTGCTGGATATCAGGACATCCAGTGGCGGCTGGTGGTATAATTTTTTATTTATTTATTTATTTTTTTTTTTTTAGGGGGGGGCACATAGGCTAAAATTATAATTTTATCATGTCATTTTGGTCACTATTTTACGCAGCAGCACAACCTGATCCACCGCTCACACACAGCCACAACAATATCAGCAAAACTAAGTATACTGTATGTACTATACTACTACTATGTGGTATAACGAACCAACCAATGCATTATTTATAAACCTTCAAACGCTGAAATTTTATGATTTAGTCGACCTTTACACTCTTAAAATCATGTTCAAAGTAAACAACAATCTCCTGTCGAAATCGTTACAGAACATGTTCAAAATCCGAAAGAGCCGATATGAGCTCAGAGGCACGACCATGTTTATTAAAAAGAAAAACAGAACAAACATTATGAAATTTTGTAAATCTGTTAAAGGGGAGGAGCTCTGGAACAACTGTACAGAAAACCTTAAATTGTGCACCACTTTCTTTCACTTCATAAAGAAGTTTAAATGTTTAACTCTGGACAGATACATGAAATATGAGACTTAGTTTGTGCTGTAGAACTTTGTTGTTCTGTTACTGATTAGCTTGTTTCTTCCTGCTGTATTTATGAAGATGAACTGGTGTCAAGATGAAGCTCTGACAAAGGAATAAAGGGTAAAAGCATAATAAGCTTAAGCTTCAGCCTGCACCTTTTCGGTCTGTATATGTTAAATATGACTGTTTATGAATTAATGTCAAAATATACCTGTGACCGAAATAAATAAATAAATAAATAAATACTTATGGCATGTTCGATTATTCATCCGACTCGGAGGTTCGAGGACGTTGCCTAACAACACGCACAAACACACCCCATTTCCTCGGATGGCGAAAGAGGTCAGATGAGACCAAGCAAAAATTCCGAGATAGAATCCAAGATCGTTACGTCCTGTTTTGAACTGTTTTCATTGTGTTTGGACACTTTGGTGGTTTAAATGATAATTTCACTCAGTCATATTACTGCAGTACCTTACTGCGTCTGTATGCCCGTGGGTCTGGTGGTCGGTGTTGTGGTGAGGCCAATACTGGTGAAAGAATTCTTTTAAATGGGTGTTGCTAAACATCCCTAGGGTTAGACAAACAACAACAATAACAGATTTCCGATTGGTGTCCACATTTTCCTTCAGGTCGGACACGCGAAACCGGAATGGGGCGACTAGCAGGTCACCAATGTTCATTCATACATGTGGTCTATGCACGAAACATAATAAAACGCTTGAAATATGGACATGACGTCATTTCCAAGATCCCAGTGGGAGACGGACAGATAATTGAACGCACCATTACTCAAAGAAATGTTACTCTAGCACTACAGCGACACTTATTGCTTAATGCTCTAAATGTATTCTCAGATGTTACTTGTGACAATAAATACTCAAGTCTATAGTTAGATAGAAGGATTTTAAGTTAGTAAAGAACACCCTTATATTTGAATTACTTTGTACTAAACTTGTTTAAGATGTATGTATTTTAAATCTCCACCATAAGAGCACGGAGGGCGTTGGCATCTTGGCTTTTCTGTATTGGCAGCAGTGATGACAGCTTGACAAATGCCGCGTGCCTGATCTCCACCACTGTTTAGCTTCATGCTCTCCCCTGAGGAGCCTTAAATCCGCTCAGCATGAAAACTCATTTGGCCACTTTAAACAGGGCCACTGTGTCTTTGCTCCAAGATACACTTATGATTTGAGAGCAGCGTGAGTCCATTCTCTTTTAACACATTTTAGCTGGGCTTTTGACCTCGCTGCCTGCGCCTAACAGCCTCCTCGCACAGGGACCAGCAGGGGGCGCTCTTCTGAAGTGGGCTGACCCGTGTCCACCTCTGCGGGACACTGGTTTGACACGGGGACATAGGGAAGGGTCGTTTTCAGGGACAAGAAGAGGACATGTGGGGAGCCAGAGGAGCTTTATATCCTTAAGGCTCAAGAATAAAGGTCAGAGAAAGGATTACATTTAGAAACATGAACAAAGCACGTAGAGCAGGTGGTGTTTTTTTTTTTACATTTTGCTAAAATAGTTAACAACTACACCTTCATTAAAATAAGCAAAACTTGACATTTGTAATTAAAAGTATTATTAAAAGCTACAAAATCATATAAAACACAAGTATTTAAACCTCGCATGAACTGCTCATTTGGGTTGCCAGTTGTTTCAGTGTCAAAAACTGGTTTAAAAGACCGAATCTGATCTGAATCTGAATGGTCACTATCTAAACCCAGCGCTTGCAATCACGAATCAGTGCTAGTGCAGCCTCCGCAGCTCAGTGAGGGAATTCTGGAGGTTCTGAGCTTTCACACGAGCCTGGACATACACTGAGAATGAGCAGAGGCGGTCGCTACCATTAGGCAAACGTAGGCGGCTGCCCAGGGCCCCCAAACCTGGAGGGGCCCCCCAAACAATTGCCTCCAGTGCCACTAATGCCCCAAAGCCTCAGAGCTATTTAATTTTCTCTCAGTATGACATTAAGTGAAAGTAGTTTACTTTTAAACAATAATCATAAGAAAAATAATAATGATCATATGTCATGGATGTAAACAAAAATGTAATTGTACTAGCAAAAAATACAACTACTTCCCGTTCTGGTTATCTAGTAGGCGACCGAACTAACCAGACAAGATTCAAATCCACCATAATTCACATAAAGAGAGATGTGCATGTCTCAAGAACAATGAGAAAAAACAGACAATAAATATATTAGAAACAAAACAAAACAAAAAAACGGTGCGTATAGTGAGGGCTCCAAACTCACCCCCAAATTGTTAACTCCGCCACTGAGAACGAGAAAAACTTGGTCACTGAGAATGAGAAAAACCTGTATGTATCCTCTATATGTATGTTAAAGGCACTGGCAACACATTTCGGTGTGACTGAAGTTCATTTTTAAAACAGTAAGAGGGAAGGCTTCATACAGTCTCTTCGAGCCCAATTTATGCTCACACTATGGCTTTTGGCAGTAAATGTAACTGTTGATGTAATTACTGGGCATGCACAGATTCTGGTCTCGAATATCAGTGCAGATTAGGGATGGGCATTCGATAAAATTTTCTTAATCGATCGTCGGGAGAATTAACGATCGATTATCGATTAATCATTAACGTTTTTATATTAAAATGATCATCATTATTATTACCATCTGCACTCCTAATCTGCATAAATAAATTCAACTTTACAACATATAAACCGTAACGACTCTAGAGCCACATCAGCCTGTTTGAGATTATAATGTGTTTAATTCAGTTTTGCGCAACTTCTCACAGAAACAAAACTTAAAACCGCATCGTTAATTTGCATAAACTCAGCGAAGGAAAAAAAAAGCAGCTCTTGTGCGCTGATGCGACACGACTCAGTGGAATACAGGTTAGTGTGACCATATTTGCGTTTGTCAAAACCAGGACACCGTACGGGGGGTGGGACGTGGGGACTCGTCATCGACTCTCACCTGGCAAAACTTTTTCATGTTTTTCAGTGTCCTGGTGAGCTTTTTTCCTACTGGACACCGAAACATATGTACCTGCTTTGTACACTGCGCACTTGGCCTCCCACTTGTCCCGACCGTAACGGAAAGCGTGGAATTTCTTGCACAAGTCATCTTTAAATACGCATTTCTGCTTCAGCACTGACTGTTTGTGTCTCGCTCCTTCTAAGAGCAGAGAGCGACATGTACGGACCCCTGTTTGTCCCCGGACTCGGACGTTTGGTCACCCTACGCTACGCACAGCAACCTACATTCGGTTTGTCGATTAAAATTTACATAATCGATGAAATTCTTAATGATCAATTATCGATTAATCGACTAATCATGCCCATCCCTAGCGCAGATATCAAAAAAAATTGCTGGATCAGGAATCAGTTCCATGATATCGATTCAGCTGAATTCCTGGTTGGGGCTTTGCATACAAGACTATTCACTGACTGATTTGGCCAAGAATGTCTCATAATGTTTGAACTTTTATTCATACGATGCCGTTCAGTGGTGATTAGATGGATAAATAGTTACATAACACAATTTAATCTCTTGTGTAATAAGTTAACTGTGTTTTCATTGAGGATTGGCAGATACTTAAAAGGTGCATTGTGTAACTTTTCTGGTGGAATGTTCGCAACCTGCTTGTTACTGGTCAGATTTATGGAGAAGCAAGCCCATGCATAGTAAGAATTCATGTTTTCAAGGTATTTTTGAGCTATAAAGCACCTGTAATAGCTGAATACATGCAAGGCAGATAGGTTTAATGTCATGCTGTAGAACATTTAATACAAAGAGATAACATATCCATGGAGACAAGCAAGTGGTGGACCCTCTACCTGAGTTGTAGCACCTTTAAAGTCAAGTAAAAGTATCAATAATGGTGTGAGAACTGTGCATCCCTATAATTACCAGAATCTAAATAACAGCAGAGAGGCACAATGAGCCACACTCTGAGTTTAGACCAATCAGACGAAGCACAGACAGATTTAAGAAGAGAGCTAAACTTGTGAAATCAGTGGTGACCGGGCGTGCTGCGCGAGCCCTCCCAAATGTGAGCACAGCTTGAGTCTCTTAATGAGTGCATTATGAATTAATTGAGCCATTTTGTGAAAACTTTCCCAAGGCTGGAACCAAGCTGGCCCCAGTGTGAGGGACTCTCAGATGTAAAAATAACAATGGCGGGGTGGTACAGAGCAGTTTAGGAGTGACTTAAGGGAAGTATAATTAGTCCAAATGTGAATATAGAGGAGTACTTTTGACTTTTTAAGTGGTGGAGCCTTGGACTTATGGACTCAATTAGATCTTTTATTAAAAAGTTTGAATATAGGCAATCTAAGAAAACTGCCATACAGTCTAATTATGTAAATCTAGAGTAATACATTCCTAATAGGTTCGGTAACGTTTAGGATTGTAGCTATTCTGGAGTTTCAGTTTTCAATATTGTGACGTTTTGAGAATAGTTGACCATTCAAATGATATTTATTATTTTGTTTTCAAGAGTTAATTGCTATGAAAACAGTCCAAACTTTTCATAATTCTGAAAGGTAAGGTTCTGATAGGTAAAAATGGTTAAAGTAAAACTAAAATCAGGACAGCCAATGAATCAGTAAGTTACCAACAATAACTGTAAGTGACAATATTAAATCTTGTTCAAATTTAGTGGCATATTCTTCAAGTATTTAGTATATTTTTTATGTAAACAAAACCAGGTGAAACTTTATTCACAACCTGATTCCTAAGACTACATTCACACTGAAACGAATCCGCGTATCACCATATCATGTACAGGAAACGATCTGCGTCCAGACTCGTCGTTTCTGTGTCCGCAATCCTTCCCTATCCACACAGCTTTGAGCATATTTGTTTACGTTTTACAGAAGCGAAACTGATGCGGTTCAGCTTCTGTCGGACTAAAGGACACAACTCAACGATGGAATATGAGTGTTCGTGTTCTTTCTGTGACAGAGGGGTGTTCTGCTGATGGTGAGTCTGTTCTGTGCTTCTATCACGTTAGAGATGGTTCATGTTAAACTTTTGAGAGATTATACACCTACAGGTCGTACACACAGACCGTATATATGCAGTGTTGGGAGTAACGCGTTATAAAAGTAACGAATTACAGTAATGCATTGCTTTTTGCTGTAACGCAGTAATGTAAGGCATTACAGGGGAAAAAATTGTAATATTTTACTCGGTACAAATGTGAGTAACGCGCGTTACAATGCTTTTTTAACCTGGATCGAAGTGGTGTGTTTTTCTTCATACAAATTCGCTAAAATCACCGCGATATCAGCAGCGGGGAAACACCGGAGACGTGGCCGAGTAGACCTTCAGGTAACCGTGGGGAAAGGACCGACACAGAACTCTATGCTGTTTAGACCTGGCTTAGACCTGGGTCAGTTCTGGTTTAGACCTGGTTTACAGTCGTCCGAAGTGCTGTATGTTTGCAAGTTTTCTCTCCGACAAAACCCACAACGTCGACAAAACGTTCTGCACTGACAAAGGCTCCTGCGCTCGCACCCAAAAGGCAGAGGAAGATGCTCACTATCGCACAAAAAGTTGGACTTCTGGACACGCTGAAGGAAGGTAGAAGTTACGCGCTGTAGCAGAGTCTTACACCGAGTCGGGTCCCTGCAAATAGTTGCTGAAATCAGGGCCGCGAGCCAGCGGAGCACGGTGTCCATAAAGAGCGATCGGGCGACAGCCGCTCTTACCTCCGTGAGGTGCGGAGCAGAGCCGCTCCTTTCTCCTGCGGTCACCTTCGAGCCCGTCCTGACAGTGAGTCCTGTTTTAGTCCTAGTTAAGTTCTGGTTTAGTCCTGGTTTTGTTCTGGTTTAGTTCTGGTTTAGTCCTGTTTTAGTCCTAGTTCAGTTCTGGTTTAGTTCTCCTCTTCAGTCCTGGAATCAGTCCGAGGTTAGTCCTGTTATAGTCCTGGTTCAGTCCTGGTTCAGCTCTGGTTTTAGTCCTGGTTTTAGACCTGGTTTAGACCTGGTTTAGTCCTGGTTCAGTCCATATACGGCGCAAAAGTTCAGCATCTTCGCAGTTATTTTGGTGAGAGTAACTTAAAGTAATGCAATAGTAATGTAATGCCTTACATTTTAAATGCAGTAATATTGTAATGTAACGAATTACTTTGAAATGACAGTAATAAGTAATAAATAACGCATTACGTTTTTAAAGTAACTTGCCCAACAGTGTATATATGAGTGGACATATATTCTAGCCTCTTAGCATTTTGGCGGTGAATTACTTCGGGGCACATAGAACTACATCAGCGTATCGGCGTTTTCAGGCGTCCACACAGTGCCGGATCAGATCTGTACTGAGATGAATTCGCGGGAGCTGGCGGCACCAGATCGTTCCGTCTCTGGAGCCATTTTCCATCGGATTAGTGTGGACGAACACTGCATCCACCACAAAAAGACTCAAATACACACTACTGTGGATGGGGCTCTAGTTAGCAAATATGTTGGAGATGTGTGGAGATATTTTTTAAATATTACATCCAGTCCTTGTATTTGCAGACGTCACTGGTGCTAGACTAGTGCATGTCAATGGTCATAGTTATCCTGCCACTAAAAACAGTCTTACCCAGAACTAAAACCAACCTTGCATTTGAAGGATTTATGTCTGAGCAGCAGCACCGGACTGACATCACCTAGTATGTTACCGGCAAAGTAAAATTCTGCTGCTGCTGAGAAAATAGCCCCTCAACATGTGACAATTCATGCGATGCAAGGTTAATTTTATTTCAAACATTATTCTGATAGACAGATCAGAATAATGACAGATATTTACATTGACCGTTTGGCGTAATAACAGATTTGCTTCGGGTGCTTTGTGGAGTGGGTAAGACTGTTTTTAGTGGCAGGATAACTAGGAAATGAGGCCCTATGTCGAAAATTTCAGACTGTCCCTTTAAGGCACAGGTGTCAAAGATACGGCCCGGGGGCCAGATCCGGCCCTCCAAGACCTTTAATGTGGCCCTTGGCAGATTTTCTACTAAAATATTTTAATTATATTTTCTATTAAAATATTGGTAATTTTCTGCATCACTTAGCATAGCAGTGTCTCCAGCGTCTCTGTACGTGGCCCCTCCCACCAGAGCAGCACAAATGAAGACTTGTCTCTTTCCAAACGCTCTTAAAGGACGATCGTTTTGACTGTTGACCGTGACACCCTCATCAGAAAAATGTCCAAAATGAGAAAAGTGGAGCCGAGTGCAGGATTTTCCAAGAAAAATGGACTTATTCATATTTACATACAAGTTCATGTTAAAACATTGTGTTGAAATTGCATTTTTCTTAAAGTTTCAGGTTGTTCATAATATTATAATATTTAGTAAAAGAAAGAGTTCATCAATTAATAAAGATTTCTGTAATAGATTTGTGTTTCTCTGCACAAATATTTGAACTTATTGTTATTTTTAAGGTATATATGACATGAGTTTTCTGATCCGGCCCCTTTAGGATCAAAGTCGGTTGGATACGGCCCTTGGACCAAAATGAGTTTGACACCCCTGCTTTAAGGTAAAACTAAAATCATGACAGCCAGTGAATCAGTAGAACCAACAATAACAAAAAGTGACAATATTAAATCTTGTTCAAACTTAAGTGGCATATTTAGTTTACTTTGTATGCAAACAAAACCAGGTAAAATGTATTCACAACCTGATTCGTAAGTGACTGGAGCAATAGTCCCAAATGTTTGCAACTTCAACATTTTAGAATCATATTTAGGTGAGGAATATTTGGTTATGTGATTAATTGAGTACATTTAAAAGTAAAACTAATGAATTACTCTCTCCACAGATGAGGGGTATGAGCAATTTCCTAGAATGTCTTGCGAATCCCCAGCAAGACGGCTGCTACCATGACCACAGAGACCAAATAAGTTCACAAATTGTAGACGGCATGTTGGATTTCTGCTTACGTAAAAGCTGGTGGAGACTACTGATGACGTATGTGATCGTTGAAGTGGTGTCCCAGTTCGTAGGGGTTTACTTTTAACCCCTAACCCTTGTTGCTCAGTTTCAAGGGGCAATGGCAAAGGGATAAGGGGAAGGGGTAGTAATTAGAAATGGGATTGGTCCTTAGTCTGGTTTGGTCTCCATGAAAATAAAAAGGTTTAATACCATACTGTGAAAATTTCCAGTAAAAGCAACAACATTTCCACGAAGAATAGCATTTGACGGACCAGAAAAGTTACACAATGCACCTTTAAACTAAAATAATTATATATTTACAATGGGCCAATGTCTCAGAGCACTCTGGTTCTCAACAAAAGACCAAAGCATAAAACCAAAGCATTTTAAATTAAGAAGAGAATCGCAAAGAGAAGTAAAATATGTTATGAACTACCTGTGGTTGTGTACGGACTCTACTTCTCCTTTTCGATTCAAGGTTAAAGTATGTATTCATGTATTTCTTACCCTCTCCTCGAGCCGGGCCACCTGGTCTCTGTAGAAAGCATCTCGTCTTTGTAGATCTGCCTCAACGGCCTCCAGCTGCTTGGCCTGAACATGGGCACACAAAAAAACAACCAACGTTAAAAGAAGGAAAAATAAACCAAAATACTGCACACATGAACACTATGGTGAGGTAAAACTGCACAAAGACTTAATTCATAATGTAGAAATTATTTATTAAGAATGATTCAGGTTTAGTTACTACTTAATTGGTACTAGGAATAGTACAAGATCTCATGCCACAAGACAACGTTCCCACAAGATCCTGCACACATGAGGAAAATGATGTTGTGAGATTTTTTTTCCCAAGTGTTTACATTAGGATTGGACAAAAAAGTGTTACATATTGATGAGTTATATCTCTAACAGTACCAAAAAGCAGGACTAGAATGGAAACAAAAATATTAAATCAATAAATAAGAAAATGTGAGGCCAAAATTGGAAACAGAACAGTGAAATGTAGATATTAGGAATTATGTAATCTTGTCTTGTCTCGTTTTCTTGGACCCAATCTCGTAACTCATCTCGTCTTTTGGAAATTCTTTCGTCTCTCCCTAGTTAATAATCTAACTCCTAATGTCAACTCCTTAATTAAGTAATTAAGCCTAAATCATTCTTATTAAACTACATATACTACATATGCTACACAGCCATACATCGAATAAACACAGAATTTTAACAACAAAATCTACTAGAAAAGTTAGTGATGCACTATGGATAGAGTCTACATTTTGGGTAAAGAACAAGAAAAGATAAATGTTAAAGGTAAATCATGAAATAGGATTGAAGATCACTGGGGATGTAACGATATCCAAATTTCTCTGTAAAATATTTTCACGATATTTATCCAAATATTTTGTGGAGGCTAACCAAACTGAAATTACCGTATTTTTTGGACTATAAATTGCACTTTTTTTTCATGGTTTGGGTGGCCCTGCGACTTATACTCCGGTGCGACTTACATATTAAAATTTTCATCTTGACGACAGCTACGCAGAAGACGAAGCGGCGCTCGGTTTACCTCTGGAGGTCGTGGAGTTGCTCAGAAGTGACACAGAGGATGAAGAATTCAATGGATTTAGTGATTTGGAGTGAGATGGAGAGTTTGGTAAATTTGTTCTGTTGTTTATGTTATAATTATCTGAAGAACTGTTCGTATGTTATGTTAACAGTCTGTTCTCTGTTCTATTGTTTTTACTATAGCTTGCATTTCAAAATAAAATGTCAGTTTTAAATACATTTTCCCCAAAAAGTATGACTTATTAGTCTGGTGCGACTTACATGTTTTTTTGTTTTTTTTTCTTTATTGCGCATTTTTTGGCTGATACAACTTATACTCCGGAGTGACTTATAGTCCACAAAATACGGTAAGCTACTTTTTCCTTTTAAAATGCCTGGACAAGCCTTTGTTTCTGTCATAATCTTAACAATTAAGATTTAAAAGTGCTTTATGACAGTTATTTCTTCATGTAAGCGGCACAGAAACTGAGCAAATGATCACGACCTATGTAGTTCTCTCAGTTTTTTTTTAGCTATATTGCTGCACTATAACTATTAATTTAGAGACACTTGTATTTCAATATACAGTGATGGAATATGATATTATTGTGAGACTTTTGATGATACAATTTCACAAAATTTCAGTTATTGTTACATCCTAAACTACCACCAGAGATTCCATTTTTGTGCGCTTGTGTGTGGTTATTCATATTTTATCCCCAATATCTTGCTTTATTCAGTACCATGTGTATTTTTGTGTAAACTAAGGCATTTTTCAAGGTTTCCCCGTAGACCTTTTATGTCCCTTTGTGTGAAAACAGCTAAACCACTATCAGGTGAAGAGGGTTCCACCAGGCCTACATAAATCTACTCACACTGCCTATCTCTCCTCTCCTCAGCCATGACCTTCACTAAACAAACACCTGACTCTTTTTGTGATAAATACAGATAGGAAACACGAGGCTATAAAAAAGTAGAGACTATTATGTTGTATTGCATAACAACTAGGGATGTAACAATAACCGAAATATCGTGATATCGTATCGTCAGAAGTCTCACAATAATATCATGGGCTGTCACAATATATCGTTTCTTTGCTTAAATACACGGTTTTATAGTAGCAACAGCTTATAAACGTCAGAAACTGCATATCCCATGATTCATTTCAGTGCAGACAACATGAAGAAATATGTTTTTTACTTGAATTCTTGGGATTATGACGGAAATAATTCACACCAAAATCTTGTCAAGGTATTTTAAAAGCAAAAAAGCATCTACAATTATATAAGCCTCTTCAAAATATCGCAACAAATATCGTACCGTGAGATTTGGATATCGTTACATCCCTAATTACAACTACACTGACTAGAAAAAGAAAATGTGTTAACACTTTACAGTACACGCAGTTTAATTAATACATGTATTAACATTGTAAATTAGAAAGTCTATGTTATGTTACCTCATAAAAAAACAAAACAAAAACTAAAATAACCGGAGTTGTGCCTGAGTTCTTCTCTCAAAAAAAAAAACTTTCTGTTGTACCTTGTGACGTCATCAAGTGGTAATACAGGAAGTGCTCCATTGTGATTTTAAACTCTTTACATCTTCACCAGAATCATTTCGTAGCTGTTAACTTGAAAACTACCACTTCATGACGTCACAAGTTGGAACAGAGCATTTTGAGCTTTTGACATGTAGACAGACTAATAATAAAGTGTTACTCAAACATGTGTGAATGAAACAAAACACAACTCCAGGTTTGTTTTTGAGGCGGTAACAACTTGATAATAGGACTAAAAGCTCACAAGTGTTAATATTTGCGTAATATAGGATCTTTCATGAAGTAAGTACATAAGGTAATTCACTGTAAATCATAGAACAACACAAAAAGTCAAAGTTGTGTGTTCTGGTTACAAGTTGTTACGCAGGGCCTTATCTTCTATTCAAATGTCATACAAGTTATAAGGGCTTTCCATTGTACTTAATAAAAGGTTTCTTTCAAAATAAATTTTTAGGAATAACCATAGATCATAATTTAAACTGGAAATCACACATAAATACAATTAGGAACAAACTATCCAAAGTGATCGCAATTATATATAAATATAGATATACCCTAGATAAAAACAGTCTTTTTATTATATATAACTCGCTGGTAATGCCCTACATAACCTACGGTATTGAGATTTGGGGCAATACATATAAGACGAATACAAAGCCAATCTTTACCCTACAAAAAAAGGCAATAAGAGCATCACATTAACAACTTATAACGAACCAACCAATGCGTTATTTATAAACCTTCAAACGCTGAAATTTTATGATTTAGTCTTTACCTTTACACTCTTAAAATCATGTTCAAAGTAAACAACAATCTCCTGTCGAAATCGTTACAGAACATGTTCAAAATCCGAAAGAGTCGATATGAGCTCAGAGGCACGACCATGTTTATTAAAAAGAAAATCAGAACAAACATTATGAAATTTTGTAAATCTGTTAAAGGGGTGGAGCTCTGGAACAACTGTACAGAAAACCTAAAATTGTGCACCACTTTCTTTCACTTCATAAAGAAGTTTAAATGTTTAACTCTGGACAGATACATGAAACATGAGACTTAGTTTGTGCTGTAGAACTTTGTTGTTCTGTTACTGATTAGCTTGTTTCTTCCTGCTGTATTTATGAAGATGAACTGGTGTCAAGATGAAGCTCTGACAAAGGAATAAAGGGTAAAGGCATAATAAGCTTAAGCTTCAGCCTGCACCTTTTCGGTCTGTATATGTTAAATATGACTGTTTATGAATTAATGTCAAAATATACCTGTGACCGAAATAAATAAATAAATGAATGAATGAATGAGGTAGCTACAATGCATGTTACATTTAGAAGGGAAAGTATTGGACATTGTTAAATAAAGAAAACATAAAGGCAAGACAAATGGGGGACCACTGGTTTTGCTTTTGTAACAATGCAACAATGGAAGTTGGGAAATATCGTGATTTTTTAAAACTACAGCAAATTGTATTTAAAGTAAAGATACATACAGGTCGAGACTTTTGACATGTGGCATTTTAAGACATAACATAAACATAAACATAGATTTTTGTGCTACACTTAAAGGCGCACTGTGGAACTTTTTGGTTGAGGATCCATAACCTGTTTGTTTCTATGGACATATCATTGCATTGCCTGGAATATTTCATAGTTTGACATTCAACAGCTCTATTTAAAACCTTTTTCGCACAGGATAAGCACAACCTGGGGACGTCTGGTAAAGCAAAGTCCGTAAATTACTTAAATTACTTATTTTACTGACTTTGACACACAGATTGAAAGAGAAAATAATGCGGAAAGAAAAGAAAGAGACAGAAAAGGAGCTAAATTACAACAACAAACACTGACATGCAGATTCACGCGGGACTAGTATTATCACCGGACGTCTGTGTTTGGCGAAATATAGTAGGCAATTTGCGTCAGAATTTTTTGTTTATAAATTACAGACGTGCCGCATTCGCACGGGATTAAGACCTCAGGCATCCTCCGCAATTATTACAAATCACCAAAGGACCAAAGGTAAAACTAATCCTGTGCGAGTAAGGCTTTACTTTTATTCAATTACAGGTGGTTTTGTAGCTAAAAAATACCTAGAAAATCTCGTTTTCTGATTGAGCGGGGTCGCCTCTCCACAGATCTGACCTGTGACTTGGCTTGGTTTGGTCTCCGTGAAGATAGAAAGGTTTAGTTCCATACTGTGAAACATTCCAGACAATGCAGTAACGACGCTCCACCAGAAAAGTTCCACAATGCACCTTTAAGTTTGAAAACAACCAATGTATTTTTTTAAGCACTTCGAATTGTCATCTTTTCCGTCTTTCACAAAGCTACCCAGTCAGTCAGAGGAGCTGTAAAAATCCGAAACTGGTGAAGAAAATGTATAACGTCAAACGAAAAATGAAATGGGGAAGACATACTTGACTCCTATCAAGTGGAAAGCCGATCCAAACTTACCTTGCATCTCATCTCCTGAAAGAGGGAAGCATTGGAGGAAAACGAGAAAGAAAGAACAGTGAGAGGAGCCAGTGATTCAAGCATGAACTCGTATAAAAGACCATTCGGAAGGAGTTAGTATTTTTTTATGCCGCGCTTCAATATTCACAGTTCGTCTCCAAATGCACACAACCTTAACAATAATATCCAAGCGTTTAGTTGGATAGTTTCTGTGGTTCAAATATCTCCAAAAAATCACTAGTGCTGGTGAACTAGGCCATGTAAAATACCATACAGTTTATCAGGAGTATCAGTATTTGTATAGCATATTTTTAAGTGCTTTTCTCCAAGGTGATACAGAAATAAATATGGTTCTATACATTATTATTTTCCGTATCCCAAAGTAGAGCTGGAAGAGGGTAGAGTATAGCTGAAGGTTGTAATTTAAAGATGCATTATGCTAGACAGGCTGATGCCACCTAGTGCCTCCACTCAATTTCATTTCTCTAAAGCAACTAGGTCAGGAATTGGAATACACTAGAAGGTTTGCAAGAACCCCGGAAGTTGTAGTTGTGGTACAACACAACAGTAAACAAAGCGGGTCGAAATGGATGTAGATGAAGCCGTACATTCTGTGTTGGAAACGATTTGCGAGATCGATAGGAACAAAGAGAATGTTTGGTGAATTTTATCAAGGGGAAAGACGTTATCGCCCTTCTTCCTGCGGGATTTAGCACGTTACATACGTCATGACCCAACAGCGTTTCCACGAAGTGAAACTGGTGGATGAATCAGGCTAGCATTATGCAAGATCTCCATGTAGATGTTATTGTTTTGCCTTGAATGTTCCATAGTATTTCAATTACAGGTGTTTTCATTGCTAAGAAGATACTTTGAAAAACATGCATAGTAACTGTGGGCAAGGCACAAGTATGGTTACTTTAAAATGATCCACAATGCACAGCTGGGAGTAAAAGTAATCCAAGTATGGGATAAAAAATGGTTTGTTATTGGTAAAAATACAATTGATATTAAAAAATAAACCAATATATATCAGGCCGATATTTGCCCTTTTTAGGGTATCTGCTTTCAGCCTTAAATCTCTGATTGAAGCTGGTATTTTGTTTGGGTCAACCAGTTGCCTAAAAAAAAATGCATAAAGCTTCATTTGAACACTTTAGGTGAAGATGACACTGCTCAAAAGATGACTATGCTGTTTTCTTGTAGTAAAAGAGGGTTTTGATGGATCCATTAACTGCTCGTCTCCATGGACATGGGTTTGTTATACTTGTAATGAGAATGGCATTCATCTTGTTCATCTACAAATATGATGCCACCTGGCCAGTGTTGGGAGTAACGTGTTACAAAAGTAACAAATTACTGTAATTCGTTGATTTTTGCTGTAACGCAGTAACGTAAGGCAATACAGGGAAAAAAATGTTAATGTTTCACTCGGTACAAATGTCAGTAACACGTGTTACAATGCATTTTTAACCTGGACTGAAGTGGTGTTTTTTTTTTTCATTAAAATTAAAACAACCGGGATATCAGCAGTGGTGAAACGCCATCATTCCATCCGAGCATCAGGATGGGCCAGGAGGTGCACCAGTGTCTAAGGGGTGGTCCTAGATTCCAAGTCCTAGTCCTGGTTTAGTCCTGGTTTAGTCCTGGTTTAGTCCTGGTTCAGTGCATATATGGAGCAAAAGTTCGGCATCTTTGCTCACTGATTGTTATTTGACGATCAGCGAGTTATTTTGGTGAGAGTACCTTTAAAGTGCTGCAATAGTCGTGTAATATTTTACATTTTAAATGCAGTAATTTTGTAACGTAACAAATTACTTTGAAATGACAGTAACAAGTCATAATAAATAACGCATTACATTTCTGAAGTAACTCACCCAACAGTGCACCAGGCCAAGTTACAGGTCATATCAGTGGAGAGGTGACACCAATCAGGAAGAGTGTTTGTATTTCAAGACATTTTTGAGTAATACAAACACGTACGTATCAGCTAGAAACATTGGCAGACCTTATTGGCCATCACTTTCTCTGAAGTCTAAACAGGCCATGAATCAGCCTTGGAAAAACTCAGCCTATCTCTAATTGAAATGCTGTTTAATATGTAATTTGCCAAGGTTTGGTTGCATACAGAAGAGAGGCTGATTACAATACACACTTTTCATATGCAAACTCCTACGGCCTTAACAATAATATCCATGCATGTATAAACAGATGGCCAAGTCGCTGCTCGGGAGTTTAATATAAAACAACTCCGTATGCTACAGCTGGCCCTTGAAGCATTTCCTTAGGCCCCGAGTCAGTCTGAAGTAAATCTAACATAGGAAATAAGTTGCGTTTTTTGCCCATCCAATCTCAGCTCGCCGATAACCATCTGTGGAGGATACAGACTCTGCTGCTCTGTGCATCGTGATGAGCGGCGTCACTATGGGCTGTCCTTGTGCTGAAGAAGAAGAGGAAGTTTCAAAGTCAAGAGGAAGGCTTCACACTATACTGCACACTATACCGCACGCTATACAAGAACTCAAGCACGAGCAGATTACAGCCAAGAGCCAGAGCCAGAGCCAGACATGTCCCGGTCAGAATAACAATGACTATAGTGTGAAAATGGATTGTTTAAGAGCGATGAGACAGACAATCCCCTGCTCCGTTCAAACGCAGGGAGAGGTCCGCATTTTCCATCTTCAGTTATAGATAATTATTCGTAGCACGTCTCCCAGATGTAGAAGGCAGTCCTATGTCACGTTTTGGTTGGGGTAATTAGAAAAATAGGCATCTGGCTGTGAGCGGGGACGCCTCTCCACAGATCTGACCTGTAACTTGGTCAGGTTTGGTCTCCATGCAGATAGAAAGGTTTAATACCATACTGTGAAACATTCCAGACAAATGACAAACATCTCAATGGAGAAAAGCGTTTCACAGACCCTCCACTCCCCATGGCCAATGCTGATACTGAGTGTTCAGAATTCCATATAGATTTTTACTATTTTCCTTTTATTATGTAATTTAAATTTACTATATATTCATCCAGACCCCTATTTCAGTACAAACTGGATAGAAGAGCAGCGTAGTTACATTTAGTGCTGTGTCCTCTTATGCACTCAAGTGTTCAAATAAAGTTTTATAAGTTTTATGCATATTCTTTAAGCAGCAGGTCAACTCAAACTAAATATCAGCCTCTGCTTTAGACTCCAAGTGCCTATGACAGACTGAACTACTCACTCCACTAAAACACAGTTAAGATTAATATATTTAAGATTTTATACACATTTTAAAACCTTTTTTCTGAATTTTGTTGGAAATCATGCTAGAGCAGAGGTCCCCAACCCCGGGCGTGAACCCTCTCTCCCATACGCTTGTGCACCTCGTGGACAGTGTCCTGTTGTGTGCGCTGTGTGGACTGCACCTCTTCCTGTACAATGCGTGGACCATGTCTTCTCACGTAGGCCACGTGGACAGCACCTCCTCCTGTACACCGTGTGGACCGTGTCTTCCCACATACGCCATGTGGACCGCACCTCCTCCCTTGCGCTGCGTGGACCGTGTCTTCTCAAGTACAGCGTGTGGACCGTACCTCCTCCTGTACACCGTGTGGACCGTGTCTTCCAACATACGCCATGTGGACCGCACCTCCTCCCTTGTGCTGCGTGGACCGTGTCTCTTCTCAAGTACAGCGTGTGGACCGTACCTCCTCCTGTACACCGTGTGGACCGTGTCTTCCCACATACGCCATGTGGACCGCACCTCCTCCCTTGCGCTGCGTGGACCGTGTCTTCTCAAGTACAGCGTGTGGACCGTACCTCCTCCCTTACGCTGCGTGGGCCGAGTCTTCTCCCGTACGCCGTGTGGACTGTGTCTTCACACGTAAACCACGTGGACCAGACCTCATCCCTTGCGCAGCGTGGACCGTGTCTTCTCCCGTACGCCACATGAACCACACCTCCTCCTGTACGCCGTGAGGACCGTGTCTTCTTGCGTACACTGCATGGGCCACACCTCCTCCCTTGTGCTGCGTGGACCGCGCCTCCTCCCTTACCCTGCGTGGACCGTGTCTTCTCACGTACGCTGCATGGGCCGCGCCTCTAAACCAGAACTAAAACCAGGACTAAACCAGGACTAAAATCAGAACTAAACCAGAACTAATCCAGGACTAAAACCAGGACTAAAACTAGGACTAAACCAGGTCGAAACCACTGTAAATAAAACCGGTCCATGGCGCAAAAACGGTTAGGGACCACTGTGCTAGCGCATTCTATAACCATGTACACTGAGGCACAGAAATTATAACTTGACAAATAAAATTATAAGAAACACCTTTATTTTGTTGAAACAGTGTTTAAAATATTGGAAAAAATGTTCTTTGGTGTAAACTGTGTTAGATTATGAGAGAATTCTCCCTAGTGTAAAGTCATTAATACGGATCTCTAAACTAAAATAGAGCTGTAACTTTCTGCATATTTTTCAGCTTTTCTTCGTAAATAGCTTCTTGGTTTGTGTAAAACTATAATTTATATTTTCAATGGGTCTTATTCAACCAGATTAAGTAGAAAATGGAAAATCAAAAGTACAAATATCAGTCTGATATATTGGACCAACTGATTCTCTCGTCCTTCAAAACCAGGTCTATAATTTCTATCATTTTATTAGATTAGTTTCGCTTTCATTTTTAGTCATAAAGGCCTCATTATTGTATAGAAACAAACAGTCCAAACATTTCTCTGATTGGCTGATGCATCTGTCAATCATGTCCATGTGAACTCAGGGAGATAAAACAGGATCTTTGAAAACATCGGAAAAGTTTTGGATAGCAATTTAATATTATACAAAACTCTTTCTTTCTGAAACAAGTCTCAGCCTTGGTATTTCACATCGTACAATTAAACCAAGTTTGAGCAAGTATCTGACATTTAAGTAAAGAAAAGAGGCCCAAAGACTCTGGCTGTCAGTGCAATGAAGCAATTTATATTTGGCTAAACGAGAGAGCAGCTGGCACCAAAGCGGCGAAGACAGTTGTAGTCCTAAATGGTTCAGAATCAGTCAAGTGAAGTGGACTGAACTTTAAAAACACGGAGGAGCGCATCATGTATCATCAACTCATCCAACGGAACAGAGCAATTTTAGCACTGAAATATGAGACGGCGTAAATGTGCCAAATTTCTCTGGCGTTGAGCGAGGAATTTAAAAGAACACAACAAGAACAGACCGTTTTCTGACGAGGAACAAAATGCTTTAAAACCTCAAAAATGTAGAACACTGAACCATTTTGTGAACTTTTAGAATAAAACAATGTCTCTTAAAATAGTGTAATATAAGTCGTTTAATGATCTATGTTATAAAGTTGTTTCCTCATCACAAACAGACCTGGAGTTGTGTTTTGTGACATTTATACTCACAAATAATCCATGTGTCATTCGTTAATTTGTTTTTCAAAATAAAACCAAAAATAAGAAAACAAGAAAATGAAAAAACAACAATTTTCTTCATTATTTGTCTCCAAAACCAAAATGAAAAAACAGGTAACAATTTGTTTTTTTCAGTTTTCGATTTTGTGTTTAAATGAATAATGGGAAAAAAAACAAGTACTGGCCGTTTCCCGTTTACGTAATTTAAACTGCGATGCCGATACTGACTTTTGCACCGCATACGGACTGAACCAGGACTAAACCAGGACTAAACCACGACTAAACCAGGACTGATCCTAGGACTAAAACAGGACTAAACCAGAACTACCAGGACTAACCAGGACTAAACCAGGAAATCCAGGACAGGACTAACCAGAACTGAACAGGACTAAACCACGACTAAACCAGGACTGATCCTAGGACTAAAACAGGACTAAACCAGACTGAACAGGACTAAACCAGGACTAAACAGGAATGATCCAGGACTAAACAGGATTAGGACTAACAAAACAGGACTAAACCAGGACTAAACCAGACTGAACCAGGACTAAACAGACTGGACTAACCAGAACCAGACTAAACCAGGACTAAACCAGGAATGATCCCAGGACTAAAACAGAACTGAACAAGGACTAAACCAGGACTCAACTAGGTCTAAACCAGGACTAAACCAGGACTGATCCTAGGACTAAAATAGGACTAAACCAGAACTGAACCAGGACTAAACCAGGACTAAACCAGGAATGATCCCAGGACTAAAACAGAACTGAACCAGGACTAAACCAGGACTAAACCAGGACTGATCCTAGGACTAAAACAGGACTAAACCAGAACTGGACTGAACCAGGACTAAACCAGGACTAAACCAGGACTAAACCAGGACTGATCCTAGGACTAAAACAGGACTAAACCAGAACTGAACCAGGACTAAACCAGGAATGATCCCAGGACTAAAACAGAACTGAACCAGGACTAAACCACGACTAAACCAGGACTGATCCTAGGACTAAAACAGGACTAAACCAGAACTGAACCAGGACTGAACCAGGACTAAACCAGGACTAAACCAGGAATGATCCCTAGGACTAAAACAGGACTAAACCAGAACTGAACCAGGACTAAACCAGGACTAAACCAGGACTGATCCTAGGACTAAAACAGGACTAAACCAGGACTAAAACAGAACTGAACCAGGACTAAACCAGGAATGATCCCAGGACTAAAACAGAACTGAACCAGGACTAAACCAGGACTAAACCAGGACTGATCCCAGGACTAAAACAGGACTAAACCAGAACTGAACCAGGACTGAATCAGGACTCAACAAGGTCTAAACTAGGTCTAAACCATGACTGATCCCAGGACTACACCAGGTCAAAACCAGGTCTAAACCAGGTCTAAACCAGTCCCAGTCTCAGTCCCGATCACCCGACAATTTACGCAGGTGCACCTCCGGGCCCGTCCTGACTCTCAGTCCTAGTTTAATCCTAGTTTAGACCTGTTTTAGTCCTGTTTTGTCTTGTTTTAGTCCTGGTTTGCAGTTTAAGCCACGTAAACAGGAAACAGTCCCATTATTTGTTTTTTTTTCCATTATTCATTTAAACACAAAATCAAAAACTGAAAAAACAAATTGTTATCTGTTTTTTCATTTTGGTTTTGGAGACAAATAATGAAAAAAAAAAAGTTTTTTTTTTTTCATTTGCTTATTTCTGGTTTTATTTTGAAAAACAAATGAACGATACACATATTACAAACCCAACATGTTTCGTCTCAGTTCTTCTTTCAAACGGTAAACACTTTGCTCCACTTTGTGATGTCATGTGGTAAAACAAAAAGTGCTCCACTGTGTTTTTAAACTCCATACACCTTCACTAGAATCATTTGGATCATTTCAGCCTGGGAATTGTCAATCTCTACTTAACGAAAGACAAAACGTAGCTGTTTAACTTGAAAACTACAACTTCATGACATCACGAGGTGGAACAGAACATTTTGAGCTTTGTGGATGTAAACAGACGAATATTAAAGAGTTACTCAAACATGTGTGAATAAAACAAAACACAACTCCAGGAAAGTTTTTGAGGAGGTAACAACATTATAACATGACTTAAATCGCACAAGAATCAATTTTGCGTAATATAGGACCTTTAAATTATATTATCCGCTCATTTAAAACTCTTCTCAAAATTAGAAAATGTCAGGGCACAGAAGGTCATAAAACAAAGTCCATCCTCCGCAGTCTACTGTATGGGACGGATACAAAAATAGATTATGACCTTTAAAGGCGGGGCTGATACAATCGAGGCTTCCAGGACAGATTGCAAAACTTTTTTTTCAGAAACTGGATTACACCGAGCGGAGCGCCAAAAACCTGCCTCACTCCAACAACTCAATTTATTGGGAAGAGGAAACAGAGCCCATGGGAGAGGAGAAGGAGGGGAGAGGCGGGAGACGAGATTAATCGCGATCACATTGAAATCGCAATAGTTTTTGAAGTACCATGATTTACTCCACAAACAACAAACTCTCCAGCCAAATTGTGTTTTATTCTGTAGTTTAGATCCGTACCTCCGATTGATTTTATTGAGTTTGCAGCTGATGCGTCGACTTTCTCTGGGGGTGTGATTTTATTATTGACCTTTATGTCAGACCTTTGGTCACTGCATCCAACAGATCAGTGTGTGGATGCAAAACAACTTTCTCCAGCTAAACTCTGACAAGACTGAAGTCATAGTGTTTGGTCCACAGAAACAAAGGGACAGTGTCAGCAGTCACCTCCAGTCTCTCTCTCTAAAACCTTCAAATCAGGCAAGAAATCTAGGGGTAATAATGGACTCAGACTTGAACTTTAACAGTCACATAAAATCAATAACATCTGCAGCCTTTTACCATCTAAAACACATAGCAAAATCAAAGGTTTACTGTCTAAATCAGACTTGGAGAAACTTATCCATGCGTTTGTCTCCAGTAGGTTAGATACTGTAATGGTCTGCTCACTGGTCTCTCCAAACGAGCTGTGAGACAGCTGCAGAACATCCAGAACGCTGCAGCTCGGGTCCTTACTCGAACTAGGAAGTACGAGCACATAAGTCCTGTGCTCAGGTCTCTGCACTGGCTCCTGTGCCTCAGAGAATAGACTTTAAAGCAGCTCTGCTTGTGTACAAGTCTCTCCATGACCGAGCACCAAAGTCCATCTGTGACATGTTAGTGTCATATGAACCATCTCGCACTCTGAGGAGCTCAGGGACCGGCCTCCTGCTGGTGCCCAGAGTCAGAACTAAACAAGGGGAGTCAGCGTTTCAGGTTCATGCAGCTAAAACCTGGAACAGTCTGAACATGTGAGACAGACTCTTCTGTGACGCTGTTTAAATCCAGGCTCAAAACATTTCTGTTTGACTGTGCAAATAACTGAAAGGTTTTCATTCCGCACTCTTCTCTCCAATTTATGTCTCTCTTTTTTTAATTTTAATCTTCATGATTATTTATGTTTTGATTTGTTTTTATTATGATTTTAATGTATTTCTTATTCTGTAAAGCACTTTGAATTACTTTGTGTACGAATTGTGCTATACAAATAAACTTGCCTTGCCTTTATTTACCCAGAACAGTGATGCTCTTATTCAAGGGAGTCCGGGCCCCCACAGGACTAAAGCATTGTTTCTCAAAGACTGGGTTGCGACCCTGCGGTGGGTCACAAGAAATTTTTGGGGGGTTGCCTCTTGTGAAAGAATTTCTGTGTTATTTTAAATATTATGAATCATTTAAAATCATAATCATTTGTGTGTGTGATTAAAGTTATCAACAATTGCGTTTTTGGGTTTTTCCATATGTATATCATATGTTCTAGTACAAGAACTCCTGACTCATTCATCTAATCTACTGAGTCGCCCATGAGAAGACAGCGAAGGGTTTTTCCCCTCATGTGGTTAGCATAAGTTTTTGGGAGAAAACTGACCAAATTGTTTATCACCTGGAGCCTGTAATCAAGTGTGAAATGGGGGGGTGGTTTAGCCTAAAGATTGTTAGCGTGTGATCATTGTAACCATTGTGTGATATAACATAATGTACTGTACTGTTATCTGTGAAATGACTGCAATAAAACCTGCTGTTGGGGAGTAGCTGTCAGAAGAGGGTCAGACAGTGTTCAGACAGCTCTCTCCTTGCGCAAGTAAAAACTAAGCCGTCTCGTTTTGGTGTGTCTTTATTTAATGTAATTTGATGTCTTAGGGTAGAATTCCCTGACACCTCTGCATGTAGGTCTGAAATATACACGCTCTGGAACATACTACAAAAACTCAGACAAGTCTAATTAGAAATGTTGAAATGTCAAGACATGTTTTGTATAATTTCTAATCTTTTTGTAATAATTTTCTTGACTATTTTGTTCTCATATTGCTGGCTCAATTGAATGTTGAAAAGAAAAAGAAATGGGCTACGTTTAATGTCCAAATAGGCGACTTAAGGATCCTTTTATTGTTGGTTCAATTACTGTTTTTAATTGTTTAAAACTTGAGTAATACAAATTGTCAGTCAACAATAAAATATCCTCATTAATGTTCAATAATGGTCAAATCCACCTTTATTTTGTGATTTACAAATAATGTCTGTTGACTTGGGTCGCGAAGGTTTGTGACGTTTAAAATATGGGTCCCCAGAAAAAAAGTTTGGGAAACACTGATCTAAAGTACATGTTTTTAGTGGTCGGGGAAACCAGTGCAAATGGAGGAAACCTACTCGGTCAGAAACTCTTTGATTCAAGTTAGATTTTAATTTGAGCTTTATTTTTAACAGAATCTGACTAGAAAGAGCCCAGACTGCAGGGCTTAATGTTCAATTTGGATTTTTTGTGAAATCCGATTTTTTTGCGAGGTCATTCACATTTCCAATTAAATGTGACTTTTATGTGATCTCCAGTGTGAACTTTAAACGGCCCAAAAGTGTCCAGCATGTGCACTGGAGACACGACGATGCTCAGTGTGTACAGAAGTCACCTAAACATGAATGTGAGCATTGAGCACAGGGCTATTTTAAAGTTGCTGTCGTACCGGAGCCAGAACATGTACAGCTTTGTTTTAAGGAAGTGTTTGAGAAGGAGAAGGACGAGGTTTTTGGCCGTGGTGTTTTGTGGGACAACAGCAGCAACGTGTGAGTGCGGTGGGATTGCGATGTTCTTCACTGCTTCACTGACACGGAGTTCAAACATAATTTTCATATGACGAGAAGAACGTTTGTGTACATTTGTGACGTGTAGGTGGCCGTTCAGACTGAAGTCGCATGTCAACAGCTCGGATATGTATCGGTTTTAGGACCACATATCCAAGTGTCCTGGGTCGTAGTTGAAAAAAATCAGATCTGTGTCGTTCAGACTCTCATTAAAAGATCAGAAACGGGTCACACAGGGGTGAAAAAAATCTGATTTGGGTCACTTCAGGCTGCAGTCTGGACGTTGCCTTAGTGTGAACTGCAACAGGTGAGCTGAGTTGAGCTTTTAAACAAATCTCTCACATGCAACATTACAAGCGAGTTATCATTGGCTGATTTGTCACTCTCAACTGTCTTTTGTTGAAAATCAAACTCCTAAACAGCACCATGAGCGCTCATATTGACCATGGGCTCTTGAAAATGTGTTGTTTAAATCCATTTTCTATTTTTCCTTGAATTTTCAGACTATCTTAAAACTTTTTAGGCATTTGCTAGGGATGTAACAATATCCAAATCTCTCGGCACGATATTTATAGAGATATTTTGAAGAGACTGATATAATTGTAGATGGGACGCTTTTTTGCTTTTAAAATACCTTGACAAGATTTTCGTGTGAATTATTTCCAACATAATCCCAAGAATTCAAGTTAAAAACATATTTCTTCATGTTGTCTGCGCTGAAATGAATCATGGGATATGTAGTTCCTTATGTTTATAAATTTAACTAGGAGTATAACGACATCCAAATCTCTCTTAAAATGCCTTGACAAGACTTAATCCAAAGAACTAAGACTTAAAAGTGCTTAGAACTGTTATTTCTTCTTGTAGTCTACACTGAAATGGAGCAAAGGATCATGGTCTATGTAGTTCTCTTTGGGTTTTTTTCTATTGCTGCACCATAACTCTTAATTTAAGCAAAGAGACTTGTAATTCCATATATTGTGACATTATTTTGAGAACTCTGACGAAACGATATCACGATATTTCAGAGATATATGTAGAATCAATACGTGATCGTTAGTTTGTCAGTTCATACCTCAGGCTTTTTGTCAATTTTTCTGGATGCGTTTAAAATGCAGACTTTAAACTTGCATTAAATTCGGGTCGGTATATTTTTGTATAGAGCAAAATCGCAGCAGCAGATTTAGAGCGGGGCTTCACAAAACTGTTGATTTAACCAAAAGAAAGCTGCAAAATCAAACACGGCTCAATAACAGACAGGCAGATCTACCAATGTAATCACACGGCCTGTCAGAAAAAAACACATCGCAATTAGATGTTTTTCCCAAATCGTTCAGCCCTAAATCAGAAGGAGTGGTACAGGAAAGAGAAGAGGAGGGAAGGAGGAATAAGAGCAGGGAGAAAAGAGGAGGAGGAAGAGAGGAAGAGCAGAGGAGGAGAGAAGGAAGGGACAAAAGGAAGAGAGGAGGGGAGGAGGAGAATAGGTAGAGGAGAGAAGGAGGCGAGGAATAAGAGCCAACTGGAAAAGAGAGGAGGAGCAGAGGAGGAGAGGAGGGGCAAATGAGAAAAGGAGGAGAGGAGGGGAGAAGGAGGAGAGGAAAAAGAGCCAATTAGAAAAGAGAGGAGGAGAAGAGAAGAAAACAAGGAGAGGAGGAGGAAACGAGGAGAGGAGGAGCAAATGAGGAGAGGAGGAAAGGAGAAGAGGAGGAGAGGAAAAAGAACAAATTGGAAAAAAGAAGAGGAGCAAACAAGGGCAGGATGAGAGGAGGAACAAACGAGGAGAGGAGAAGAGGAGGGAAGAAGAGGGAAAAGAACCAACTGGAAAAGAGAAGAGAAGCAAACGAGGAGGAACAAATGAGGAGAGGAGAAGAAGAGGAGCAAACGAGGAGAGGAGAATAGGAGGGAAAGAGGGGGAAAGGAATAAGAACCAATTGGAAAAGAGAAGAGGAGCAAAAAAGGAGAGGAGGAAAGGAGGCGAGAAGGAGGAGAGGAATAAGAACCAATTAGAAAAGAGAGGAGAGGAGGAGTAAACGAGGAGAGGAGAATAGGAGAGGAGAAGGAGGAGAGGAATAAGAGCTGGTGGGAAAGGAGGAGGAGAGGAATAAGAACCAATTGGAAAAGAGAAGAGGAGCAAACAAGGAGAGGAGAAGGGGAGGAACAAACGAGGAGAGGAGGAGCAGAGGAGCAAATGAAGAGAGGAGGAGAGGAGGAACAAACAAGGAGAAGAGGAGGAACAAACGAGGAGAAGAGGAAGAAGAAACGAGGAGAGAAGAGGAGGAACAAATGAGGAGAGGAGGAGCAAACAAAGAGAGGAGGAGAGGAGGAACAAACGAGGAGAGGAGAAGAAAAGGAGCAAACGAGGAGAGGAGGAGAGAAGGAGCAAACGAAGAGAGGAGAATAGGAGGAGCAAACAAGGAGAGGAGGAGCAGAGGAGGAGAGGAGGGGAGAAGGAGGAGAGGAATAAGAGTCAATTAGAAATGAGAGGAGGAGCGGAGGAGTAAACGAGAAGAGGAGGAGCAAACGAGGAGAAAAGATAGGAGGGGAGAAGGAGAGGAATAAGAGCCAATTGGAACAGAGAGGAGGAGCAAACAAGGAGAGGAGAAGGAGGAGAGGAATGAGAGCTGGTGGGAAAGGAGTAGGAGAGAAGAGAGAAGGAGGGGAGGAGGAAACGAGAAGCACAGGGGGAAAAAAAGAAGGAGGAGAGGAGGAGGGGCGCTGGCAGGGGGCTGTGTAGTATGACCAGTGTGTCCAAAGTCAATGTTACGCTCAGAGGTGGAGACTAAAACACAAAAGAGACGCAAACAACAGGCCAGACGCTGATACCAAACACACACACACACACACGGACGCACAAAACCAAAGGAGCAGCAGCTGGACTCACACAGGCCGGACTCACACAGGGGACATAAACACACACTCAAGGGTCACTATAAAGCGCAAGGTTAAAACAGAAATGCGCCCGAGGGATTTCAGAACTGTGTTTATAGGGACACGTAAAGAAGTGTGGAAATTGGTTACATTTATAAGCTGTATTTATGGTTTTTGAATGATACAGCGCACTTATTCAACATAAAATTCACAAAAAATCAAGTACTGCTGGAAATAAGAATCTTATGTCGCTTTTTTTCAATTTATTTTGTATATCCGAGGTGATTTATTAAAAATTATTTGAGCAAATTTCATGTAAAAAGGTTTAAGGTTTCTTTTTTTTTTCTGTGTATCTAAATAGAAAAATGTTAATATATTAATTTAAGCAAAAATCCGTCATTTAGGTGTAGTTTTGTGTCATTATACTTTTTATTTGAGCCAAAATTATATTAATGTTGAAGAAATAATACCAATAAATGTCTATATAAAGCAACAATTATGAGTTGATGTTGATCTAGTTCACTTCAAGAATGTACTTTTTTAGTGCTATTCATTTAAACTTTATTTATGTAGCACATTTAGAAACAGCTTCAGATGAAAACAGTGTTTTATATAAAAGTCAACAAAAACAGAAAAAGAAAATGCAATAAAACACCAAGATATCCTGTGTAGGTAGTATTAGGACCTGTTCTTTTGATGGAATTTTTGATTTTGAGTATTACCTTGAGTTTACGGCCTGTTTACGCTTGCAGGTAAAAATGACAAAATATTTTATCAGAAGTGCCTTTTGTTTAGACAGTAACGGCGTTTTTGTGTGAATCTGAATCTCCAGAGTGGAAAAGCTGAACACGCGCCGCCGTAGTGTTTCCGTCTACACTGCCCAAGACGCAAAACTCTGGTCGGATCTGCTCACGTCGCGTACACGTTTACGTCACATACATCACCACCTAACGTCACCACCGAGCCGCCTGGCATGCATACCCAATCGAATTCCAAACACTTTTGCGTCACCGTATGCACACAGATTTCCTTCCGAAAATGCTCATCTAAAAAAAGGAATAAAACGCCACTTTTGCGTCTTCTCTTCAGACCGTCATCATATAAACGTAGCCTTACATTGTTAGTTCCTCAGTACTTGAGTAGTGTTTTCACCAGATACTCTTATTTAGTTCGTTTAGTTTGGTGAGTTACCGTATTTTTCGGACTATAAGTCGCACTTTTTTCATGGTTTGGGTGTTTCCTGTGACCTATACTCCGGTGCGACTTATATAATAAAATTTTCACACTGACAGCCGTGAGAGGCTCTAGTCTTGTGTGTCAGTATCTGCTGCTCCCATTTCTCCTGTGTCATTGTCTCTTCACTCTACTGCGCATGTCTCCTGCAGAAAGAGCCTCTGTTCTGCTGCAAGTAGTGAAATATTCAGCCGAAAATGATAATCGAGCTGCAGAAAGAAAGTTTGGAGTGAGCGAGAAAGAGACTGACGGAAAGTGGGACTTCACGGTAACCGGGACGATGCACCGTGCAACTTTCCTGGAAGTCACTGGACGGATCGACAAAGCCTGGACTTCAGTGACGCCGAAACCGTCCTGTCGGGATTCAGAAAGGCCGGAATAATTCTAACTGGAACTGACGCTGAATCTGACGACAGCGACGCAGAAGAGGAAGCGGCGCTCTGTTTACCTCCAGAAGTCGCGGAGTTGCTCAGAAGTGACACCGAGGATGAAGAATAGAATGGATTTAGTGATTTGGAGTGAGATCGAGAGTTTGTTAAACTTGTTCTGTTCTGTTGTTTATGCTAAAGTTATCTGAAGAACTGTTCATATGTGACATTATAATCCGGTGCGACTTATATATATGTTTTTTTCTTCTTCATTACACATTTTTTGGCTGGTGCAGCTTATACTACGGAGCAACTTATAGTCCAAAAACTACGGTAGTTATTTCAAACCTGTACATACAATTCACATAACATCATAACAATACAGATGCAGATACAAACATGCACGGTTTGAAAAGATAATGCCTTCTTATTTCTATTAACTTGCGTATTATCACTTTAAAATACATAAACCACGGACTCCAGGAGGAATTATTGCTAAAATAACTAACTGAGATCCAAAATAAAGACTAAGCAATAAAGAAACCTCACTTCTTAGTAAAATTTTTGGCTGCTTTCCCCCATTCACGACGACATGTGCTTTCTTTATTTCCATATGCGCAGGTTGTCCCTCCTCCTCACCGCACTATGTCAGAGTTATTTCCGACTGATTAACCCCATTGAGTGTCCCATACAGATAATCTAATCATACTAAAGACCAAACAATGGAGCAGACTTCAGCGCTGTCCATGGACCTTTTGTTCGGATAATGACGAGGCGGGAGAGTGAGGAGAGAGGGACGGCGGGGCAGAGCGCGGAGAGGGTTAAAGATTTAGACTTAAAAGTGAACTTGAGCCGGGCCTAAAATAACAGATAAGGTACAAAGAAAGCACAATAAACCGTCATCTATCACAGGAGGTGTCAGAAGTGGAGAGAAGGCTGTCGAGAGGAGCGTAAGGGCTGAGGAAAGAGCCGACTAATGACATATCCACTTTATTTCTGTAGCACACTTCATAAGCAAAGAAAAAAAAAACAAGCAATGATTTAATGCGGAAAAAACATAATAAAAACAAAGGTGTAAAAACAAATCAAACAGGAAAATAGACCCATATGAAAAAAATCAAAAAACAAAACAAGTTGCACTTTTTGAGCATGAATTACTCGTTATAACAATTTCAGAGCCCAGATTTTCTTCCTTATACATGGTGAGTTGAAACTTTAGCCAGTCATATTTAAGGCTGAGCAAAATATTGTTGTTCACGTTACAAAGCTGGAAATATGAAATGATTAGGAATGTAACGTTATCTAAATGTCTCGGTACGATATTATCACGATATGCATCTCACGGTACAATATTTATTGCGATATGGCTGATAACTGTAGATGAAATCCCTCGACAAGATTTTGGTGTGAATTATTTCTGTCATAATCCCAAATATTCAAGTAAAAAACATATTTCTTCATGCTGTCTGCGCTGAAATGAATTATGGGATGTGTAGTTTCAGATGTTCATAAGCTGTTGCTACTGTAAAACCATGAATTTAAGCAAAGAAACTTGTGATTTGATATATTGTGACAGTCCACGATATTATTGTGAGACTTTTGACGATAAATTATCAAGATATTTTGGTTACTGTGACAACCCTAGAAATGATAAAGCAATAATAATACAATAATGAGATTAATCAACATCTAGGGAAAAAGAGTAAGACTAAGACGTTGGGGTCCTTCTGTAGCCAGGCTGGCGCCACCTAGTGCCTCCACTTAATTTCATTTCTCTCCAGCGACTAGGTCAGGAATCAGAATACACTAGACGGTTCGCAAAAACCCCGGAAGTGCGAGTCCGTGCACCAGCCAATCAGCGAAGAGCCATATATTCTGTGTTGGCAAAGATTCCCGAGATCGAGGATTTAAAGCAGGAACAAAGAGAATGTTTGGTGAATTTTATCAAGGGGAAAGACGTTATTGCTCTTCTTCCTACAGGATTTGGGCCCATTAGCCCCATTAGCCGTGCATTACATACGTCACGACCAAACAGCAGCAATTAGTTAAATTAAAAAAAGTACCTGCCTACAGTCGAGCGAACGAATCCTAATGCTGCGAGGTCAGACAGTTTCTACATCTAAGTGAAACCAGCTGATGAATCAGGTCCTACTGGGCTGTGGTGTGTGTATGAGTCTTTAACAATGTAATGATAAATATTATTAGTGTTTAGAACCTGATGTCCACTTCCTCCACCAGAATAACTTCTAATATTTACGCAACAGCCGATCAAAAACAAAAAGGCACTGGAGGCTTTGACATCTCCAAACTAAACCGATCGCTGTCATTAAACACTTTGAAAACAGTTCACATACAGTAATGTGTCGTAACCAATTCATTTTTATCCAGCTTCACTCTATTTAATTTTCCTGTGCAACAAGCCTTGACATAGGAGCAGAGTAATACCAAAATGACTCCCCTCAGTGTGCCAATTTTAAATTACATATGATGAGCTGGACTACTGTTTTCATTGTAATTAACATAATTAATTATATTTACATAAGACCACGGCTGTGTAGGGATCAGGATTTTTAGTGGTGTCTGAATGTCCAACGAGTGAAAAAGTAGTGACATTTCCCACAATGCACCTTGAAAAGTCGTGTTCAGCGCTGGTCACTAAAAGAGTCAATATAGACCACAGTGCATTGTGTTGGACAGTGACAGATCTTTAAGTGGACACAGCACGACTGAATGAAGCAGAGAAAAGAGCTATTCAAACTGCAAAACTATGATAAATATTTGCCAGTATTATGATCTCACGAAACCGAGTAAGTAGAAAAACATGAAAACCGCACTTTTAAAAGGTCCTGTGTTACGCAAAATTGACTCCTGTGAGATTTTACCCATGTTAGAAAGTTGGTACCTTTTTAAAAACACCTGGAGTTGTGTTTTGTTTCATTCACATGTTTGAGTAACCCTTTATTATTCTATTAGTCTGTCTACAACTCCAAAACTGAAAATGCTCTGTTCCCCCTTGTGATGTCATGAATCGATAGTTTTCAGTTTAAGAGCTACCTTTTACTTTTACTTCGAGTGAGACTGGCAGTTCCAGGACTGAAATGATCTAGCCTGATTCATGAGCCGGTTTCACTTCGTGGAAACCGTCTGACCTCGCAGCATTAGGATCCATTCACTCGACAGTAGGCGGGTACTTCTTTTATTCAACCAATTGCTGCTGTTTGGTTGTGAGGTATGTAAATGGTCTCCACGTAATTGCCGGCACAAAAGCAAACAAAGCAGAGAGTGAACATGTTTCTGTGAGGTGAACTTGCGAATTAAAGGTGCAATAAAAATGCGAAGTTTGTATTTGACAACAGAAGTCCAAAGGAGGATAGCGTATGCAGTCTGCTATCGCAACTCAGGTCGGTTAAGCTCTTCGCTGTTTGGCCAGTGCGCGATCTACAACTTCCGGGGTTCTTGCAAACCGTCTAGTGCAAGGGCCATAGACTGACGCTCAATACAGTGAATAATTGAAATATGTGCATGTTTAACACGTTAGAATGAGTCTTTATTTATGCAAAGATCCTTAAAACCACACACTAAATATTAAATATTCGCTTTATCACGGTAGATTTTCAAAAAACTTGCAGTAAACATAAGTGCTTCGAGATAGACAATTGGTACAAAGATTTTTTGGATTTAATTTCTATGGAGCAGGCACAAAAAACAAACAGACTGTTGACCTACGGACTGTGGCAAAACCCTATTTGGACAAAGCACAATAATAAAAAAAAAAAAAAAAAGAACAACATACTCTTGGACAATGTCAAAATATATGCAAAATATATGTGTATGTAAATGTTTGTGTCACTGCACTGAGAAACTCTGTACTACACACACCCTCCCGAACCCCCCCCCCTTTTTTTTTGGTATTATTATCATTATCATTATTATTATTATTTATTATTATTTATTTATTTATTATTTATTTATTTATTTATTATTATTATTATTATTATTATTATATTATTATTATTATTATTATTATTATTATTATTTTTTTTTATTTTAATTTTTTTTTGTGCGCGTGTTTAGTTAAGTCTGTCTTATTGTGGATGTGCTGGGTATCCAATCCCTTAAATTTGACAAATTATAAAAAAATAAAATAAAATAAAAAAATTTGCAGTAAAAAGTTCATTTTTCATTGATGCAAGGTCATTTGGGCCAATTTACCTGGAAGCCTGAGGGCCAAGAAAAATTTGCCTGAGAGCCGCAATTGGCCCACGGACCATAGTTTGGACGTGCCTGGTCTAGTGTATTCTGATTTCTGACCTAGTCGCTGAAGACAAATGAAATTGAGCGGAGGCACTAGGTGGCACCAGCCTGGCTAGAAATTATCCACATAGTTCTCGTAAAAGTGTAAGTAGTTCAAAAACAAAGTGTATTACCACATGACATGATATTTTTAGAAAAGAGCTCAGCCTAAATCTGCAGGGTTTGTGTGTTCGACATGTGTGAATGAAACAAAACACAACTCCAGGTCTGTTTGTGATGAGGAAGCTTTATAACACAGATGAGAAAATAGCGTAATACGGGCCCTTTAAGTTCAGTATTTAAGTTGAGCATCTATATAAAGTTTGCGTGTACAGTAGCGTTGCAGTACGGTGACAAGCCGGTGCCAAGTGAGACAGCCGTGTCCAGATTAAGCAGATCGTTTAGGCGAGGTGAATATCAATTAGCCAAGCGCTGAATAATTAAGAATGGGCATGTTTTTTAATTAGCTGACTGCCGCAGTTTGGGCTGGGACAGAGGGCAGGAGAGGAGGAGGAGAGGAAAGAGAGGAGGAGAGGAGGATGGAGAGAGCGAGAGGAGGAGAGGAGGATGGAGTAGGGGATTTTTGCTGTGTCAGGTCCCCCCCACCCACCAATCTGTGCCTGATCTCGCACCTGCTTTGGGTACAAAATGTTCAACCACAAATCCAGTTAAAAGTAGTACGAGTGAGCAGAAAGAAGAGGGCGTGGGCATAAGAATATTTATTTAAAGTAAACTAATAATAACAAAGTACCCAAGCAGAGTTTCGGAGACTGACCTCATGGTGTAAACTGGAGGTGAAAAGTAAGGAAAGCCCTATTTACAAGTCTATTTAAATGTTGTGAAAGAACTGTGAATTAACTGAAACATTCTTTTGTTTTTGCATCGATCAGATCTTAATTTCTAAGATTAGACAACATCTATTCAAAATACTGTGGTAAACAATATACTGCACCTCCAAATAGATGTTCTACAATACACAGGGGCCCAGAGATCGTCACTCATGCAAGAAGGTTCCAGGTTTGATTCCCGAGTCACCGAGGCCTTTCTTTTTGCATGTTTGTCCCTGTGTGTGGGTTTCCCCTGGGCGCTCCAATTTCCTAGCCTGATTCATCAGCAGGTTTGACTTCGTGGAAACCATCCGACCTCGCAGCATTAGAATTCGTTCGCTCCAAAGTAGGCAGGTACTTTTTTTATTTAACCAATCGCTGCTGTTTGGTCGTGATGTATGTAATGCCCAGGAAAGCTCAATGGTGTCCAAGTAATTACCGGCACAACAGCAAACAAAGCAGAGAGTGAACATGTCTGTCAACGATCATTGTCGTTTCTGCGAGATGAACTTGCGAATTAAAGGTGCAAAAGAAAAATGCGAAGTTTGTTATTGACAAAGGGCGTCCAAAAGATAGCGTCTGCAGTCTGCTATGGCAACTCAGGTTGGTTCAGCTCTTCACTGATTGGCCGGTGCACGGTCTACAACTTCCAGGGTTCTTGCAAACGTCTAGTGTATTCAGATCATAAACTGTATAAAAGAAGTGGACTAAGTAAGTGTGATGTCACCCATAGTGTTCAGCGCCGCTCAAATGAAGCTCGTGATGTTCATGGTTACAGGAGCGAATCTGGAGCCAGGCTCTGTTATGAATATTTTGACAGACAAAACAGCGGAAAAAAAATTTCAGGATCAAGTAGAGCGGGTTAATACTAACATTTTAACACCAAAATGACGAGGCTCAGGGAGGTTAGAGGTGACGAGGTTAGAGAGACAGGGGCAACAAGCTCATAATGTAAGTCCACTGGAGCCAGGGTCAGAAGGAGCCGGAAGAGCCTTCTGGCACTTCCTATTTGGCACGTGGCGGCTTGTGCTTTAGCTATGTCCACTCATATATACAGTCTATAATTCCGATTTCTGACGTAGTCGCTGGAGAGAAACTAAATTGAGCGGAGGCACTAGGTGGTGCCAGCCTGACTACCAGTTTCCTCCACAATAGGTCAAATATTCCAGCTAAATCCTGCCCAAGCCCAGCTCAAGATCTGGAGATGGGTCCCAAGCGCTGTACAGTTGTAGCTCTGTGCTCCTGACAGATCATCCCAAAGAAGCTAAAAAACGGGTCAAATGAAGAGGATGAATTTGCCTCACATTGCAAAAACTAAAATCTAGCCAAGTTAAGATGATTTGAATTAAGTTTTAAGTAAGTTTTATCATGAGTTGAGTAGATTTCACTTGACAAGTAAAACGATGTACCAATGGAACAAGATGTTTTGTATTTTAAATATGAAAATACATCTTGCTGCACTTAAAATAAGAAAAACAACAACTCACTTAAAATAATAAACAGAATCTAATGTTGCTTGAAAAACAAATTTATTCCATTGGTAGATAATTATACTTGTCAAGTTGAATCTACTCAAATAAAGTAAATTGTTCTTAATTTACGTCATTTAACTTACCTAAATATGGTGCACAAGGGATCAAAAAAGTATATCAGTGTTTGTGTTTTGTAATGCACTTAAAGTTTATGCTACACTGGGACCAGAACTAACTGCTTTGTAACTGTCATATTTTATTGTATTTAATCATTTCATTTTACAAATTTTATAAACAGATAATTCTTCTCCCCAGAGCTTTACTCAGAGAACTTACTGCTGATTCAACTAAACATTATATTAACATTTTGTCTTAAAGGTGCATTGCAAAACTTTTCTGGTGGAGAGTTCGTCAGTTTTCGTCATATTACTTCATCTGGCATGTTTCATCTGCGCGGGACAGAATTCTCAGACCCGCTCCCGCCCTCTCCCGCAAAGAATTGTAATTTTCAGTCCCGCTCCCGCCCACATCTGCGATATTTTGTCCCGCTCCCGCCCGCAAGTCCCGCAGGATGGGAACCTTTGCTTTCTTAAGCTCTATCAAAAACAGAGAAGTGAAAGGAATTGTGCTGCGTATGGGAGGAGGCGTGGTGGACGGTCCGGCGGCATGGTTAAGTCCTGGCTAAATCCTGTTTCAGTCCTGTTTCAGTCCTGGTTTTAGACCTGTTTTTAGACCTGTTTTTAGATCTGTTTTTAGATCTGGTGTAGTCCTGGTTTAATCCTGGTTAAGTCCTGTTTCAGTCCTGTTTTAGTCCTGGACTGGACTGAGACAGGGACCAGGACCAGGATCAGGACTGAGATCGAGACCAGATTGGGACCGAAACCAGGACTGAGACCGGGACCAGACTGGGACCAAACTGGGACTGAGACCAAGACTGCAACAGGTTTAGACCTGGCTTAGTCCTGGTTTAGTTCTGTTTTAGTCCTGTTTTAGTCCTTTTTTAGTCCTGGTTTAGACATGAGTTAGATCTGGGTTAGATCTGGTTTAGACCTGGATTAGACCTGGATTAGTCCTGGTTTAGACCTGGTTTACTCCTGGTTTAGACCTGGTTTACTCCTGGTTTAGACCTGGTTTAGACCTGGTTTAGACCTGGTTTAGACCTGGTTAGTCCTGGTGTAGTCCTGGTTTAATCCTGGTTAAGTCCTGTTTCAGTCCTGTTTTAGTCCTGGTTTTAGACCTGTTTTTCGACCTGTTTTAGTCCTGGTTTAATCCTGTTTCAGTCCTGGTTTAGTGGCACAGCCCGTGCGACATCCAGAAGGAGGGACTGTCCACGAGGTGTACGGGATGGGTGGGACGGGCGGGACGGTCTGCGCGGCGTACGGGACGGTCCACGAGGCGTACGGACCAGTGGGACGGACTGTGTGGCATACGGGACGGGGGAGGACTGTCCGCGCGCCGTACAGGATGGGGGGGGGGGACTCTCTACGTGGCGTACGGAGGGAGGGACGGTTCTGCGTGGCGTACGGGACGGGACGGTCTGGGTACGGGACGGGGGGGACACTCCCGGCCTGCGGTGATTGCAGGGCTCTATTTCACAGTATGGAATTAAACCTTTCTATCTTCATGGAGACCAAACCAGACCAAGTTACAAGGTACAGGGTCCCAAACTGTAAACTGAACAGATTCAAACATTCTTTTGTACTACAGGCTGTTAAACTGCTAAACTCAGATAATGCAGTTAAAAAATAATTATAAAAGGCGATTGTGCAATCAAAACTGCACATAGGTGTAGGGAATGTGGGGCTAAGGGAATGTCAATAATTATTAAACTGCACAAGGCTTAGGGAATGTGAAATAATTAATAGAAAAGAAAATGCCTGTTAAGGATAATTTAAGGGTCTGTTGGTGCATCACTCGTGGTCATACTGTCTCATATTTACTTTGTTTTATGGTGTTTGTTTATGTGCTGCTTTGTGTTGTGTCGTCCTGTTTTTGATAAAACATGTTACCCCCTGTCCCAAGACAAATTTCTCCCATGGGAGACAATAAAGATTATCTTATCTTATCTTATCTTAAGTTACAGGTCAGATCTGTGGAGAGGCGACCCCGCTCACAGTCAGAATGTTGTTTTTCTAGGTATTGTTGAGCCAAAAAACTTGTAATTCAATAAATGTAAGGTAGAGCAACAACATGTCCACAGAAACAAGCAGGTGACAGACCCCCAACCAAAAAGTTACACTGTACACCTTTAAACACCCAAATCTTCCAACTAAAACAGCCAAAGTAAAGTATATTTTACAAACTACCAGAATGACAGGTTTAGGAGCAGATTCACTCACTGCTTATGGCCACTGGCAGCTACAGTATGTCCATAATACATTTTCATTTCACACCCCACTGACAGGAGACCCGAGGTGACTGGGCCTGTACATCTGCGGATACATGCTTATAAATCACGGCAGACGGAAAATAATCTCGAAACATGCTGTGATCAATAGAGCACAAATCAAAGTCCCATCACATTAACTAACAGCCCCCATCCATCTATAAGAGTA
Source organism: Boleophthalmus pectinirostris (assembly GCF_026225935.1). NCBI lineage: Eukaryota > Metazoa > Chordata > Actinopteri > Gobiiformes > Gobiidae > Boleophthalmus > Boleophthalmus pectinirostris. The sequence goes on from NW_026571133.1 coordinate 7,250,414, forward strand.
CATACGTGCCTTTGTCTACAGCGGCCTCGTGTAACCGCCGGCCTGATTCACTCCTGTCGTCAGACGCGTCTTAATCAATGCCGTCATGTCAAAATCTCAGATGGAGGGCAGAGGTGAACATTACTCTAAGGCTGAGGAGGTGTGTTTTATAGAAATAACACCTCAAGTCATAGATGCTGGACCTTATTGTTGTTTGTTAGGTTCAGAAATGTGTTATTTTAAAAGGTGCATGTAGTTGGGGGTCCGTCACCTGTTTGTTTCCAAGGAGATGTTATTGCTTTTTCTGGATTGTTCTATGGCATTGTTTTCCAAAAATATGGTCGCAAGAGATTTTTTTTTTTTTTTTTTTTTTTGGGTCGCCTTGTCATGATCTGCATGAAGGTCTGGAATATACAAATACATACAAATCTGTGTATCGTTCGTTCAGTCGATTTTCAAAATAAAACCAAAAATGAAAATAAATTAAAATGAAAAAAACAAAAATTTTCTTCATTATTTGTCAGGATCAGGACCAGGACTGAGACTGGGACTGAGACCAGGACCAAGACCAAGACTGAGACCGGGACTGAGACCAGGACTGAGACTGGGACCAGGATCAGGGACAGACCAGGACTGAGATCGGGACCAGGACCAGGGTCAGGACTGAGATCGAGACCAGATTGGGACCGAGACCAGGACTCAGGCTGGGACCAGACCGGGACCAAACTGGGACTGAGACCAAGACTGCAACAGATTTAGACCTGGTTTAGACCTGGCTTAGTCCTGGTTTAGTCCTGGTTTAGTCCTGGTGGTTTAGTCCTGGTTTAGTCCTGGTTTCAGTCCTGGTTTAGTCCTGGTTTAGTCCTGGTTTTAGTTTAGTCCTGGTTTTCTGGTTTAGTCCTGGTTTTAGTCCTGACCTGGTTTAGTCCTGGTTTAGTCCTGGTTTAGTCCGTATGAGGTGCAAAAGTCCGACATTGCAGTTTAAGTCCTGGAAATGGGAAACGTTTTTTCCACTGTTAATTTAAACACAAAATCAAAAACTGAAAAAACAAATTATCCGTTTTATCAGTTTTGGTTTGGAGACAAATAATGAAGAAAATTGTTATTTTTTCGTTTTCTTATTTTTGGTTTTATTTTGAAAAACGAATTAACGAATGATACACAGATTCATACATCTCCCCCCGCTCCCGCTCCTCACTTCTCCATGCATGGAGTCTCCACACACCCCTCTTATCCCCTTTTGAATAATGTCTATTGACTTGGGTTGTGAAAATGTGTGACTTTTAAAATATGATTCCCCAGAAAAAAAGTTTGGGAAACACTGATCTTTGGCATGACATTAAACACATCTATCTAACATTTATTCATTATGGGTGTTTCTGTTGCTCAAAAATACAGTCAATCTCTTTGTGTCTATGAGTGATTCTCCACAGATCTGACCTGTAATGTAGCCAGTAGTTGTCCCTCTTGAGATGGATAGGTTTAATCTCTACCGTGGAACATTCTAGACAAAGCAATAACATCACCAAGAAGATAAACAGGTGACAGAGCCTCCACCAGAAGAGTTGCACAGTGCACCTTTAACAGTGCGTCTGCATGTCTGTGTGAGTAACACCATGAGCTTATAGTGGGAAAATATTTTACCTTAATTATTTTGTGCTGATATTAAAAGATGCACTACTTTACTTTCTTGTTCACCACCTGCTTTTTCCTCAAAGGAGATATTGTTACTATGACTATAATTTCCAACACTATGGCATTATTAAACTCATCTATTTTGCAGTATCTTTTTCTGTGACTGGGTTTGCCTCTCCACAGACCTGACCTGCAACATGACCTGACTTAAGGCCGCTTTTTGTTTGATAGTGATTACACAGGCATGCTGTGCTTTTCAAAAACAGTTAGGTAGTGTTTTATGTAGCCAATAATGCGATCTACTACAGACTAATCTTCCTGACCAGTGGTGCAGTGGGGATGTTTTAAGTGAGGGTACGCAATTCGTGACGTCATGAATCCCGCAAATCTGCCCCCCTTGACATGCAGAAATACACCCAGTTGTCATATATATTGTTTGTTTATTTTAAAAAAAAAAAACTCACTTTCAGTACAAACATAAAGGTGCCAACGTAGTAAAAATCAGTAATATTTTATGTTTTTAATCAAAATGATGCGGAATCATGTTATTAACATTAACGCCGTTCATAATCACCTACAGAACATAATTTACATGCTGCAACATATGAACCAGGACTAAACGACGTCTAAACCAGGACTAAACCAGAACTGAACAGGACTAAATCAGGTCTAAACCAGGACTAAACAGCACTAGTCTTGGACATGAGAGCGAGAGAGAGAGAACCCCTAGACCATGGAGCAGGGTGTCTGCAAAGCGCGATTGGGGGACTGTTACGGCCCCAGGACTTAGGTCTAATTTGCTGTGTGATTTTTGCGAAGTTCTCCTAATTCCTGCTGTAGGAGCCCTGGTCCGTGATTGGTGGGGCAGGTCGACGCCCACCTCACCTGCAGCCACCTCCCCCTATTTAAGGAGATTACCAGCACCTGTTCAGGGCTGCTGGCCTTGGTGGACAGTCTGCCATTTTGGTTTTGTGTTTGTGTGTTAGTCTAGTTCTGTTTTGTGCCTTTTTTGATTTGGTCACTCGATTCTGTTTGTGGGTTTATGTGGTTTAATTTGGGGAACTTGTGTTTAGTTTAGTGTGTGTCCCTAAGTTTTACCACTCGTTTTTGTGTAAGCCTGCGTGACCCCTTTTCTGGCACAAAACTCTGTTTATTCTGTTGTTCTGTTTCTTAGTTTAGGTTGTTTTCTGTATATTTTTAGTCTTTTGTTTATTTATCTTTACATTCCTGTTAATTAAACATTATTTAATTTATTCCATTTTACATCTTGGTTTTATTTTTGTTACTTCCCTCACCCCAAACGAGCTGGGTCGTAACAGGGACAGATGCACTTATACCCGCGGGGCACGGAGTTCTGCACTGGTCCTTTCGCCTTTGGTCACCCAACGGTCTATGCAGGCACCTTCAGGCCTATCCAGACACTCAGTTCCGGTTCAGTCCAGGTTTAGTCCTGGTTTAGTCCTGTTTCAGTCCTGGTCCCTCATGTGGCAGGTCACTATAGGACAGTACTGCAGACATCATGAGCCTATGCAGGTTGTTTTCACCATTTCCAGTAGCTCCGGTTTGACATTTAAGTTGTAGCTATTCTATATTGTTTTTTGTTTTTTATATCTCATGTCAGAAGAAGTGGGTGGAAGTATCCCTGCGTACCACACCCACTACACCCCCGTTCCTGACCATTTCTAGCTCAGATCTTGCTGTAATGCAGTCACCTAGAACGCAGATTTAGCCACATGCAAAAAAAATAATAAGTAAGGGGCCAATATTATGCTATTTTCTGATCTATAATGTTGTTTCCTGATCACAAACCTACCTGGAGTTGTGTTTTGTTTCATTCACACATGTTTAACCACACAAACCCTGCATATTTAAATTTATTTATATTTACGAGTTCTTCTCTCAAACTGAAAACACTCTGTTTCACCTTGTGACGTCGTGGTAATTCAGGAAGTGCTTCACTGTGTTTTTAAACTCCACACACCTTCACTAGAGTCATTTGGATCATTTCAGCCCTGGGATTTCCAATCTCTACAGAAGAAAAGGTAAAAGCTTTGAAGATGTAGACAGAACAACAACAGAGGATCACTCAAACATGTGTGAATTAAACAAAACACAACTAAAGGTCTGATTTCAATGAGGTAACAGCAGTACAACAGGACTTAAAGCTCACAAGAGTCAATTTTGCGTAATGTAGGACCTTTGAAAACAAAATGATGTCAGAAGAAACAGCAACAGCGGCAACTTCTCACATTATATTCTTCCCTGTCCTCCATCTCCATCTCCATTTCAACCACAGACCTTTGAGATTTATGTGACACCATTATGTGAACACCCCCTATTGTCCAGCACCGCCTCCCCGTGTAACTCCGGGCCCGAATCACCCTGATCATGACCGGCATCATAATCAATGCAGCCTCCATGGGTCATTGTACCGAGCCGAGTCCCATCCATCACGGAGCCGCGCGACCAGAGCGTGTGACCAACTATAGTGAAGCCGCCGGCCCCGGGTAGCGCCGCGGACAGGGGTCAGAGGTCAGCGCAATGTGACCGCGCGCCGTGTTAATTGGCGCGGTGGAGATGCAGGAGGCGGCTCGGCTCAAGGTGAGAGATGGATGGAGGGAGGAGGGGAGGGGAGGTGGAAAGAGGGAGTCGATACAAAGGAGGGGCCAGTGGATGGAGAATGGAGTGAGAGAATTTGGGTTTGGGAAGATTTGAAAGTCTTAGCAGGTTTTTACAAAGATATCCAAAGTGTAGGAATGAACAAAATGGATTTAAAAAAAAGTATACACATCAAAAATTCTAAATAAAACATGCAAAATATAACAAAGCAAACAATCAAGCAGCTGACGTTACATCACAATATCTCAGTGGGGCTGGGGTTAGAACCACAATCTTCTTAGTTAATGAATAACTACGATACTGCAACCATAAGAAAAGGAAATGCTCACGTTGAGGTGAATAGCACAACTCCTTTTATCATAGGGTGAACAGACATTACAATTTACTCAGGATAGTTTGAGTTTTGAGCCCTGTGTCCCCTCTCCCATCAGATTTATACAAAAACTGTGATTTTTCCCAATTTTATACAAGAAATGTCTCAGGTGTCCCTATTTTTGACCAATCTGATCCCTGCCAACACTAAGGAGAGACATAAATAGTCATTTGTTTAGGTAAAATACAAAAAAGTTGCTTAAAAATGACCAAAACACAAAGAAAATGTGACTATACTGACTCACATTTTAGTCATGAATGAATGGGCCAAATGCATTCAGTCAGGTTGGCGCCACCTAGTGCCTCTGCTCAGTTTCATTTCTCTCCAACGACTAGGTCAGGAATCGGAATACAATAGACTGTTTGCAAAAACCCCAGAACCCAAGAACCAACTCAAGTGTCTGTCTGGGGCTCTTTTGTGAAACAGCACAACAGTAAACAAAGCGATCAAGATGGATGTAGACTAAGACGTACATTCTGAGATCGAGGATTTTCACTCTCTGCTTTGTTTTGTTTTTGTTGTTTATTGTTCCGGCACATTACATATGTCACGACCAAATAGCAACGATTGGTTAAATTAAAAAAGTACCCACCTACCGTCAAGCAAATGAATCCTAATGCTGTGAGGTCAAACGGTTTCCACGAACTGAAACCGGCTGATGAATCAGATGACAAGTGCATAACAATTTTCCTTAATTACGCACTTGTTTCACAATACTATTATTACCAACCACTCCAAACAGTTTTTGATTCTGACAATCTGGTCACCCTACTTTATACCGTACATAGTAAGAAATAATTTGTCCTTTAAATTAATTATGTAAGAATATTAAGTTAAAGGTGGGATATCAGATTTTATTACAGAGGTCTGCATCTAATAATTGAGTATTTTATCAATCTGAAACCCGGAAGAAAGAGCCAAATATATTGAAGAGAGCTTTAGCTGTGTGATGGCGGCCCACTCTGCTTCACTTCTCTTGAAAATTCATGCATGTGAATATTAAGAAGGGTTTGTGAGAGCAAGGGACAAGTTGGATTCAAAATACCTCCTTTTGCAGTTTGAAATAAGGTAATGAACCTTTAATTTTGCAAAACAGAACTCTTTAACACATTTGGCATTTTTTGTTTATGCGAAATTTCCAATACCGAAGTTTAAAGCAGGTCTATTATGCAAAAATCGACTTTTCAGAGTTTTTAGTTTGCTCACCTAAAGTAGTATTTGGAGCGTTTCGTGCACGTTTCAGCAATCTGTAGTCGCTTATTTTTAAAGGTTGTATAGAGGATTTTTACAGGAAAAGAAATACAGCGACAGTCCTTTTTCCTCTTGTTGTGCATGTGTGACACCACCTTCCTCTTCCACAGGTCCCTCAGTAAAAACATCTCCTCCCACCTCCTTACTCTAGAAATCACGCTTGTTTACAACCAGTGCATGTTCAAAATTACTGTTGAAGTGACCTGTCTAGAAATAATTTAGCGACCGAAACGTCAGCTTTTAGATCCTTTGTCTGCTTCATTTGCGCAATTGCTGGAAGAGATCTTCTCCAAGAATCACCTCCGTTTGGCTTTGCTCCTTTTCTCCTTCTCTTCTTCTTTCAGCGACCTCAAAAAACAGACTTTCTTTTGCGGTGAACTGGTCGTGGATTCTCGTCCGCCGTCTCAACAAACTTTGTGCAAACTGCGAGGAAGTTTAAAAAAAAACCTCTAAAAACCGCTGCATAAACCACGTAATCCCCGCACGCCGGCAAGTCAGTTACACTAGAAACGTAGGGAGTTTGATTGCGAACTTAAGAGCCAATAGAAAATGAGGCAGCCTTGTTTTCTATTGGCTGATGTTTATCTGGCCTCACTACGTCCACAGTTGATAGATTTTCATTCTTTTTTTTTTTTTTTTTTGGTCATCATAATTACAAGGCTGCATCTCCATAATGGTATTTTAAACTTTCATTGACAATTTGAAACTAAAAAAAAATCCTCTATACAACCTTTAAGACGCCATTTCCCCCACCGGCACACACCCCACTGCTCTGTACTTCGTTCTCCAGTTTTATTTTCTTAATCTGCGATACGAGTAGGATTTCAGCTGCAACAAGTACTCTCTTTGGTACAAATGAAAATGCAGATTGCGATTTAAAATGTCCAAATGATAACACGATGATCCACGGGTGTCAAAGATTATAAAGATACAGCGGACATAAGCACAATAGGTCTTTTTTTAACACTTTATAAACACGTCGTCACGCACACCAGCAGGACCCTTCCCCCCTCCTCTTCCATCTATAAGAAGTCCGTGACACTTTCCTCTCTCTTCCTAAGTGCTTGTGAATCCATAGCACGTCCTTCTTTAAAAGCGATCGTTGTCCAGACCAACGTCTAAGTGATGGAGTGTAAAATGATATCACCTAACATGGCCCCTTCCTGGCAGAGGTACACTCCGCCGCCAGAGGAGAGTAGCCCATAAAGCATATACTGCATACATAGGAGCCGTAACCTATGGCAACGATTGACTGTGGCCACCGATAATTAGCATCGCGAAGGTTTTCCAAGAACCCATAACAATTTAGACCGGGTTTAAGACGAGCCATTATTCATCAATGAAAGCGGCGCAGCTATAGGTAATTTAATGTGGTCAGTTAATGAGGCCAACCGTCGGTAAATTCACGTACTAAAATGGAGTCAGGGGTCGTCGGGGGTCATTTAGTTTGTGTTCTCTTCTTGTTTAAACCTCGTATTTATCTGGAAATTGGACAAGTGTTGAACAAAATCAAGTATTCCTTTATAGGGATAATACCAATAAATAAGGTTGTGCAAAAATATTGAAATATCGATATACCGCATCGTTTAATTTGATGATACAATGTCGATATCGTGGGCTGCTGTATCGATATATCACCAGGAGTATTTTTTTGGTATTTTGCTGTATAAAAGAATGAGAACTTCGCACATCAATTACTTCGAGGAGAGGGAGCGGCCCAAGACCATAGAGAAAAATCCTGTACACAGTCTTACTTGCAAATTGTGAGATTTATTAGTCGTCAGGCAAAAAGGACGAATTTGCAAGTAAGACGGTGTGTGGGATTTTTCTCTATGTTCTTGGTATATTTTACTAAATTATTTTGTTACAGTGCTACAGTTTGGTTGATTGTTCACAAAAAGGAAACTCGTTTATGCGGCACATTTGACATTTTCACTGTTATGATGATTAAAATGTTTGTGTTTCATTTTAACTTTGCACAAGAAGTGGTTTAACAAAGACTTTTACTATCACAGTCATAATTTGGCCTTTATTTTTTTATTGAACCGTTGAGAAATACTTGTTGAAAATGTTGTACTGAACTGTATCAAATCGTAAGCTCAGTATATCAAGATATATATCGTATCGTGGCTTATGTATCGAGATATGTATCGTATTGGCAACTTCTGAATGATACCCAGCCCTACCAATAAATAACAATATTGATTTAGAATGCACTTTATTGTACAAATGAGGAAAAAATTGCATTAACCTCAGTTAATTAAAAATGTATACTACATTTCCCATTTTTGGTTTAAAATTCAAACAGGGACATGGCTATAGTCAGTTTACAGAGGATCAACAATAACTGACAATGTTTAATACCAATACTTGTATCGGATATCGGTTCAGTCATTATCATAATTGGACATATAAATTGATTTAATAAGATTTCCTGGTTGCAGTTAGGCCTGTAACGATAACAGATTTTGCTGGACGATTAACTGACCAAGAAATTATTACAATAAACGATAATATTGACATTTTCAACTAATATAATGACAATGGAATAAAAATGCAAATACACCCTTTCAAAGATCAATAAACATTTAACACAGGAACTGCAAGACAACCTAAAACAATAAGCCTAAATAAAATAGACTTTTTAACATAAGAATAGCCTAATGTAGTCTGGCTCACAGCAAGGACTTGTTAACAAAAATGAACCAAATACAACCAAAACAATGAATAAAATTGATTATTAAGTCTCTGTAACAAAATTGGAATATTGTGGCTCCTCTCTCTGTGGCTGCTGCTGTGAGCCTCGGCATTTTGGTCTTGAAGTGTTCGTATTAACCCGCCCTACAGGATCCTATTTCGCTATTTGTCTGTCAGAAAATCATAGAGTCCACTTTTTTATACAGGGATTTCTGCGCATGTCTCCTGCAGAAAGAGCCGCTGTCGTGTCTGGTATCGTGTCGGTGTATTGTGGGATTTCGATGGATTTCAAGCTCTCCCGGGGTGTGGCCAGGTGCGTCGGCTGCTGGGGTTCGAGCCATTTCTCATTGTTTTCGCGCTCGCCTGTATTTGACGCATGTGGGCCGTTCAGACGTGTCCCACTCGCTCGTGTTGGTTTGGCTTCGTGACTTGTTTTGTCACACGGCGATGAACTGTTTTGCCTCTTTGACGGCGGTGCTAACGGTTACCTGCACAGACAGAGGCGCTTTCTGCATTCAGACTGCGCACGCAACCACTGTGTTGATGAACAAATAATCCATCTGTACCATAGAACGTATACAGTCTATGCTGACACGTTCATTCAATCGTCATTACGCTAAGGAAACGAGAGGAGTCAGAGAGCGATAGAAGCCTTTGGACATTCAATCTCTTTGGTAGAGAGAGCGAAAGACACGAGGAAAACAAACAAACATGCAAATAGAAAAAGTTAAAAGTTAAAAGTTACTGTATGATTAACTGATTTGTTGATTATCGTTACGGGCCTATAGTCGACCCAGAAAATCTCATAATGTTTGAACTTTTAAAAATACAAGGATGTTCTGTAGTTGAGAGATACATAACAATTACATAACGCATTTGGAGCAGTTTTGTCTGATTTTATTTTTGTTTAAAGGAAATAAATGCTGTTTTCAGTCTCTGCTCTGTTATTGGTTGAGTATCACCAGATTCTTAAAACTATAACAGAATTGGTATTGGAACTGTAAAAGACAATAGACAGTAGATATCGCCACAATTTTTGTTATTTTGTCTTGTATATTTGTAAAACTCCTCCATATTTTGAGATTTTTACGCTAATGTTAACGCAACCTCTTGATTTTGACCAACAGATGCTGCTGACATTTTTAGAGTGAACAACAAAAAAAAAAAAAAAAGTTCAAGAAATCAAACCCGGCATCATTTGTTGTGAAGCTTTAGTGACCCGGGAGCAGCTCCGCAGACAAACCGCCCCGGGGCTCCAGACCGCGGCGCTCGGCTCTGGGACGTGTTAGCACAGTGAATAATGACGCAGTGACCCCGGGAGGTCAAAGGTCAGCCCTCTCCAGGACAGTGCCCGGACGGGACAGTGACCCGGGGCAGGCAGAGTGTGGGACTGTGGGTAGCGTCTGCGTTTATCTTAACCGCTGCCTGGTTAAGGACGAGTTAAACTAAAGGGTGTCCGTGCGGTGGGCAGAGTATCGACCGGGGACGCGGGTCAAAAGGAGTCTGATCCAAAGCAGCTGGCCTTTAATGAGACAGGGACAGGTGAAGGCCCACGCACGCATTTACATCTCCTTTAAAACTCGTCTAAATCGGTGGTAAATGTGCTGAGTCAAGAGGGATTATACAGGATTGTGTGTTGGTTGTTTGTCGTTTCTATGTGGGAAGCCAAAAGCAATTGGTAAATCAATAAATGTGATTATACAGCTCAGAATATAATCTTAGAGCCTATATGACACTATTTTTTATCATTTTTAAAATTGTTATGTTGTTTCCTCATTGCAAACAGCTGTGTTTTATAGTTAGTTTGTTTATTTATTTATTTAATGAGACAGGGACAGTGCACAATCTACATAAACCTAAACAGGTTTATTGTATCAGGTTGTAGCACCAGTGCAAATTTTGATTGTATTTAATTGACCTTCTTCCTAGAGACCTATGTAGCATGTTTTGAGTTTTTGTTTCATTCACATCACATCTACAAATCCTGTATATTTAGGCTGCTTTCTACTCTCAAACTGAAAACACTTTGTACCACCTTGTGATGCCATGTGGTAATACAGAAAATGCTCCAAAGTGTTTTTAAACTCCATACACCAGACATGTCAAACTCCGTCAAAATTTGGCCCACAATATAATTATATTTGGCCCACAAGATCATATCAAATATGTATTAGAGCTGGTCCGCCGGCTACAGATAGGATATAGAACATTATTTATTTAAAATTGTGTTATTATTTTATATTTTGCTTGTTCCGGATTCAGTGGTTAAGCAAAACTATTATTAAACATTTATTTTAATAAAAAAAATGTAAAATTACATATCTCAAACTAAGACATTTTTCAATAAATATTTAGTTTGGCCCAGTCTTTAATTTTGGCCCTCTGTGAATTCTAGCCAGGCTGGTGCCACCTAGTGCCTCTGCTCAATTTCATCTCTCTCCAGTGACTCGGTCAAGAATCACAATACACTAGACGGTTCGCAAAAACCCTGGAAGTGGAAGTTCGGGCACCAGCCAATCAGCGAAGAGCCATATATTCTGTTTTGGCAAGGATTTCCGAGCTTGAGGATTTAAAGCAGGAACAAAGAGAATGTTTAGTGAATTTTATCAACGGGAAAGACGTTATTGTCCTTCTTCCTACGGGATTTGGGAAAAGCTTTATATACCAGTTAGCCCCGTTAAGCACTGTATACATCATGACCAAATAGCAGCGATTGCTTAAATGATAAAAAGTACCCGCCTACTGTCAAGCGAACAAATCCTAATGCTGCGAGGTCAGACGGTTTCCAAGAAATGAAACCGGCTGATGAATCAGGCTACTGCCATACACCTTCAGTAGAATCATTTGGATAATTTCAACCCTGGAATTGTCATTCTCTATTTAATAAAACTAAAATGTAGCTATTAACTTGAAAACTACTCTTTCATGACATCACAAGGTGGAACAGAGCGTTTTGAGTTTTGGAGATGTAAACAGATTAATAATAATAAAGGATTACTTAAAAATGTGTGAATGAAACAAGGAGGTAACAACATTATAACATTACTTAAAGCTCACAAGAGTAAATTTTGGATAATATAGAACTTTTGAGAGATTTCTTTATCTGTATACAGAGTCAGAAAAAAATTGTATCACTTGCATCTGATTTTCCTGTTAACTTGTCATTTTAATAATCTTAGAACTCCTAAAAATATACAACAATCAGATTTTGAGTGTGCCCGTGCTAAGTTGCCTTGAATGTACTTTCAAAAATCTCAAAATCAGAATAAGTTTTAGTGACATTTTCACTTGAACAGAACTCACACTTTAGAAAGCTGCTTTGGCAATATGGTGCTATTTAAAAGAATAAATATAATAAGACAGGATAGAATAAAAATAAGAGTATTCACTAAGAAGAAGATCGAAAAAAAATTGACTTTGACTTTAAATATGTATAAAATATCAGAATAACAACAGCACTAAACTTCAATGAAATCAGATTACAGTAATTATGGTTTAAAGAAGAAAAGTTTCCAAAAATATATCATGAAAACTGATGAAACCGAGATTTACAAGGCAGCAGAAATGTGAAAATCCACCTCCCTTCCTCCTCCTCCTCCTCCTCATAGACATAAGAAACCCCATAGGCCTTTGTGGCAGCTCCTTCACTGAGGGACACACACAACATCTGCCGGCTCACACATTGATAAATTGGCTGATCAGGCGCCCGCGGTGTAAACTGATTGATTGATTATCTTGTGTTTGAGGCTGCCTTTCTGTGGGGCCCAGGGGACGGACCCTCTGGAGGTCCTCTGTCATCTGTCATGTCCACGCAGGGGAAGAGGAGAAGAAGAAGAGGAGAGGAAGAGACGACGGAGAGCAGGGTTCATTATCAAAAACACGGGGGGGCATGTTTGAACCAGTCTGCGCCAAAGTGAGGCTCAACGAACAGGGAAAATACCTCATTTTGATTTTTTTTTTTTTTAAACAAGCTTTGCAATTTGATTTTTGGTTTATGTTTCAGTAATACATTTTTGTTCAAATTGTTTCACATTTTTGGTAACACTTTCTAACAACAACACTCTGAATAGTCTAAACTTAAAGGATGTATGGAGAATTTTATTTTTTTTGTTTCAAATTGTCAATGAAAGTTTAAAATACCATTACAGAGACGCAGCAGCCTCGTAATTATGATGACCAAGAAAAAAAAAAAAAAAAAAAAAAAGAATGAAAATCTATCAACTGTGGATGTACGGAGGCCAGATAAACATCAGCCAATAGAAAACGAGGATCCCTCATTGTCTATTGGCTGTTAGGTTGTCAATAAAACTCCCTACATTTCTAGTGTAATTGACTCGCCGGAGCACCGGGATTATGTGATTTATACAGCGGTTCTTAGAGGCTTTTTCTAACTGTTGCTTCCTCGCAGTTCACACTACGGCTGCGTTCAGACTGCAGCCAGAAGTGACCCAAATCCGACTTTTTGGCCCCTATGTGACCTGTATCTGATTTTTTAATGACAATCTGAACGACACAGATCTGATTTTTTCAAATGTGACCCAGGACACTTGGATATGTGCTCCTGAAACCGATACATATCCGATCTTTTGACATGCGACTTCAGTGTGAACGGCCAAAGTGCATTCATCCGACCTACACGTTATCAACAAGCCACAAACGTCACTATTCTGCACTGAAGTAGGCAAAAATTGTTAATGAACTCCGTGTCACTGAAGTGAAGCACATCACCACTCACCACTCTTGGCTCCGTCTCCACATCCACACGTTCCTTTCAATGGACGTCGCTGCCGCTGCCCAAAACACCACGGCCAAAAACCTCGTCCTTCTCCTTCTCAATCTCCTCCTTAAAACAAGTAAGTTGTTCATGTTCTGGCTCCGGTACGAGAGGAACTTTAAAATCGCCAGGTGCTCAATGCTGCGTCCATGTTTGGACAACTTCTGTAAACACAGAGCACGCTTGCTGCGGTTGACGTCATCGTGTCTCCAGTGCGCATGCGGGACACTTTCAGGCCGTTTAACGCTCACACAGGGGAATCGCATACAAGTCGCATTTAATTGGAAATGTGAACGACCTCGCAAAAACATCGGATTTCACAAAAAAATCGGAATTGAGCGTTAAGCCCTGCAGTCTGAACGTAGCCTAAGTTTGTTGAGATGGCGGACGAGAATCCACGACCAGTTCGCCACAAAAGAAAGTCAGTTTTTGAGGTCGCTGAAAGAAGAAGAGAAGGGGGAAAGGAGCGAAGACAAACTGAGGTGATTCTTTCCAGCGATTGCGCGCGAATGAAGCAGACGAAAGGGTCTAAAAACTGACGCGTCGGTCGCTAAATTATTTCTAGACAGGTCACTCCAACAGTAAATCTGAATGCGCACTGGCTGTAAACAAGCGTGATTTCTAGAGTAAAGAGGCGAGAGGAGATGTTTCTACTGAGGGAGCTGTGGAGGAGGAAGGTGGTGTCTCGCATGCACCAATCCTCTATACAACCTTTAAGTCTTAGAGTGTGTATGATTCTCAAATTTCTACTTAATTTTGGTTTGACGGAAGGGCCAGACCAGGAGCAGATGGATGGAGTTTTTTGGTAAACCACCTCATAATTGAAAATTATTACAAAGCATTACAAACAAAATATCTGTCTTTCAGGTCCCACAGTATTTGCTATTTATTGAAATGACACTGAATTAACTGACATTATTCAAGTTCGGCGAGCCGGATTACAAAGATTAAAGGGCCGTATATGGCCCGCGGGCCTTAGTTTGCCTACCCCTGCACTTAACGGTTCACAAAAACCCCAGAAGTGCAAGTTCGGGCACCAGCCAATCAGCGAAGAGACATACATTCTGTGTTGTCAACAATTCCCAAGATCGAGGATTTAAAGAGAATGTTTGGTGAATTTTATCAAGGGGAAAGACGTTATTGTCCTTCTTCCTACGGGATTTGGGAAAAGCTTAATATACCAGTTAGCCCCGTTAGTGGCGCATTACATACATCACGACCAAATAGTATCAATTGGTTAAATGATAAAAAGTACCCACCTACCCTCGAACGAATGAATTCTAACACTGTGAGGTCAGACATTACCCTGATGAATCAGGGTAATGTTCAGTATAGTATTAATTTTTTTTCCTGGCAACAACTTGTTCATTACTACTCAAAGTGCCATAATGACTCACAGTTAAGTAAAAATAAAACACAGATAAGATCATTATATTTACAATTTTACCAAAAATACCTGTTACCTAGCAACCATGTTGGTCTGAAACAAAAAACCTAATAACATAAATAGTGCAACTTGAAGCAACTGTGATAAAATGAAAACAGAAAAGCTGATGAATTTTCTGTTAGTTTCATGCGTATAGGCACAGTAATTACAGAGTCATTTACCACAAACAAGGTAAAAAAAAAAATCTGCAATCGAAATCTAATCTAATCTTGAACAGCAAATTCCACTACACTTCTGACCGTCCTCCAGCTCAGTGTAAAAAAAGTGTAGTAATAATAATAAAGTGTATAATGTCACTTGAACCCAACCTATTCTCCAGATCTTGTTTGGGAATATCAATAAGACTTACCCAGACCAATGAGATAGTTCTTTGTTTTAGCAGCAGCAAAAATGTTGAAAATTGCACTACAAACAACACTCAAAGGATTTCTGCCCACGAGAAGAACGCAATTATCCGCTAACTCTGTTTTTAAGGTAGCATAGGTGTTGTTTTTTGCAAGCTATTGAAACAAAACAACACTTGAGAAAATTACAAAAATGTAGAGTGCATAGCAAAAGAGATTAAGCCTGTTTATTTTAGTGCTGGCATAGGATTTGGGAAAACATAACCATTTAGTCTCTCTTCATTTTATTGGGATTATAACAATTAGTATAGTTATTTTATCGTTTAACCTACAAATACGCATTTACAAGTACTCTCTGGATATTATTTTGTTGGGAATAAATAAATAATAAAGTTTTTTTCTGTAGTTTTGGTGGGATAGCCTTAATAATCTATAGCAGACCTACTCAATTTGCAGCCAAAGTGGAAAATCAGACCCTCCAAACAATCTAATCCGGCCTGTATTTTCTTTTTCTCTTGTTTACAGCATAAGCGGAGTTTGATTTTGCACTAGATTTAAACGTCAGGGCACTAGATTCAAGATTTAAAGTGCGTATTGCCATGTGCACAGTAAGGAAATGTCTTGTCCTATAAAATGAAATGATCGCTTTATTGTCCACACCGCAGTATTATAACTATTACACATACAACAGTACTGCTCATAAGTCTCCCATAAAGCCAAACTACACAGCGCATCACACATGATCGGGGTGTAGTGGACGCGGTACGTGGGAGTACGTCGTCCACCCATTTCTCCCGACATGAGACATAAAAAAATAACAAATATAAAATAGCTACAACTTAAATGTCAAACCGGAGCTACTGGCAACGGTGAAAACAACCTGCATAGGGTCATGATATCTGCACTACTGTCCTATAGTGACCTGAACCAGGACCGAACCAGGACTGAGTGTCTGGACGGGCCCAGAGGTGCGCCCACGTAGACCATCAGGTGACTGCGGGAGAAAGGACTGGCACAGAGCTCGGCGGCCCATAGAGCTAAGAGTAGCTGTCACACGATTGCGATTTGTGGACACCCTGCTCCACGGGCTTGGGGTTCTTCCTCCCTCTCTCTCAAGTCCAAGATTAGTCCTGGTTTAGACTTAGTTTAGACCTGGTTCAGTCTTGGTTCAGTCCTGTTTTTAGTCCTAGTTTAGACCTGGTTCAGTCCTGATTCAGTCTTGGTTCAATCCTGTTTTAGTCCTGGTTTTAGTCTTGGTTTAATCCTGGTTCAGTTCTGGTTCAGTCCTGGTTCAGTCCTGGTTTATTCCTGGTTCAGTCTGGTTCAGTCCTGGTTTAGTCCTGGTTCAGTCCTGGTTCAGTCCTGGTTCAGTCCTGGTTTTTTAGTCCTGGTTCAGTCCTGGTTCAGTCCTGTTTTTTTAGTCCTGGTTCAGTCCTGGTTCTGTCCTGGCTCAGTTCTGGTTTAGTCCTGGTTCAGTCCTGTTTTTTAGTCCTAGTTTAGTCCTGGTTCAGTTCTGGTTTAGTTCTTGTTCAGTCCTGTTTTTTAGTCCTAGTTTAGTCCTGGTTCAGTTCTGGTTTAGTCCTGGTTCAGTCCTGTTTTTTAGTCCTAGTTTCGTCCTGGTTCAGTCCTGGTTCAGACTAGGATTCATATTTATTTCACACAATCCTTTTGTTTTATTGACATATTTAAAACATTAAAACATTTTTAGTAAGTAAATATGTATATTGGTCACATTATAGACTCAATGTCGTGACATATTTCAGCCACTAGGGGGGGCACTGACCTCCCTGACCCCCTCAAATTCCACCTATGGTTGACAAGTTTAATGAGTCTAGGTTTAGACCTGGTTTAATCCTGGTTCAGTCCTTGTATAGTTCTGTTTTAGACCTGGTTTAGTCCAAGTTCTGGGTTAACAACAACATTCAGAACATAAATAATAACAAAGATAAACAGTTTGATTGACAGCTTTGATAGTTGATTCCGTAAAAATGCTGTTTCTCAGTTGTTTATGTAGATTTTTCTCCCTGGCACCAAAATATCCTGTTTCCAAATTTGCGATGGTGACAGGCCTACCTCTAAACGCTGCGACGTGGTTATAATAGGACACAGATAGGGGAGGAAGGCGTCGCGGGGGGAAAGGAGAGTGGAGAACGCAGGCTCAGTCCCAGACACTCGGAGCAGAGGCGGAAAATTCCTTTTGTTGACGGCAGAGGACACAGTGAATGACCTGTGAGTGGAGCAGCCATATTGCCTTTGGACAACCGGGTCCCCAGGGAAGAATACGAGAGGAGGGAAAAAGAAAAAAAAAAAAAAGGCTGGAGGAGGAACCCGACGTAGATGGAAAAGACAACAGAAAGGACGTGGTAAGGTAAAGGAACAGCGTTAAGATGTGGAAGCGACACTGAAGCTACACCGAACATACCCGTAGTTGTGTTTTGTTTCGTTCACACATGTTTAACACGCGCAGAAATCACTCCACCTCGTGATGTCATGTGGTAATACAGGAAGTGCTCCATTGTGATTTTAAAGTCCACCTTCACTTGAATTATTTGGATAATTTCAGAACAGAACAGAATATTTTGAGTTTTGGAGATGTAGACAGACTAATAATAAAGGATTAGGATGTGTGTATGAAACAAAACAAAACTCAAGGTATGTTTCTGATGAGGGAACAATGCTGGAACATGGTAGAAAGATCCAAAGGCTACGTTCAGACTGCGGGGTTTAATGCTCAATTCGGATTTTTTTGTGAAATCCGATTTTTTTGGCGAGGTCGTTCACATTTCCAATTAAATGCGACTTGTGTGTGATCTCCAGTGTGAACTTTAAACGCCCCAAAAGTGTCCCGCATGTGCATTGGAGGACACGAAGACGTCACACACAGCGAACGTGCTCAGTGTGTACAGAAGTCGCCTAAACGCTGGGCTTGTCTCAAAAAATACGGTCCAGTTCTTCGTAAAATGGACAGGTTACACGTCCACGGCCGCTTCGTTTGTCTCAGTCTTTAGCCTCCTTGTATTTGGCTCACAGGCGCTTTATTTTTCATTGACATTGGAGCCAGGACCGTCTGTAGCCGCGATCGGACATTTCTTTGGCAATCATTTTAAAAACCGCCTGGACCCCTCCAATTTGGCCTGAATACAGTAATCCCCCCAAATATTAATTAACTCACTAACCTCACTTTCCCTCCATTGACTAGACTCTGAGTCTGACGTGTAGGTGGGATGAATGTGACCTGGCCGTTCAGACTTAAGTTGCATGTCAAAAGATCAGATATGTATCGGTTTCAGGAGCACATATCCAAGTGGTCTGGGTCACATTTGAAAAAAAAAATCTGATCTGTGTGGTTCAGACTGTCATTAAAAGATCAGATACAGGTCACATAGGGGCTGCAGTCTGAACGTATCCTGAACCTTTTCTGCACCTAAATCCATTTTTATTGTCTGAAACGTTTGAACAACTTATGTCCGCTTTAATGGTTCAATAATAAAAGTCATTTGGATGTATTCTTAGACTTCCTAAAGTATAATAATTGATTTATTTGAGTGAGTCAGGTGAAAGTATTTGAACTTCACCCATCCCGTTCTTCTTTTTGCATAGTTTTACACAGTGAAATAGGCCTGCGAGACTCACCGCAACCGAATTAAAATTCCAATTTGAATCGCCGTAATTAGAAAACCACAAGCGCTGCAAGAAAAGATCACATTTATTCTGCATAAAAACTGCTGAGACTGTAGTTTAGATCTGTACAAACACGATTATTCTATTACTTTGTCAGTCAATATTTCAGGTTTTTTAAGTTTCAATTCAACACACGTCAAGAGTACGAGAGTAAAAAAGCTCGAGAAAAGACGAAGTACAGATGTGGAAAAAAAGAAAAACGCACGCTGATCTACAGGAACAACGCTATGATGTGTTTTCTGCGTTGAACCTTGATACGAGCCGCATGCGCTAACCTCTTTCTGAACCTAAACCCAGTATTACTGTTTGAAATTATCTAGATGTACGTGACCGTCTTTATTATGCTAATAGTGTAGGCTTACTGTACGTTTATCAGTGGGACCACGCTGAGTATTAATGCATATTCATTTCCTCCAGCAGCAGGTGGTACCTCCAGTCCTGATAAAGCCAAGGGGGGCATAGTCCACCTTTACTTGTGTCTTTATCTCAAAATCAACTTTCAGGGTCACCTCTACATGCAAAACTACGAGCTACAATATGCTTATTAAATTTCAATTCTCTGGGGTTATATCTGTAATAGTGTACGCCACAGGTTGGGTTCACAGCTTGGAACTAGTCCCGCCCCTCCCTCCCCGTACGCCTTCTCAGTCGTTATCGTTTTAATTAGTGAAATGTAATTAATTTATTCAGTCTGGTTAATATTAAGAGACTAGATTAATGTAATCTTCATCACAATGCTACGAACACCCAGGAAATAGAAGATTTTGAGAAATTACTGTAGTTCAGAGAAAGAAAAATGTCACAACAACAAATTTTGATGTGTGATATTATATGATTTCTTCATGGGGATGTTTTTGTTTTGTCTGGAATGTTTCACTAGCCTGATTCATCAGCCGGACTTCATGAAAACCTGACTTCACAGCATTAGGATTCGTTCACTCGACGTTAGGCTGGTACTTTTTTTATTTAACCAATCGCTGCTATTTGGTCCTCCAAGATTTTTAATCTGGCCCTCGGCTGATTTTCTACTAAAATATTTATTATATTTTCTATAAAAATATTGTTAATTTTCTACGCAGCTTAGAATAGCAGCGTCTCCAGTGTCTCTGTACGTGGCCCCTCCCACCAGAGCAGCACAAATGAAGACTTGTCTCTTTCCAAACGCTCTTAAAGGACGATCGTTTTGACTGTTGACCGTGACACCCTCATCAGAAAAATGTCAAAAATGAGAAAAGTGGAGCCGAGTGCAGGATTTTCCAAGAAAAATTTACTTATTCCTATTTGCATACAAGTTAATGTTAAAACATTGTGTTGAAATTGCATTTTTATTAAAGTTTCAGGTTATTCATAATATTATAATATTTTGTAAAAGAAAGAGTTCATCAGTTAAAAAAGATTTCTGTAATAGATTTGTGTTTCTCTGCACAAATATTTGAACGTATATATGCCTTGAGTTTCCTGATCCAGCCCCTTTGGGACCAAAGTAGGTTGGATACGGCCCCCGGACTAAAATGAGTTTGAGACCCCTGGTCTGGTGTTTTCCGATTCCTGACCTAGTCACTGAAGAGAAATAAAATTGAGCAGAGGCACTAGGTGTCGCCAGCCTGGCTAATGTTTCACAGTATGGCATTAAACCTTTCTATCTTCATGGAGACCAAACCGGTATTTTTGAGCTACAAAACTATAAAATATAATAGAAAAGAAGAGCTATTTAATGTCATACTGTGGAACATTCTAAGCAGCACAATGACTTATCCCTAGAAACAAGCAGGTGATGGACCCTCCACTATGGCAAACCAAACTGTTCACATTTACACAAATATTTAACGCGTTTAACACCTTATTTCATGCATCAAATTCTTATTTGATGCGTCAAATATATGTGTAAATGTGAACAGTTTGGTTTGCCATACTCCACGATAAGGAGGATCAAAGGACGATAAACAACAATACTGCATCTCATTTTTGCCACTGACACAAAAAACAAGAATAGATTTAAACCACAAAAACTACTCTAAATCTACAATGTAAAAAAATAAATAAATAAAAATAAAAAGTGGATCGAGTAGAGGCAGTAGATAAACAGCAGAATGAAAGACTTTAGCACTTAGTTTGCACCTGCAATGAATCATAGAAGTGAGTAATTCAACCCTTTTATGGTTTAAATCTTATCATATAAGCAGAAAATAACCAAAAATCTCCCATTAGTCCAAGCAAAAAGTACACACAATAAATACTAAGCCCAAAAATATATAATTCCAGCTTTCATATATTGAAAGATAAGTTTATATACTGTATTAATTATCGTGATAGGCCTAAGTGTGCAATGCAGTCTCTTACTTTTTTTGTTTCTTGCATTTGCACTTCTACAAGAATATTGGTTCATCAGAAATAAAAACTCCATTAAGGCAGAAATCAATGAAGCAGAGCTGATCCTGGACAGTTATGTGGTTGTATTGAACCTGTCGTCATCAGTCAGGAGGGACTAATTGTGAAGAGTGGACGAGACCAGAGTGCACTTTTGGGTAATTTTACAATTTAAAACCTTAATGGGAAACAATTGTAAACTTCGAAATTATATTTTTAACAGCTTTTTTATAAACGATACACCAGATAATACAGTTTCACGATAGTCTTGTTTGTTTATTTCAATAATCTGCACAATTGTTCATCAGACGAGCAAGTTGTGAGCAGCAAAACTTATAACTCAGTCTTTTTTTGTTAAACCCGTAGCCTGTAAAAAGAAGTGAACTAAGCGATTGTGCAATTATAGAGAGAGGGGAGACAATATTCCAATGAAAGTCAATGGGAGCCAGGGTCAGTAAAAGCAGGAAGAGCCCGCCTGCGAACTTTGGAACGAGTTACGATATAGTCATTGGTTAAACCTGTACAAAATAAACATGAAATAGATCTATTTTAATCATCAAAACAGTGAATATGTCAAGTGTATTACATAAACACGTTTCCTTTCACTAAATAAGCAACAAAATTGTAGTGCGTTCACAAAAAAATTGAGATACAGCAGCCCACAATAATGAAACTGTATCACCAAATTTAGTATCATGATATATTGATATTTTGATTTTTTTGTGCATCCCTACTATGTTGATTCATGAGCCAGGTTTACTTTGTGGAAACTGTCTGCCCTCGCAGCATTAGGATTTGTTCGCTCGATGGTAGGTGGGTACTTTTTTATTCAACCAATCGCTACTATGTGATCTAATGCGCCAAATCCCGTAGGAAGAAGGACACTAACATCTTTCTCCATGATAAAATTCACCAAACATTCGCTTTGTTTCAGATTTAAATCCTCGATCTCGGGAATCGTTGCCAACACAGAATGTCTGTCATATTAATATTAATATTAAATAGATCTACTTTAATCCTTAAAACAGTGAATATGTCAAGTGTATTACATAAACAAGTTTCCTTTCACTAAATAAACAACAACATTGTAGTGCACTCACAAAAAAATTTAGATACAGCAGCCCACAATATTGAAACACCAAATTTAGTATTACGATACATTGATATTTTGATATTTTTGTACATCCCTATAACCTGATTCATAAGCCATTTTCACTTAGTGGAAACCGTCTGACCTCACAGAAATAGGATTCGTTCGCTGGTATTTGGTCGTGACGTATGTAATCCCGTAGGAAGAAGGGCAATAATGTTTTTCCCCTTGATAAAATTCACTAAACATTCTTTGTTCCAGTTTTAAATCCTCGATCTTGGAAATCATTTCCAACACAGAATGTCTGTCTTCGTCTACATCCATCTCGACCGCTTTGTTTACTGTTGTGCTGTTCCACAAAAGGGACCCAGACAGGCGCTTGAGTTTGACGTCTAGTGTATTCTGATTCCTGACCAAGCTGCTGGAGAGAAAAGAAATTGAGTGGAGGCACTAGATGGCACCAGCCTGGCTACATCCCTACACAAGATCGTCTGAAAAACAGGGCAAAACCCACAGACTGGTGACACAGACCGGCCCCTCCCCTCTCCTCTCTCTCGCACAAACAAACTCTACAGAGTACTGATGATTTTAGATATGAGGAGTTGACACCAAAATTCAGGACTATCATTAAGACTATTCTAAAATCAGTAAGTTTCACACACAAAAAAAGCTCTGGCCAAAACCGCAGACAATGTTTTTAACCTGGTAAATCTGCCTCTAATGCAACAGGTTTCCAGAAGCTGAGGAAAGTCATCGTTGTTTATTACCACATTCAAAACAATTGTCTATCCATCTTACTCTGCCCACTTTATTATTATTACTGACTGCTACCAATTCACACTTCTTCGTTTCCTGATTTCAATTGTCTCCCTGATTCAGCGTTTGAACTTGTTGTTTTAAGAAAAAGAACATTTTAAAAAGAACCCAAGAAGTTGCGGGCTGAGCATTGGACAGAATCTTGTAACTAAGGCTACGTTCAGACTGCAGGGCTTAACGCTCAATTCAGATTTTTTTGGTGAAATCTGATGTTTTTGCGAGGTCGTTCACATTTCCAATTAAATGCGACTTGTATGTGACTCCAGTGTGAACAGTAAACGGCCCAAAAGTGTCCCGCGTGTGACACTGGAGACACGACGACGAGCATTGAGCACCTGGAGATTTTAAAGTTCCTCTTGTACAGGAGCCAGAACATGAACAACTTACTTATTTTAAGGAGGAGATTGAGAAGGAGAAGGACGAGGTTTTTGGCTGTGGCGTTTTGAGAGACAGTCCGTGGAACGTGTGGATGTGGAGACGTAGCCAAGAGTGGTGAGTGGTGATGTGCTTTGCTTCAGTGACACGGAGTTCATTAACTCTTTCCCCCCTGGACGCCGACTAGGAACAACCCATACATATGTTACTAGGGCTACTCATAGAGCATAATTGCATAAAAGAAAACAGACTTCCACGAGTGATTATAAATGATTTTTACACTCATGAACTTAATTGTAACACAGACATATTTGTATCTCTGGAAACCTTAGACTCTGAACTCTTCATTTATGGATGTTTAAATGTGATTCAACTCATTTATAGGTGTATAACAGCTCACTGAAAATGAGAGTTTACCTGGTCAGGTGCAAACTCGAAAACAAAAAACTACATTCAGCATCTGATATCTGCATGTTCTGAGTACTATATTCATAAAAAAATAAAAAATATACTTTGTCAAAGTATTTAAACAGATTTCATATCACCAGATACAGTAATAGCCAAGTGTGCACCTGTTTTTACCTGTTGTACACCTGTGTGCGCACCTAATTCATTTTTTTCCATTTAACTTATTCAACTTATTCAACTTATTTTATTTTTATTCAACTCATTTAGCTTATTCAACTAATTTAGCTTATTATAATATAATAATATAATAATAAAACTCTTCCCCGTCAGTGTGTGTCCAGTATTTGTCATCTTGGTTTCTTTCTCGTGCAGAGCTCCGCATAAGTGTTTTTTCTGTAGCGATTCTGTTATACATCGCATCTTGGAAAAAAAAGACTGAAATATTTTAAAGGACTGGCCTGGGCAACATCCAGATTTCAGGGCAATTTTGGTTCATAATCGAGTATAAAGCTCAGATAGTTTGTTGGGACATCGCAGGACTCCACACAGACGCATCAGCGGCATTCTCACCTTCTCCTCCGAAAGTCCGTCGCTATCGCTGTTTTCCACTTTATAATCAACTTCAACATCATCACTTTGAAATCTATAAAAGTCACTTTCTCTAAACTTATCCATAAAATACGTCCGCTCCTCATTATTTCTAAAACTGTGCGCCGCAGCGCCGCGATCTTTCCATTGCACGTGTTTTGTGTTGTGTTTTTTTCCGGAAGCTACCATCGTCACTATTTCGATTAATTTCGGAAAAAATCGGCGAAAACATATCCTTGAATCCTATTGGTCAGTCTAGTGTGGGTTGTAGTGGCCCCGCCTATCACAGTCTCTGTTTAAATGTGAAAAACCGAGCCGTTTCTAAAGGTCGTCAAATCACGTCTATAGTGATACGGCGGAGGTGTCAAAAGTCGTCATTAAGGAAACAGGGGGTCGTCAAACGTCGTCTTCATGGGGGAAAGAGTTAACAATTTTCGCCTACTTCAGGGCAGAATAGTGACGTTTGTGGCTTGTTGATAACGTGTAGGTGGATGAATGCGCTTTGGCCGCTCAGACTGAAGTCGCATGTCAAAAGATCGGATACGTATCGGTTTCAGGACCACATATCGACGTGTCCTGGGTCGCATTTGAAAAAATCAGATCTGTGTCGTTCAGACTGTCATGAAAAGATCAGATACAAGTCACACAGAGGCCAAAAAATCAGATTTGGGTCACTTCAGGCTGCAGTCTGAACGCAGCCTAACTGTAAGGAGGAGGAGTTTGATTAGGGCCTGAGAGAGATCACTAAATTATTGACACATGCATGGATGATAAACACATTTATGGTTGGAAATCAAATGAATTTCTATAGAAAACTAGGGAAAAGTCGGGTAGGGAAAATCTTACATAAAGCAGGTTGATTTGTGTGAACTGTTCAGTTTTAATGCGTAACAATAACTCAACAGCGCTCCCTTTCTTTGGTTTGAGAACGGCTTTGTAGTTTATAATACCAGTCCTGTCTCTACATTTATTTGCTTCTCTCCCATCCGCTCTCACACTGTCTAAAGCTCAGCGCAGATCTATGGCTGCTCGCTGTGGCGTTGACTGTCTTGTCATCTCCACTCTGGTCCATATGTTTAAAATCTCCCCTTCTCTCCATCACACTCCTCCCCAAAGCAGCATTAGCCGAGCCGAACCTCATTAATACAGCGTCTGTCACCACTGAAGGCAAAACACAGCAACAGATACAAGAAATAACTAGGAAATTGTCATACAGCAGCAACGCTATAAAAAGGCAGTAAGTATTGATTTTTTTTTAAACTCAAAAATGTTCTGAAATGTATGAGATCAGCAGAAGTTAAAGAATAAAACCAAAAATAAGAACATGAAAAAACAGCAGTTTTCTTCATTATTTGTCTCCAAAACCAAAATGAAAAAATGGGCGACGATTTGCTTTTCAGTTTTTGATTTTGTCTTGAAATGAATAATGGGGAAAAAAACTGATAATGGCCGGACTTTTGTGCTGCATACTGACTGATCCCAGGACTAAACCAGGACTAAACCAGGACTGAACCAGGTCTGAACCAGGACTGAACCAGGTCTGAACCAGGGCTGAACCAGGACTAAACCAGGACTAAACCAGGGCTGAACCAGGTCTAAACCAGGTCTAAACCAGGTCTGAACCAGGTCTGAACCAGGTCTGAACCAGGACTAAACCAGGACTAAACCAGGTCTGAACCAGGACTAAACCAGGACTAAACCAGGACTAAACCAGGACTGAACCAGGTCTAAACCAGGACTGAACCAGGGCTGAACCAGGACTAAACCAGGACTGAACCAGGTCTGAACCAGGGCTGAACCAGGACTAAACCAGGACTAAACCAGGGCTGAACCAGGTCTAAACCAGGTCTAAACCAGGACTGAACCAGGTCTGAACCAGGACTAAACCGGGACTAAACCAGGACTAAACCAGGACTAAACCAGGGCTGAACCAGGTCTAAACCAGGTCTAAACCAGGACTAAAACAGGACAAAAACAGGTCTATACCAGGTCTATACCAGGACTGAACCAGGGCTGAACCAGGACTGAACCAGGACTGAACCAGGTCTAAACCAGGTCTAAACCAGGACTGAACCTGGGCTGAACCAGGACTAAACCAGGTCTAAACCAGGATTAAAACAGGACTAAATCAGGACTAAACCAGGTCTAAACCAGGTCTAAACCAGGTCTAAACCAGGTCTAAACCAGGTCTAAACCAGGGCTAAACCAGGACTAAACCAGGACTAAGTGTCGGGACGGGTAGACTGTCAGGTGATCAGGACTGAGACCAGGACCAGATAGGGACCAGACTGGGACTGAGACCAGGACTAAGACCAGGACTGAGAGCGGGAAATCAAATTGATCTGATTGCTTCCAGATCTGTTCTCTTGCTCTTTAACTTGCTGAACTACAAAGACCAATATTTCACAAATTATTTTACACACTGTGAAAGAGAGCATCACAATAAAAAAGAAAATGTGTAAAAAACTGCAATTTTATTCCAGAAATTAATAAT
Source organism: Boleophthalmus pectinirostris (assembly GCF_026225935.1). Taxonomy (NCBI): domain Eukaryota; kingdom Metazoa; phylum Chordata; class Actinopteri; order Gobiiformes; family Gobiidae; genus Boleophthalmus; species Boleophthalmus pectinirostris. Next base: position 7,277,352 of record NW_026571133.1, read on the forward strand.
TCTGATGAAGATAATTTGACTTCAAGTTTACCTCATGGATTACAAGATAAGGAGCAGAATAATCATGATTTTCTTTACTTTTTAAATCAACCCAATTCATATTTTTAAGTAGCGTTTCTCTTACTTGAATTCATATTTCGGCTACTTCATGCACCGCTGACAAAACGCGTACTACAGACAGCAAGATATCTGGCAATGCTGAAAAGTGATGTGGGGATGCGCCGATACCGATATTGCTTTTGAATATCGATGCCGATCCATGAAAATCTGAATGTAAATCTGCTGGATCGAGTATCAGATCCAAAATACTGGTTTTGCTGATATCCTGGTCGGACATAAACACTGATGTAATAAGACTATTTACTGGTCATAGTTATTCTGTCATTACTTGTGAAATAAATAAGAGCTATATCAAACCATTTTGCCAAACTTTAAGAAAATAAAGTCTATTTTTAGTCCATGGTATTGGTTAGTATCGGGTATCAGCAGATAGTTAAAGCCTTAGTATCAGAATCGGTATCAGAATAGAAAAAGCTGGATGAGTGCGTCTTAAAGGTTGTATAGAGGATTTTCCAAGGAACGAGAAATCCAGCGACTGTTTGTCCTTTTTCAAATGTTGCGCATGCGTGAAACCACCCCCCCTCCCCTACAGCTCCTACGTAGAAACGCCTCCTCCCTCCTCCTCCTTACGCCAGAAACAGGTTTGTTTACAGCCGGTGCGCTGCACATGACTTGTAAACAACTAACTACAGTGTTGGTTAGGCAAGACGGAGAAGTGAGGAGCGGGGGAGGGGGTGTGCGGACATTTCGTTCGCGGACGAGAAGTGAGGAGCAGGGAGAAGAGCGGAGCAGGGAGAGAGGAGAGGGGAGCGGTGCGCGGAGATTCCGTGCCCGGAGAAGTGAGGAGCAGGGGGAAGAGCGGAACGGGCAGCGGGGACAGGAGCAGGAAAGGGGAGCAGAGAAGGTTGCGCGGAGATTCCGTGCGAATGAACTAGCTACAACACGCAGCAGCAAGCGGACTCTTTCTTTGCCTTGAAAATTACGTTTTCAGACATAGGATATCGCTTTCGTGTCCTGAAAAACGTTTGACTAGCTCTTGGAAATAAAGTACGTTTTCATAATAAGCAGAAGTTGACCTGTCCAGGAGTAATTTGTGCGACCAGTGCGTCAGTCTTTAGACCCTGCGTCTGCTTCAGTCGCGCCATCGCTGGAATGAATCTACAAGAATCACCTTAGTTTGGCTTCGCTGCTTTTCCCCTTGTCTTCTTCTTTCAGCGACCTCAAAAACGGACTTTCTTTTGCGGCTAACTGCTCCTGGATTCTTGTCGCCATTGCAACAAACTTTGTGCTAACTGCGAGGAAGATATAGGTCAAAAAAAGCCGCTAAGAACTGTTGCGTTGGTGGAGTAAACAGCGTCTTGCGTCTGTGGACTGCGTGACAGGCGTACGTAAACCACGTAACGGCAGCGCGCAGGCAAGTCAGTTACGCTAGAAACGTAGGGAGATTGATTGACAGCCTGTCAGCTAACAGATAACGAGGCAGTGTTGATGAATTTTTATTCTCTTTTTTTTTGGTCATCATAATTACAAGGCTACTGCACCTCTATAATGCTATCATTGACAACTTGAAACAAAAAAAAATCCTCCATACAACCTTTAAATTCCCACTCTTAAAACAGCAAACTCTGGAGGGTGGTTTCAGATTTTTACGTTTTTAAGCCCCAACGACGCCGTCACCGTCTAAACGAAAGGCATTTCCAATAAAATATCTTGTCGTTTTTACTCACAATCGTTTTTGTGTGAACAGGCCCACAAAAATACCTAGAAAAACAGGCATTCTGACAGTGAGCGGGGTCGCTTCTCCACAGATCTGACCTGTTACTTGGTCTGGTTTGGTCTCCATGAAAATAGAAATGTTTAATACCGTACTGCGAAACATTCAGACAAACCAATAACCTCTCCACAGAGAAAAGTAGTAACTAATTATTTAATTCCTTGGTTTACGATTACTTCCGTGCGCTTAAAGAAAGACAACAAACTCTTTAACATTCACAGTGCTCAAATTAGCAGTCACATCTGTACACACTTTCACGTTTCGCTGTTACAACTGAAGAAAGAAGCGTATTCTCTGTGAAGCTGTCATTGTCGTGTTATTGCCTTCTTGACCCTTCCTGCAGCAGAGGGACTTTTTGATGAGCACGGGCTTAATTGCAGTGAACACTCAGTGAGGTTGAGTGGTAAAAGTTGAAGCTAAGTTCACATAAAAACTTTATACATAAGAACAGCGCTGTTAATTGACCTGTTTTGCCTGCTTTTCCAGTCCAATTATTATTATTAATGTTATAGATGACTAGTTTATCGCGTGTTTTTGTTGTTTTATATGTTTGACACTGAAAATAGAGCTTGTCGTCACCGCTCATCACCTCATCCAGTGTCATTTACATTTTATTAGAAAAGAAATATAAACGTGTGGCTTTTCTTTTTTTTTTTAAAGGTGTAACTTTTTGGGTGGGGTGGAGATGTCATTGCGTTTCCTGGAATGTTCCACAGTGTGACGTTAAACAGCTCAACCTTACGTTTATTACATGAATTACCGGCAGTGACGGGCAAATGGGACGGAGCTCCGGAGCACGTCTCGTTCTTTCTGAAACAAACTGCTCCGAAGCGCTGCCTCGGAGCTCGTCCCGCGGCGGCCGCTCACGTGACCGAAGCGTCGAAGTGTCGGTCCCTCCCCCTACTGCTTCGCTCTGCGTGTCAATCGCTTCAGTGTATCGAAGCGTTTCATTGGCTCGGCGAATGTTCCGCTCTGCGATTGGTTCAATATTTCTTAAAAATGTTGGGTAGTGAGGAGTACTGTGTGACGTTCGTGGTGATTTTGGCGACTTTTGGCATTTGTTTCATTTTCGATGGCGTCTACAAGTGGAAAAAAGCCATCCATGGTTTGGGATCACTTTGACCTAATTCCACCCAACAACGTAACACCTATTTTCTTATTTACAGCTGCTATTTATGTTGCTCTTTACACATTTATTCATCATTATTATTGTTGCTGTTAGGTACGGTGAATGCTCAGGACACAAGTATCGTCTTATTGTTAAATTTGTCCTCTAGAGGTCAGTGTTTCTCCGAGGCCTCAGACACGTCGAACCATTTGAGACAATATTGCGACTGAGGTGTCAATGCTTCACGAGGCTCCATTCGCCCATCACTAATTACCGGTAGTTTTACAGCTCAGGTTACGTTTACCTGATGACGGTCTGAACAGAAGACGCAAAAGCGGCGTCACGTCTTCACTTTTTATTTCGCGTTTAGACAAGCATTTTTGGGAGGAAATCTGTGTGCATACGGTGACGCAAAAGTGTGGGTATGATTGTACTTAAAGTAACAAGGGGCGTCTTTGGACATACAGATGTTTTCACTCCATGCATTTTCATCAGCTACTCCTTCCACAAAGTTGCCCCACCATCGACTGGTTCTCCAGGTCTCGTCCATATCCGTCTGACTCGCCTGCGACGAACTGGTGCATCCAGAATTTGACAGAGGTGATTGCAGATCCTTCTCTGTTCAATAAAAGTATCTCTGCAGATTCTGTACGTTTATTGTGATGCCTCCTGTAAGTTTATTAGAGCTGTCAAAGCCACCTGAAGGTCCGACGCATGGAAATGATCCGACATGTTTGTTTCTGTGTCCTGTATGTATGTGACATAAACGTGTACACAGTGTTGGGGAGTAACAGATTACATGTACCAGAGTTATGTAATCAGAGTATAAATTATGAGTAACTGTATTCAGTTACAGTTACTGTTTCAATGAACGGTAATTGGATTACAGTTACTTTGTTGGAATAAATGGATTACACGGCGGTATTTTCCTGGTTTCACATTTTGGGCTAAACCAGGTCTAAACCAGGTCTAAACCAGGTCTAAACCAGGTCTAAACCAGGTCTAAAACCAGGTCTAAACCAGGACTAAAACCGGATTAAAACCGGATTAAAACAAGACTAAATCAGAACTAAACCAGGATTTAACAGGACTAAACCAGGTCTAAACTAGGACTAAACCAGGACTAAACCAGGACTAAAACCAGATTAAAACAGGGCTAAATCATTCATGTCTCTTCCTCTTCTATCAATAATATTTTTAATTTTGCTTAAGTAAAGTCTGGGCTTTTTATTTTCTTTTGTCAGACAAAACATTTTAGGTTATGATTTCCTCGTCTTTGCTTTTCTACAGCAAATCAAGTAATCCAAAGTATTCAGATTACATTACTCACTTTAAGTAATTTAATGGTTTACATTACAAACTACATTTTGACGTATGTAATCTGTAATCTGTAGGGGAATACATTTTAAAAGTAACCTTCCCAACACTGCGTGTACACGACCTGAGCAGATCTGACCAGAGTTTTGCGTCTTGGGCAGTGTGGACGGAAACGCTACGACGGAGCATATTCAACTTTTCCACTCTGGAGGGTGGTTTCAGATTTTTGCGTTTTTAAGACCCAAAAACGCTGTCAATGCCTAAATGAAAGGCACATCCAATTAAATATTTTGTCATTTTTAACCGCAAGCGTTCTCGTGTAAACAGGCCCTCAAAAATACCTAGAAAAACAGACATTCTGACTGTGAGTGGGGTCGCCTCTCCACAGATCTGACCTGTAACTTGGTCTGGTTCGGTCTCCATGAAGTTAGAAATGTTTAATGCCACACTGCGAAACATTCAGACAAAGCAATAACATCTCCACCGGGAAAAGCATTTGAAGGAACTTTCACCAGAAAAGTTACACAGTGCACCTTTAAGGGTGAATAAATCAAGTAACTTTAATTGTTTGTGCTCACTCCAGACTAGAGAAGCATGATATATTATAATGAAATAGAAATTGCAGTTTGAGTAGCACAATTAGCAAATCGTCAAGGCTGCAATTAAGATGATAGAATGCCCTCTCCAAAGAACAAATGATTCTGTCTATTTCTGCAAAAACCTTAAAGGTGCTCTGTGTAACTTTCTGGTAAGGGTCTGCAACCTGTTTGTCTCCATGGAGATATTAATGATTTGGTTTAAGTCGTTCCCAGTATGGTTTTTAACTCATATGTATTGGATTTATGCAGTTATAGGTGTTATTTATTGCTTTAAAATATCTTAAAAAAACATGAATTCTTATTGTGAGTGGGGTCGCCTCTCCGCAAATCTGACCTGGAATCTGGCTGGCAAATGTCTATGGAGATTCTTAAGTTTATGGCCATACTGTGGAACATTCTAGGCCCAGCTCCAAGGACCCTCCACTAAACAAGTGACACACTGCACCGTTAACTTCCAACTTAAAGAGACAGTCCAGAATTTTGGACACAGGACCTCATTTCCTAGTGAACCAGAGTGTTGGAGATGTATGGAGACACTTTTTTAAATATTCCATCCAGTCCTTGTATTTGCAGAGTTCGCTGGTGCTAGGCTAGTGCATGTCAATGGCCACAGTTATCCTGCCGCTAAAAACAGTCTTACCCACTCCACAAAACACTCGAAGCAAATCTGTTATTACGCCAGATTGTCGATGTAAATGTTTGTGTTGATAGAATAATTTTAGAAGTAAAACCAAACCTTGCATCGCATGAATCGTCGCATTTTGAGGGACTATTTTCTCATATATCAGTCCGCCACTGCCAAGCTTTCTATCAGGAAGAACAACTTGCTGCTGCTGCTCAGACATAAATTCTTCAAATGCAAAGTTGGTTTTACTTCTAAAATTATTCTCCAACACTCTGGCTCACTAGGAAATGAGGTCCTATGTCCAAAATTCCCATCTGTCCCTTTGAGTTGAAAGTTAACGGTGCACTGTGTCACTTGTTTAGTGGAGGGTCCTTGGAGATGGGCCTAGAACAGGGGTGTCAAACTCATTTTGGTCCAAGGGCCGTATCCAACCGACTTTGATCCTAAAGGGGCCGGATCAGAAAAGTCATGTCATATATACCTTAAAAATAACAATAAGTTCAAATATTTGTGCAGAGAAATGCAAATCTATTACAGAAATCTTTACTAATTGATGAACTCTTTCTTTTACTAAATATTATAATATTATGAACAACCTGAAACTTTAAGAAAAATGCAATTTCAACACAATGTTTTAACATGAACTTGTATGTAAATATGAATAAGTAAATTTTTCTTGGAAAATCCTGCACTTGGCTCCACTTTTCTCATTTTGGACATTTTTCTGATGAGGGTGTCGCGGTCAACAGTCAAAACGATCGTCCTTTAAGAGCGTTTGGAAAGAGACAAGTCTTCATTTGTGCTGATCTGGTGGGAGGGGCCACGTACAGAGACGCTGGAGACGCTGCTATGCTAAGTGATGCAGAAAATTACCAATATTTTAATAGAAAATATAATTAAAATATTTTAGTAGAAAATCTGCCAAGGGCCACATTAAAGGTCTTGGAGGGCCGGATCTGGCCCCCGGGCCGTATGTTTGACACCTGTGGCCTAGAATGTTCCACAGTATGGCCATAAACTTAAGAATCTCCATGGACATTTGCCAGCCAGGTTCCAGGTCAGATTTGTGGAGAGGCGACCTCACTCACAATAAGAATTCATGTTTTTTAAGATATTTTAAAGCAATAAATAACACCTAATGACCCAAATGACTCAATAGAAAATGAGGTCCTACGTCCAAAATTCTAGACTGTCTCTTTAACAGGTCCCATAATGCAACAGGTTTCAAAACAACCTTCTTTACACCTTGTTCTGCCATGCCCACTTTAATTCTGAACTAATTCTCAAATAAAACAGCATCAGGATTGTGAAGTTGTAGAACGGTTTTGTATCCTGCTTTTGTATATTTACGGAGAACTGGCTTGGAATCTTACAGCAACATAAGGAGGGTTTGAATGGAGCCTGAGAGAGATCACTAAATTATTGAAACATGCACGGATGAGATATACATTTCTGGTCAAGAATCAAATTAATTTCTATAGAGATTTTGAGAATAGTCTTGTTGCTTTAATATTAATACAGCAGGTTGAATGTTGTTTTGAGACCAAGCCGACTACTTTAGATTCCACAAGAAGTCTCATTACAGAGAAATAGTGTGACTCTTGTGTTTTTTGTATGGTTTTTAAGGTCAAATAAATCAAAAAGCTTTAATTGTTTGTGCTCACTCTAGACTAGGGAGACATCATACATAGTAATCAAATAGAAATTGCAGTTTGAGTAGGCACAATTAGCAAATCGTCAGAGCTGCAATTAAGATGATATAATGCCCTCTTTAAAGAACAAATTAAAAAATCCTGCGTTTTTTAGAGAAAATGTATGTGGTCCTGTAGCTTGGACCTCTACAAACATGTTCTGGGATTCGTGTATTAGTTTTGCAGTTATTATTTAAGTGTTTTGTGTTAATGTTAATGCTGCTGGATTCGTTTATAAAGTGAACAGAAACCGACACCATATTAGGCTATTTTTAATCTATGTGATAATGTTGTTTTCTCATCAAAAACATACCTTGAGTTTTGTTTCATTTTATTTAAACGTATTTCGGCCGAGTTCTTCTCTCAAATAGAGACACTCTGTTCCACCTTGTGATGTCATATGGTAACGCAGGAAGTTTTTAAACTCCATACACCTTCACTGGAATAATTTGGATCATTTTAACCCTGGAAATACCAATCTCTGTTGAAGTAAGGGTAAAAGGCCTAGCACTACATGACATCACAAGGTGGAACAGAGCATTTTCAGATTTGGAGATGTAGACAGACTAATAATTCAGGATTACAAACTACTCCAGGCATGTTTTTGAGGAGGTAACAACATTCTAACATGGCCTAAATCTCACAAGAGTCAAGTTTTGTGTAATACAGAACTTTTAAAAGGTGCACATTGTAACTTTTTGGTTGGGGTCCATCTGTTTCTATGTCATTGCTCTGCCTGGAATGTTCCACAGTATGACATCAAACTAGCCAGGCTGGCACCACCTAGTGCCTCTGCTCGATTTCATTTCTCTCCAGCGACTAGGTCAGGAATCAGAATACACTAGACGGTTCACAAAAACCCGGAAGTGCGAGTTCGGGCACCAGCCAATCAGCGAAAAGCCGTACATTCTGTGTTCGCAACAATTCTCAAGATTTAAAGCCGGAACAAAGAGAATATTTGGTGAATTTTATCAAGGGGAAAGACGTTATTGCCCTTCTTCCTATGGGATTTGGGAAAAGCTTAATATACCAGTCAGCCCTGTTACTGGCGCATTACATACGTCATGACCAAATAGCAGTGATTGGTTAAATGAAAATAGTATCCACCTACCGTCGAGCAAATGAATACTAACGCTGCAAGTTCAGACGGTTTCTACAAAGTGACTGATGAATCAGGCGAACATCAAACAGCTCTATCTTACATTTATTTAATTAACAGGTGGTTTTATAGTTCAAAAATACCTAGAAAACATTCTGACTGTGAGCGGGGTCGCCTCTCCACAGATCTGACTTGTAACTTGGTCTGGTTTTGGTCTCCATGAATTTAGAAAGGTTTAATGTAATACTGCGAAACATTCCAGACAAAGAAATAAAGCTTTTGACGTATCCCCCACCAGAAAAGCTGAACAACGCACCTTTAAACATACCTCAATCACAATAACATCTCAGTTAGATGTTTTTCAAAATGACGCAGTGCTACTTGAGACAGATCCAAAGGTACAGAGCGGGTGAGAAGTAGCATAGCAGTTCTTTCCCATTGGATGGTGGGCACTAAATTGACTGTACAAGCTCCGGTGTGAGACAGAACCTCCCTGACACGGGTATCTATCCATCAATCGAAGCCTCGTTCCTCAGACCCGCTCTCTCTGTAGTCGTGCCAATTAGCCGACAGTGAGAAGGCTCCGCGCAGAGTGCCAGCTACAGACTCTGCCAATTACAGACTGACCCATCGTCCTGGCCCAACACTGGCACCGCGAGTGGGCACTGAACCCTCAATGGGGCGAGCGAGACCCGTCCATATGTAAAGGACTGTTGAGTGGACCCCCGCCAGGACAAAGCACACGCAGTTTAGAGAAGAGAGACAGGCAGTGGTATGAAGACGGCTGATGTTATAGGAGTTATGGAGTTGGACTGAGACAATAGGAAGAAGCTCGATGCACTGCAGTGGTGGATTGTAACGAAGTAAAAGTACTAAAACACAGTACTGAAAGGTGCATTGTGTAACTTTTCTGGTGGAGTGTCTCTCAAATGCTTTTCTGATGTTATTACTTTATCTCTAACGTTTCACATCCATCCATTTTTCTCTGCTTATCTGGGGCCAGGTCACGAGGTCAGCAGGGCCTTCCCAGACTTCCCTCACCCCGGACACTTCCTTCAGCTCACCAAGGCGTTCCGAGGCCACCGAGAGATATAGTCCTTCCAGTGTGTCCTGAGTAGGGGTGTACAAAAATATCGGAATATCGATATATCGTATCGTTTAATGTGATGATACGGTATCGATATCGTGGGCTACTGTGTCGATATGTCACCAACACTATTTTTACGTGTGTTTTACTACATTATTTTGTTACAGTGCTACAGTTTTGTTGCTTGTGGAGTGAAAGGAAACTCATTTATGCAACACATTTTACATTTTGACTCTGTTTTGATGATTAAAATGTTTGTGTTTCATATGAACTTTGCACAAAAAGTGGTTTAACAAACACTTTTAGTATGACAGCCAGGATTTAGCCTTTATTTTTTATTGAACTGTATCGAATCGATTTGAAATATACCATATCGAATCGAAAGTGCACTGTATCGAGATATGTATCGTATCGTGGCCTGTGTGTCGAGGTATGTATCGTATCGGCAACTTCTTAATGATACCCAGCCCTAGTCCTGAGTCTTCCCCCAGGCCTCCTTCCAGTGGGACATGCCCAGAACACCTCCTGAAGGAGTCGCCCAGGAGGCATCCGGAACAGATGCCCGAGCCACCTCAGCTGCTCCTCTCGACGTGGAGGAGCAGCGGCTCTACTCCGAGCTCCTCCTGTGTGACTGAGCTCCTCACCCGATCTCTAAGAGAGCGCCCAGACACCCTGTGGAGGAAACTCATTTTGACCGCTTGTGTCCACAGTCTTGTTCTTTCAGTCATTACCCAAACCTCATGACCATAGGTGAGGGGAGGAACATAGATTGATCAGTAAATCGAGAGCTTTGCCTTCCGGCTCTGCTCCCTCTTCACCACAACAGTTCAATACAGCGACCACATCACTGCCAACGCTGCACTGATCCACCTGTCAATCTCACGCTCCATCCTCCCCTCCCCACTCCTGAATGATTTACAGTGTGGAATTAAACCTTTCTATCTCCTTGGAGACCAAACCGGACCAAGTTACAGGTCAGATCTGTGGAGAGGCAACTCCGCTCACAGTCAGAATGCCTGTTTTTCTATCCAACTGACCCCCAACCAAAAAGTTACACAATGCACCTTTAAGTAAAATATGTATGTAACTGTACTTTACTTGAGTACATTTTTAAGTGAATACTTTCTACTTCACCACATTTCAGAGCATGTATATGTACTTTCTACTCCAATACATTTTTGAACAGGACTGAAAAAGTAAAAGTATCTGCTGTTTATTTCTAATATAGGTACATTTTTTTCCCTCCTGTCTCAAAAACCAGACGTCTTATACAGTGTGCAGCACAATATTGATACGCTGCACACTGTAGCAATAACTACCAAAAAGTTTTTAGATCATCTGAAACCTCAAGAAAAAAACCCAAAAAGTATTTAAACAGCACATTTATAGGAGTTTGATCAATACGAGCTAACATGAAGGTCGGAAGATTGACTCCTGGACTAAGTTCTGTTTTCATGTCCTTAAGCAAACCACTTCTTCCACCTTGAAAGTACGAATGTGGTGTGTAACTCTTGAATTTAATACTACCATTTATATTTTTCCTAGTTGTTATTATGTTATATAGTGATGTGTGAGTTACCGTGTCCAAATAATTTCCCTTGTGGATCAATACAGTTTGTCTAAGTCTACGAATCCACAAGTTATCATGTTTAAAATACATTCTTTAGCGTTTTAGTTTTAAAAGAGCAATACAAAACAAAGGTCTTGAACCAAGTGTAAAATAACTCCTCCTGAAACACTGCGAAAACATATGTCACATTCGAGCTCACACGCAGTCAAGCTTCTATTTCCAACCTACACATTTCTTTTTAGAGTTATTAGCACATTCCCAGGGTCTCTGACATTGTGATAAAACTCATGTCGGGGAAAAAAAAAAAAAAAAAAAATGGGGGGATGGGGCACCTGCTTGTCTCCATGGAAGATATTGCTGCTTTGCCCTGAACCTTCTATAGTGTGGAATTAAACATATGTATTTAGCATTTATTCAAAGACAGGTATTTCATTGCCTTACAAACATTACTTTAAGTTGGCTCACCTTTCCACAGACTTGACCTGTAACTTGACCTAGTGACGTCACCTGATCGTTTCCATGGAAATCATATTGCTTTACCCTAAACACTGTACAGTACTGTGTAAATAAACATATCTACTGTATTAAGCATTTATTGAAGTACATGTATTTCACTGCCTTTTTGCTGTAAGCGTGCTCGCCTTTCCACAGACTTGGCTTGTAATTTGGCTTGGTGACATTACAGTCTTGTCTCAATGTAGATGTTTAACCAAATCAAGTTTATTTATCAGGTACATTTGAATAAACTAAACCAAAGAATAATGCCAAACTGTAACATTTCAGAGGTGTATTACATTAAAATCGTACAATCGGCGATCATTCCGCTAATGAAACAACTGCACATCGCGTCAGGTTTGTGAAATTGTAGTGTAGGGCTGAAAGATTTTAAGAAAAAATTTAATTGCGATTTTTCTGGCAGATATTGCGATTTCAATTTCATCCACAATTTTTTTCAAATCAAGTTTCAGTGCACATGAACATTTGCAAACATCAGAAATTTACAACATACCAGAGTCCTGCACCGACGATTTGACGCTGGACCGTTTGCACACATCTGTTTATGTTTTACAGAAACGAAACTTAAAACCACACGGCTCATTTGCATGAACTATAAGCACTGAAAAAAAAAAAAAAACAGCTCGCTCCTTGTGCCACTGGTGCAGATGGTGAGTCTGTTCGGCGTTTCTATCACGTTGGAGATGGTTCATGTTAAAATTTACACGAACGCCAGGTTTAAATCCTCGCCTCCTCGCGTTGTGGTGGTGAATTACTTTGCGGTGCATAAATCTCGCCGCAGATCCGCAAATCAAAAACGACGGCGACAGAACTAATACTTCGCCCTTAAAACTGGGCTTTAGGAGCACTGCAAAAAAACAAAACGCAGCTTTGACGCTCCCAAAATCGTGTTGTCTGAAAACGTGATTTTTTATCTAAAACTATAGATCATTCAGCCCTATTGTAGTGTATTGTTTTGTATCATGTTTTTGTATATTTATGGACTTATGTGGGAGCATTGGACAGAATCTTGCAGCTTACCGTACGGAGGGTTTAAATAGGGCCTGGGAGAGATCACAGAATTACTGAAACATACCTGGATGACATATAAATCCTTTTGTTGCATGTTTTTAATGAAGGAACATGGTAAAAAGCTCCAAAAAGTTGACGGTGCATAATAACCATAGACTGTATACCTAAATGGATACAGCTAACCCACTAGGCACCACGTTCCAAACAGGAAATGAGCGTGACTTTGACTTTACATTAAGAAATCATCGCCCTTTTTGTGTAACTGCTGCTGTGAGCCTCATCATTTTGGTCTTAAAATGTTCATATTAACCCACATAATCTACATAATCTTGGTATTTTTCTGGTGTTCCTGGCATTTCGCAAATTTCTCTGTGAATAAATTCCTATTCCAAATATTGAACTTTGCTCCAAATTTGCTCCTGCCAGCGTTGATGAGCTTCATTTGACTGGAACTGAACGCTATATGGGGGACATCACACTCCCTTAATCCGCATTTTTATACATCTTATTATAATACCTCCTCTTTAAATGTACACTGAGGGAAACATACACATATTTTTTCACTCTATGCAGCATTTTTGAAATCTATAAAATGTCCCTTTACACGTCAAAATTAATTAGTTCTTCCATTGTCGCCTTCAACCAGTCATCTGCACCCGAACGCGCTGAATTGAAGCATATACAAGACTAAAAAATAAGGTGCAAATTTGCTGGAGGCTGCAGTTTTCCCCATCATGCCTCGCGGAAAGCGGCGGGGACGGTTGGGAAAAGGTGTGGAGCTAGTGGCATTAAAAATGTTAAGCTTTTTCCGAAGTCATTTTCAAACCAGCCAAGCATCAAATGGAACAGTTTAAGGAAAGAGCAGGGACTGATTTTCTCTGGGAAGACTTGACAAGATGGACACAAGATGGTGGCTCTGTGTGTGTCTGTGTGTGTGTGTGTAACAGCCAAACAAACATGCGACCACGCTATATTATCTCTCACTGTGAAGGCGAAGCAAAGGCAAAATCAGAGAACATCACATTAACTGGTTTGGGTTTTGTGCGTGTGAGAGAGAAAGGGAAAGAGGGCGAGAGGGAGGGGAGATAAAGACCAAAAGTGGAGCAGACAGGAGCAATAATAAACAACTGGAAGCCTGATAGGTTCAACTCTGGGTTTAAATGAATACAATTTCCACTATTATTCTAAAAACAAAAACATGTGTGATGCTAAGTGGTGTTGTCAGTCAAGTGGTAGGAGGTGGCGGCAGAGTTAGTTTCAGTGAAGGTGGTTTTATTCAGTGCCGAGACGTGACTCTTGAGTTTTACAACTGCGTAAAAACAGATTCGAGATTTCTACGGAGGTGGAAGCAACGTTGCATGGAGAAAATAGTTCAAATAAAGTCAAAATAAGTTTAAAACAAAGTGATACTTGAGTTCAACTAAACCCTGCTAATGTTGAGTCTTCATAAACCCTGATGAAGACTCAAAAGTCGCCATCTTCTTTATACTCAACAAGAAATCAAGCTCTCTGGTCTGATGAGCCTGTAAGCGTAAGTTTTGATCCAGTGCAGCACTACAATACAGTCGTCCCTCACCTTTCACGGTCTCGTTGTTTCGCGGATTTTTTTTGGACAATTTTGCATGCTTTTTTTTTCTACAATGTCTGAACGTGTATTGTGTATTACAGGTGGGTAGTAATTACACACGGGTGGGTCAGGACTAAACCAGGTCTAAACCAGGACTAATCTTGGACTTAAGAGAGCAGGGTGTTTGCAAAGAGCGATCGGGCAATTGCTGCGTTTACGTCTGAGAGGTGCGGAGCTCTCCATTGGTCCTTTCTCGTGAAGTCACCTCCGAGCCCGTCCCGACATTGAGTCCTGGTTCAGTTCTGGTTTAATCCTGGTTTAGTCCTGGTTTAGTCCTAATTCAGTCCTGGTTTAGTCCTCTTCAGTCCTGGAATCAGTCCTAGGTTAGTACTGGGTTAGTCCTGGTTTAGTCTTGGTTCAGTTCGTGGCATATGCAGCGCAAAAGTTTGATATAATCTCAGGTTAACAGGCGGGTGTGGTGCTGTACTGTGTGTGTGCGGGTCTCCAAAAATGGACCCGTGTTAGACTCTGCGCTGTAGGGCTGCATTACAGAATAAATTGAATCTTCCTTTTGTTACATAAAGAAGAAGGAAAATAACATAAGGACGAATGCAGCTATAAGTTTTAAGAAGGATGCAAAAAGGGTTGTAACTGTCCTTGTCTGAGAAATAGGTATAAATTGTGTGGTGTGGAGTTTTACAGCCTTTAAAACAGATATAATCATTGTAAAATATAAAGTTGACTACTTCGCAGATTTCACCTATCGCGGGTTATTTTTAGAACGTAACCCCCGCCATAAATGAGGGACCACTGTATTGTCATTTTTAAACCCCGTTATAGGGACAGTTCCGAATTTTGGACATTGGACCTCATTTCCTATTGAGCCAGAGTGTTGGAGACGTGTGGAGACACTTTTTAAAATATTGCATCCAGTCCTTGTATTTGCAGAGGTCACTGGTGCTAGACTAGTGCATGTCAATGGTCATATTTATCCTGCCACTAAAAACAGTCTTACCCACTCCACAAAACACCCGAAGCAAATCTATTATTACACCAGACTGTTGATGTGAATGTCTGTGTTGATAGAATAATTTTAGAAGTAAAACCTTGCTGCTGCTGCTGCTTAGACATAAATCCTTCAAATGCGAGTTGTACTTCCTGATAGAAAGTTTGGCAGCAGTGGACTGATATCACCTCGCACCTATCTAACCGGCAAAGTAAAATTCCACTGCTGCTGAGAAAATAGTCCCTCAACATCCAATCCAGCTTTATTTGTATAGCATATTTTATAAACAAGACAGTTTGCAAAGTGCTTCACATAGCAATGTAAAACATTTTACTTTAAAAAATCAGCAGAATTGTGTTTCAACCATGAGGAAACTAACAGGATCAATAAATAAAATAATAATAATAATAAAATCAATTAACAAAAATAATAAAATAAAAACATAAAAGCAGTATTAAAAAAAAGGTAAAAACAACAAATAAACATGTGACGATTCATGCGATGCAAGGTTGGTTTTACTTCTAAAATTATTCTATCAACACAGACATTTACATGGACAGTCTGGTGTAATAATTGTTTTGCTTCAGGTGTTTTGTGGAGTAGGTAAAACTGTTTTTAGTGGCAGGATAACTATGACCATTAACATGCACTAGTCTAGCACCAGTGACCTCTGCAAATACAAGGACTGGATGGAATATTTTTTTAAAAGTGTCTCCACACGTCTCCAACACTCTGGCTCACTAGAAAATGAGGTCCTATGTCCAAAATTCCAGTGTCAGAATAATTTTATTATCCCATATTTGCTAAATACTGGTGTGATATTCTAGGCCTATGAGTTAACTATTTATGTACTACAATTCTTTGATTTATAATGTACCAATCACTTGTATGAAAATGAATAACCTCTGTGTGTTTTGACAACTGTGTGCAGTGTCCTATCGCTCTAGTGAACCTCGAGATGATTCCTCACATGAAGCCAACTTCCACTGTCACACATGCAAGAGTTATGATGGTGTCTGACCTAAGGCACCTCCTGTTTGTTAATCATGTTTTATGTGTTTATACTATGCATAGCTTCATCAGTTTCTTATTATGTCTTTGCTGGTTTCCCCTTCCCCTTGAGAATTATCATTCTGTAACTAGGGCCTCCTAATGAAATAAAAAGAGGAGAACGGCCTTGAGTCATCAGAACGTGTGGAGACTGTTGGTTTTGATGCCCACTCTCTGCCCGTTCTCCTCGCGAGTAAAACTGAATTAATCTCTTGTCTTTCTTCTTGTTTATAATGTTTAGATAAACCTAACCTGTCCCTTTAATGTTGGACCAGACATTCAGCATTATGGTTGTCAAAATATTATGATCTATATTAAAGGTAACACTGAAACTTAACAGAACTAGAAACTAAACTCATATAGGCATCTTTTAAGTAGTCTATTAAAAGGCAATTTAGTTATATGAATGGAACTACATTTTTTATTTTTTATTTTTTTACAGCTCAGGGACAGACGACGCTCTGTTAGGGACATGTAGTTCTGCGATTGTGTGTCAAGACTCCTCGATTCAAGACAACTTTTCAATTCTTTTTATTCTTTGATGTTTGCATTGTAGAGATTCCACATTAAATGAGACTGTAATGTGGACTGCTCTGGTTTCAGAAGTACACTTTCTGTTCGTTTTTCCCATAGACTTTTCAAGTGCCCACTCGCGATGCCAGTGTCGGGGCAGGACGGTGGGTCAGTCTGTAATTGGCTGAAATATTAAGAGTTCAAAAGTGTCACAGAGACTAAGCAGCGATGTGCGAACGAACATCCATAACATCCAATAAGCACATTTAAAACTCAAGATTTGGGGAAATGTTTTAGACTTAGACAAACTTTATTGATCCACAAAAGAAATTATTTGGACACAGTAGCTCACACATCACACTATAATATAATAACAAAGAGAAAAAAATATAAATGGGAATAATAAATTCAAAATAAGTAGCAAGAGACTGGTGTCAAATAAGACATAATTTGAGATTTTTACCGTTTACTGTTGACCAAAAGGTATTCTAAACTTTTGATTCATGAAAGTGTCCAGTTTTGGCAAATATAAGAGCTAAACAAACTCTTGGCATTCTTTTTTTTACAATAGAAATCAAATATTCTTCAGAAAGTTCTTCCCAAGTCTGTTGCAGAAGTTCCAATAAATGTGTGGCACTTGTAGGTTTCTTGTCTTTCACTCTTCTGTCCAGTTCATCCCAAACCAGCTCGATGGGGTTTAAGTCTGGACACTGTGCTGGACGCTCCATGTTTTCAAGTTTTACCATCTTGTTCTTTTTTCCTGAGGTAGTTTTGGCAGAGCTTGGACTTGTGTTTTGTTATATTTTATCTTTTTTTTTTAACCTCTGGCTGTTCAGTTCTTACCTTTGTACCATTTCAAGCTCTTCGTTGGACTTGCACGACTTGAATTGCAATAAATAACTGGAAAAATTAGGATGTTCTAAAACTTTTGACCAGTACTGTATCTGTATAAGTCAAAATAACTTCAGAAACAAGACTTGAAATAAAACTGTATGTCTTGTAGTCATTAGTTAATATAAATAGTTTTCAAAAAGTCTATGGGAGAAAATGAGAGAGAAATTGACTTCTGGAAACGAGGTTGGGCGATCAATGTTGAGCTCCATCACTAGTACATTGTGCTATCAAAATGAGTTTTTAGTTTTTCATCTTTATTAAAATGTTATTAAAATCATTATTGAAATGTTAGTATTGTGACCATTTAGTTTCTAGGTCTTTTATCACCTAGACTGATTCATGAGCCGGTTTCACTTCGTTTCATACAGTCTGACCTCGACAAGTAGGCGGGTACTTTTTCTTGTTTTGTTTTTTTTGTTTTGTTTAGTAAGCAAAAACTGGAGGGTTAAAATTTTAGGGTAAAATATTTCAGAGTTGTTTTTAAATCGGGGTTCGAGTTGGGATTATTTGCCAGAGTTGATGTGGTTGAGGTTAATTCAACTTTTCTTAGTGTGAATTTGGCTCCTCCCATTCACCACTTCAAACTCTTGTGAGAGAAAACCAGTTTGAACCAGTTTGTTTTGTACATAATTTCATCTTAAATGAACTAAAATAAAGTCAAAATAAAATAAAACGCCTCTGTGTGTTGTTCAGCTAAATCAGGATAACCCTACAAAGTGTTTTATCTGTTTACCCTCAAAACATGAATATAACTCTTGATTTCGGGTTAAACGGAAACTTTGGTCCAGTGTTACTTAATTAACATTTCCAAAAATGTTAAATTAACTCTAGAACAGACTGGACTCATATAAACTCTGAGAAAATGTTAAAATTGATTCTGTGGGAGTCAATTTTAACTCTCCACTTTTTGCTGTGTAGATGGATTGTCGTGAAAAGGGGAAAAGGGGCAGATAATATAAAATGACTCTTCTTTCTGCTCCTTTTCATTCATTTCTCGTATGTTTGATGTTGTGACACTGTTGATGTCTTTTTATACGTTACGAATGAAATAAATAAACAAACAAACTAATAAATAAATAAATAAATTTAACCAATCGCTGCTATTTGGTCGTGACATATGTAATGCGCCAAATCCAGGACAATAACGTCTTTCCCCTTGATAAAATTCACCAAACATTCTCTTTGTTCCGGCTTTAAATCCTCGATCTTGGGAATCGTTGCCAAAACAGAACGTACGGCTTCGTCTACATCCATCTCCACCGCTTTGTTTACTGTTGTGCTTTACTACGAATAGGGACGCAGACAGGCGCTTGAGTTTGACATCATGGCTTCGCAGCTCTTCGTTGTTTGGCTGGTGCAAGGTCTACAACTTCCGGACCTAGTGACCTGACCTAGTCACTGTACGAGAAATGAAATTGATCGGAGGCACTAGGAGGCACCAGCTTGGCTATTTATCACCAACCGCACCACATAACTCGCCTATGAACAACATGAAACAATAGTACAGCTGATCTCTTCTCAATTAGACACCGCAAACCAATGGAGTGTTTCGATGTCATCTGATCATCGCGACTGAAAACACCAATAAATAACCATAAAACTCTGTGACGTTTACTGTAGGTGTTTGTGTTGACAAAACAACATGACCATAGCCCACAGGTACAGCTCCGGACCAGTGTTCAGGACCACCTAAGATTAATGATAGAAGCTTTGATTGAAAAGTGAGCCTACGGGAGTGTGTGTGTGTGTGTGTGTGCACGTGTGTCTCTGCATGTGTGTGTGTGAAAAGCTCGGCCCAATGATGGATAGGCCGCTGGGGCACTATTCCACCACGGGGAGTCGAGGCGTTGAATATACAAAACAAAAGTCTATTATTCCAATAATAAAATGTGAGGAATGGCAGATGGCTGTGTACAGAGTGATGGAGGCCCGTGGTACTATATTTACTCAAGTGTGCATTGATCACCTGCAGCTGTCAAAATAATATTAATCATGAATATATCTGAGGTAATACTGCGCTATAACTCTGAGAGGAAGCAGTCACACTTCACCAGGAGCTTAACTTGAAAAGATGAGAGATTGAAGGAGTCCGAACAACACAGAAATTATAGGGAATTTTGACCCCGTAACTAACTGCAGAAACCAATATTAAGAACGGTTTGTCGACATAGTTTAAATAAATGTACTGCAATCAATACTGAACCTTGCCATAGGCCTGTCATGATAATTACTATATCGACTTATCGTTGAATATATAAAAGCTGGAACAGTATATTTTGAGGATCAGTATTAATCACGTGTTCATTTCTTTGTACATTTGAGCTAAAACAGGTTGAATAACTAACTAATAAACAGTGTTGGGAAGGTTACTTTTAAAATGTATTCCCCTACAGATTACAGATTACATACCCCAAAATGTAGTTTGTAACGGAATCCATTAAATTACTTAAGGTGAGTAACGTAATCTGAATACTTTGGATTACTTGATATTGTCATGCTTTTTAAAACTACATGAATGTACCAACCACGTCCTGAAAATTCTTGTTCTCTTCAACTTCTCTGTTGAGCCCAAGTCTCCATGAATAAGCAACTGTTTGCTGTAGAGAAGCAAAGGCCAGGAAATCATAACATAATTGTCTGCTAAAAGAAAATAAAAAACCCAGTCTTTACTTAAGCATATAAAAAATATTATTGATAAAGCAATGATTTTTATATGAGGTCACTGCTGCCTTAAATTATGTTCACTCTACTGTTAGGTGTTATATTGTTTAGACCTGGTTTAGACCTGGTTTAGACCTGGTTTAGACCTGGTTTAGACCTGGTTTAGACCTGGTTTAGACCTGGTTTAGACCTGGTTTAGACCTGGTTTAGACCTGGTTTAGTCCTGATTTAGTCCTGATTTATTCCTGGTTTTAGACGTGGTTTTAGTCCTGATTTAGTCCTGATTTATTCCTGGTTTTAGACGTGGTTTTAGTCCTGATTTAGTCCTGGTTTTAGACCTGGTTTTAGTCCTGCATTAGTCCTGATTTAGTCCTGGTTTTAGACCTGGTTTTAGTCCTGATTTAGACCTGATTTAGTCCTGCTTTTAGACCTGGTTTAATCCTGGTTTAGTCCAAAATGTGAAAACCGGAAAATACCGCCATGTAATCCATTTATTTCAACAAAGTAACTGTAATCCAATTACCACTCACTGTAACTGTAACTGAATACAGTTACTCATAATTTATACTCTGATTACGTAATCCCAGTACATGTGATCTGTTACTCCCAACACTGCTAATAACTATAACTATAACTATGACTAATTATTGGTTCATTCTGCTGTTTTTTTGTTGCAGCTCAGGCGTTTTTAATGATACTGTCTGTTTAAAAATGGTTGACTGGGATTATTTTGCATTATTGTTATTGTTTCAGTGCCATAAAGTAGTCTCGATATCGCAGTATTCCTTCCAAATTTGTTATCGTGACAGACCTACCCTTGCCAGAGCCTTAACCTGCATGTAGAGAACACATACAAGTTTCTCATTCTCAGCATATAGACAGGACAAAACTCATGTGAAAGCTCAGAGGCTGCACTAGCACTGAGTCATGACTGGCTGTAGGAGCTGGGTTTAGATTGTTTAGAGGTTTCAGATCAGAGAGTCATTTTAGGTTCAAACAACCTAAAGTTAGGGTTAACCAACAGGATTCCAGCATTGAAACTTGTAACCCAAATGAGAGACTTTCTGGCTGGATAATCGTTGTGAGAAACAAAACACCAAAAAACAACTTGGCAATAATGTCGAATGTTCTGTCATTAAGAATAAATCAGCATTAGTTTTTTATCAGTAAGTGTAGATCTATATATGATTTTAACGTCTTAAACTTATCAAAAGTATCGAAAATCAGACACTAATCATTATTAAAACGAGTATAGATATTAGATACTCATTTGAGCAGGTATCGATACTAAAAAGTCAGGACAGAAATGAACCTTTCCTGAAGCTTTAGAATGATCTTGAGCTGTATCAGAATAAGTATAAAAGCGACTAAAGGCTCGAGCGTCCCCCTGGCTTGAAAGTCCCAGCTGGAGCGTCCCATTCTCTCAGTGGGAACATCGCCCCCCTCCTCTTGGGCGGCACATGGGTAACTGCTCTGCCCGGGAGAGGGGGGACGTTCTCACCAGCCTTTTGTAGGTCACGTCACGCACTAATATATTGAGTTAGAAAATCAGCATTATATAACACTTAATAAAAATGAAATGTGAACGTACCAGACCAAATGTCGGGCCTTGTTTATGTCATTTTACCGATCTTCCTGAAGCGACACACATTTTTTCAGTATGTAATCCTCATTTGGTTGAAGACATTTACGATGAAATCATGTTTTAAATAATTTTTTCTTGTTCCCTATGTCCTATAACATCTGTAACTGTTGATTTGGGAAGAAATTCTAATTATTTCCTTACCTCATCAGTCATGAATACCGGCTCGAACGTCCCCCTGGCTTGAAAGTCCCAGCTCGTTGCTTATTCTCAACATGAACAAATGTGTTGAGATATACTGTAACTTGCATGTGTAATTAATACAATATATATAATGAAAATTTGTGTTTTTTTTAATGAATATGTATATAGATTAACTAACTTATTGTCATAAATGGCACAATTCAGGGGGACTTTGCAGCTTGGGGACTTTTCAGCTGATTCCCATAAAAGTACATAGACTAGAATACGCTCATGGACCACTGTGGAACCTGCCTGGACCACTGAGGGATTACACAGATATAAGGCCACGTTGGAATACAAAAGAAAGTACTACGATTTATTGAAAATCATATTCTATTGTCTAAAGAAAGAGTGTTTTTTTATTAAAACGGTATCGGAATCAGTGCTGAGTATCTTTCTACTCCAGTGAAACCTTTGAATCTTACACTAGAACACACAACACAATGTGAAACAGAAGGCGTGAAAAAGATTTTATTGAGTGTCAAGTCTCCAGGAACAAGAATCCCAAAAGACTCCCGTATAAGCCCGAGCCCGTCTCCCCGAGCTGCTGGAGCCTGTTCTCCTCCCTGTCCCTCGGTGAGTGGCAGAACATGTGCACGTGTTGACAACGAGCATGTTCCTCTCAGAAAACACCACCCAAAGAACCGCCAACAATGACAAGGACAACACACAGCTACGTGCGCGCCAGGCTGCAGTTTCAATTACGGGGAGGTTAGTGGGCTGGCTGCTGCCACTCAGACTGTCAGGGAGAAAGGAGAGAGGAGAGAAGGAGAAAGGCCCGGAGAACGAGTCGAGTCTCCAGTGAGCACCAGAAACAACCGCCTATAGAAGCATTCACACCGACATTACAGCTGAAGGTAACGGAAATGATGCAATCTATGAAAGGGAGACAACTGGAGGCAAAAGTGAAACAGAATAAAAAGTAATCTCAAGGAAACGATTAAGGGGCCTATAGTGGGCAAAATTTACTCCTGTGAGCTTTTGGCTACGTTAGAATCCTCAAAAAAACATACCTGGAGTGGTGTTTCGTTTCTTTCACACTTGCTCTGTTCTGTTCCACCTTGTGATGTCATGAAGTTGTAGTTTTCAAGTTAAGAGCTCCTTTTATCCTGCAGCAGGATTGACATCGGTGATTGTGCGTGTATTAGCTGTAAAACGTAAAACCTAACATAAAACCTTTTTTGCCTTGTATACACTGCATGGATTAAACCGGAACTAAAACCAGGACTAAACCAGCACGAAACCAGGACTAAACCAGGACTAAAAACAGAACCAAAACCAGGACTAAAACCAGGTCTAAACAGGACTAAAATCAGAACTAAAATCAGGACTAAATCTAGGACTAAAATAGAACTAAAACCAGTACTTAACCAGGATTAAACCAGGACTAAAATCAGAACTAAAACCAGGTCTAAACCAAGACTAAATCTAGGTCTAAACTAGGTTTTAACCAGAACTAAAATCAGGACTAAAGCCAGGACTAAACCAGGTCCACACTAGCACTAAAAAAAGGCCTAAACCAGGACTAAAACCAGGTCTAAACCAGGTCTATACCAGCACTAAACCAAGACTAAAATCAGAACTAAAATCAGGACTAAAATAGAACTAAAACCAGTACTTAACCAGGACTAAACCAGGACTAAAATCTGAACTAAACCAGGTCTAAACCAAGACTAAATCTAGGTCTAAACTAGGTTTTAACCAGAACTAAAATCAGGACTAAAGCCAGGACTAAACCAGGTCCACACTAGCACTAAAAAAGGACTAAACCAGGACTAAAACCAGAACTAAAACCAGGTCTAAACCAGAACTAAACCAGGTCTATACCAGCACTAAACCAAGACTAAACCACAACTAAAACCAGGACTAAAACCAGGTTTAAACCAGGACTAAAATCACAACTAAAATCAGGACTAAAACCAGAACTAAAACCAGGACTTAACCAGGACTATACCAGGACTAAAATCAGGACTAAAACCAGGTCTAAAACAGGTCTAAATCAAGTCTGAACCAGGACTAAACCAGGACTAAAATCAGGGCTAGAACAAGGACTAAACCAGGTCTATTCCAGCACTAAACCAGGAAAAAACCAGAACAAAAACCAGGACTTAACCAAGACTAGCTGTCAGCTGTCTTTACCTACTCTAAGAGGAGGCTTACATTCACATATTACCACATGACATCACAAGGTGGAACAGAGCGTTTTCTGTTTGAGAGAAGAACTCCACCTAAATATGCAGGATTTGTGTGTTAAACATGTGTGAATAAACAAAACTCAGCTCCATGTTTGTGTGTTTGTGGTGAGGAAACAACATTATAACACAGATCACAGTGTACAGTGGAATATGGGCCCATTAATGATAAGGAAACACAATTATTAAAACATGTTAAAAGCCACAACAAGTTTATTTTACGTAGAAAGGAAAAGAAAAGTGCGACTGTTGTCAGAATGAGGCACAAAAACTCCCCCTGATCTCACAAGGAGGAGCTGCTATAAGACTGAGGTTGTTTATGGGGAGGTAATTTAAGTTCTAAAATGCACAACAACTTTAGAGAAGGTGAATGAAGGCTTTAAAGCAGAACTAAGTAACTTTCAGAGATAGAGCTCCCCCCTGCAGCTCTCTCATGAGAATATACTGTCAGGGAGCACACTCAAAAGCACTTTCTTTCCCTTTCTTCTTCTTTTTTTCTTGAAATAAGGCAGCATAATCACATACAAAAACAGATAACGCTGCCAAATCTTTTAAAAAGTGCCAGGGTTTCTCAAGATAACTCATTGGGTTGCATCAGAGGGACTTAAAGAGACATTTAAAGGCCTTTAAATGTGAGTTTTAAGCCATGTTATAATCTTTGTCACCTCCTCAAAAACAGACCTGGAGTTGTGTTTGGTTTAGTAGAGATTGGCAATTCCAGGGCTGAAATTACCCAAATGATTCTAGGTGTATGAAGTTTAAAACATAGTAGAGCACTTCCTGTATTACCACATTACACATCACAAGGTGGAGGATTATCTGTTTGAGAGAAGAACTCAGCCTAAATATGCTGGTTTGTTTGTGTGTTTTAAACGTGTGTGAATGAAACAAAATACAAAAAACAACTCCAGGTCTGTTTGTAATAAGGAAGTAACATTACCGTAATTTCCGGACTATAAGAAGCTACTTTTTTCTTTCACTTTGAACCCTGCGGCTAATAAAACGATGCGGGAATATAGGGACGGAATATTTCAGGGATGTCCAAACTTTTTTCATCAAGGGCCACAAATCTAAACACAGATGAAGCGGAGGGTTGATCAAGGGCCGTAGACTGGTGCTCATTACAGTGAATAATTGAAATATGTGCATGTTTAACACGTTAGAATGAACCATGAGCCTTTATTCACGCTAAGATTCTTAAAACCACACACTAAATATCAAATAATAGCTTTATTAAGGTAGATTTTTTTAAAAACTTGTTAATATTTAATTGACGCAATGATCATTTGGGCCAATTCACCTGGAAGCCTGAGGACCAAGGAAAATTTATCTGAGGGCCGCATTTGGCCCACGGGCCATAGTTTGGACATGCCTGGAAAACCAGGACTAAAACCAGAACTAAAACCAGGACTAAAATCACAACTAAAATCAGGACTAAAACCTAAATATAAACCTAAAATAATGCCTGGATTATTTGTTAGGCACATTGTCCATTCATATATACAGTCTATGGTTTGGCAACACAAATTGATACACTAGTTTGCGATGGCGAGGAGAAAATTCAGTTTGTTGACTGGACAAAAGTTAGTTTGTAAACTAACTTTTGTCCAGTCGACAAACTGAATTTTGGATTCTACCTGGATGACTGAGGGATTCTTCACACACTAGTTTGTGATATTGTCAGTGCACTCAAACAGTTTATTGCTGTCTGATAAAATAAGTTATGATGGAAAATGAACATTAGTGAGGAAGATACGTCTTACCCATATATGGAAATGACGAGAAGAAACGTCTCAAACTTTAGTAGCCGAACATCCACTCATACCTGATTGACAGAACTAGCTCCGCCCCCGAGAGAGTCTGAAATCTGCTGAAATCCTCCAAGACACTGACATGACACAGACAGGACAGGGGCTCTTTCTGCAGGAGACATACGCAGTAGAGCACAGAGGTGATGCGCCGAGGAAGATGCTGGCTTGATTGTGTTTTGAGCAGTTATTTTGCGCTTCACACACACACCCTCCTCATGGAAAACACACGAAGAAACGCAGATGATGCAGCTTTTAAATTAACGACAATTAATCTGGCTGTGGAAGAAGGAAACAGAGCTGCTGCACGTGAGCTCAACATCAACAAGTCGACGGTGAGATTTTGGCGACGGCAGCGTGACGAACTGACTCAACACAAAAAAACGACAAAAGCGACAACCCGAACGTTCTTGAAGACGTGGACACCTGCGGCTTATATTCAGGTGCGGCCTATATCTGTACAATTTTAAAATCTAGTTAAAATTTAGTTGACGCTGCTTATATTCAGGTGCGCTCGATAGTCCGGAAATTACGGTACATAACATGAATCAGAAAACTGTGTTATACGGGCCCTTTAATAAAGCAAAAATGTCACAGTATTAGTTTCAAAATTTCACTTTATCGTCTATATTTTCTTCAGCAAACACATCGCGAATCTTCAAAACGTGTTATTGTGACGGAGCTAATTCCAGCTACATTTTCACCAAGACTACAGCCCTGCTCCTTCTTTCTTACAACACCAATATTCTCTCTCTCAAAACACTGTCTAATGCAGTATTTTGGCCCCGATCGGCGCACTGTAATTAGCTGCAGAGGTTATATCTGTAATAGGCAGCTAGATGCAGGGCTGGCAATGCGAGTCGCTCATTGTGTCATTGTCATTGAGTGGTGAAGTAGATGAGCTATTGTACAGGGTCCTGGTGCCCACTGTGACCTGCATCTTAATGAGAGGCACCAATCAATACAGCTCCAGATAACAAACACGGGGAGCAGGGGCTGTCAGGGACCTGTGTTCAGATGGATCTTTCAATGACAATGAAAAAGGACACTTCAGACAAACTGTATAGAAAATAATCTCGCTATAATAAAAACATTTATCCCTGAACCCGGTGTAATGTATGATGTCTCTCTACAGTGAAGTCAAATACAGCTGTGAGCAATGACTGGAGACAAGTCTGATTTTTTCTTTTTTTTTTTGATAAATGAATGAAAAAAACACTGCGTACAAAAGACTTATTGCTGCTGGAGGGTCTGGCATCTGCTTCTCGACTGGAATGCTCCACAGTATGGCATTAAAGGTCCTATATTACACAAAATTGATCTCAGGAGGTTTAAGTCGTGTTATAATGTTCTTACTTCCTCAAAAACATACCCGGAGTTGTGTTTGGTTTAATTCACACATGTTTGACTCGTCCTTTATGACGACGCTCCAAAGGCTTTTTTACACCTCGTGATGTGATGTGGTGATACAGGAAGTGCTCCAAAGCGGTTTTTTTTTTTAACTCCATACACCTTCACTAGACTCATTTTGAGCACAGATCTTTTTCGCAGCTGTGGGGGTTGGGCTTGTAGGTGGGCGGAAGGAAATGTGGGCTTGTTTTTAATCACCGTAAAGCATTTTCTGTTACATTTTTGTATTAAAAGTGCTAAAGTTTGATTATTTGATTGATTGATTTTCAGAGATTACATGTCTAGCGTTTAAACTGCACAAATCTCTCTGTTTATGCAAATATTTACTAGCCTGATTCATCAGCCGGTTTTACTTTGTTTTACTTCGTTTCACTTCGTACAAACCATCTGACCTCGCAGTATTAGATTTCGTTCACTCGACGGTAGGCGGGTACTTTTTTTCATTTAATATATCGCTGATATTTGGTTGTGACGTATGTAATGCGCCACACAGCTTTTTAGAAGAAGAGCAATAACGTCTTTCTTCTTGATAAAATTCACTGGACATTCTCTGTATTCAGGCTTTAAATCCTGGATCTCTAGTGTATTTTGATTCCTGACCTAGTCGCTGGAGAGAAATGAAATTGAGCGGAGGCACTGGGTGGCACCAGCCTGACTAAATATCTACATCATGAAATCAATTTTTAATTATAGTTCTAGAATCAGTTAACAAGTTTCTTATGTTTTATTCATGACCATAATGTTCGTTTTTGCTCAGGAGCAGTTCGCCAAAGCTCGTCGTCGTTCGCCTTTACGTTTTCGTCTTTCCTACCTTGATAGTTGTGGATAAATTCTTCATGTTTATCCGTTGTCGACCTTGTTGGATGAAGATTTGACGATGGGGCAGATTTATGAAGCTGGTGGAAATTACGCAAGACATTTCCACAGATATTTTGCCATAGAAAAACATTAACGCAAGTAACGTTTACCCTACATCGCGGCACTTCCAGCTGTTGTGAAAAAGATCTATTTCAGGCCTGGAACTGCCAATCACAACAGAGCAAAACATGAAAAGTAGATGCTAACTTGAAAACTAATCCTTCATGACATCACTAGGTGGAACGGAGCATTTCGAGCTTTGGAGATGTAGACAGACTAATAATGAAGCTTTACTTAAACGTGTGAATCAAACAAAACACAACTCCAGCTCTGCTTTTGATGAGGCAACAAAATTATAACACGGCTTAAAGCTCACAAGAATCCATTTTGTGTAATATCGAACCTTTATGAGACAAAACGATAATTGTCAATACACCAATATAGCTTCATAATCTACGCTGCCTGCCACGCTTTGAGAGATCGACTTAAATCCAATTGACAATCCAGTTTTCTTCATTGTTGCTTTTCATCACGGCACACTCCAAAGGCGAAAACAATGTCATTTCGATTGGCACTTATCTCCGCGCGCCAAAACCCCATTTCTCTCAAATAAGTCCTTGTGAAATAATGCAACCATCTTCAGAGTAAACAAATAACATACAAAGGTGGTGCTAGAAAACAGTACCCCAGAACAACTGTAATCAAAACAATCAGATATTATCATAAGCAGTGATGGGAAGAATACTTCGAAAATGTGTCTGTTTAGAAGTTGCATCTAAAGGGCTCATATTACACAATTTTCTGAACTATGTTATAATGTTGTTTCCTCGTCACAAACAGACCTGGATAGACAAAACACAACTCCAGATATGTTTTTGAGGACATTCTAACAACATTCTGACACGGTTTAAAGCTCACAAGAGTCGATTTGGTACAATAGGACCATTAAAATGTAGTGTAAAAACCCAAAATAGGATTAAAAACAGATTAATATTTGCTTCACAGTTTGTTACGTGTTTATTTATAACTAATTAAAGAAGGAAAAATCACACATGCACTCATCACAAGAGCTGTTTTCTGTTTTTCTCTCAAATATTAAGCATTTTGAAGGGTAAAAAGAGTGATCAAGTACAATGATTTATTCCTATGAAATATAGTTACTCAAAATTTGTATTCAGATTACATTCTTGGTACATGTTTTCAGACGTGGTGATGATGGGGATGAGATCCTCCATCAGAAAAATTACACAATGCATTTGCAATTAGGTAATTTTAAAAAAATCTTTGCACCCCCGCTGATCAACTGTGAAAAGCAGCCAAAATGTCCGAAATACTTTTTTTTTTTTTTTATTCCCCAAATTTGGTACATTTGGTACAAATTGGTACACAAGTCCAATTCTTTTATTACCTCCGCCAAGGAGGTTATGTTTTTGCCGGCGTTTGTCTGTTTGTCTGTTTGTTTGTTGTTTGTTGTTTGTTTGTTTGTTTGTTTGTCTGTTAGCAACATAACTCAAAAAGTTATGGACCGATTTTGATGAAATTTTCAGGATTTGTTGGAAATGTGAAAAGGAAGAACTGATTTCATTTTGGGGGTGATCCGGAAGAAATCCTGGATTCTGGATCACTTTGAAATTTTAGTTAACATTGTGGTAAATGGGGCCAAACATTTTGTTTCTCAATATCTCGGTTAATTATTGACCAAACCCCATGAAATTTGACTCAGGGAATGGACAATGGGATCCTCTTTCATATTCCAAAGGCTGATCCGGATCTGATCCAGAAGACTGATTTTATCGCAATTTATATAAAAAATGGGGGTAGTCCTTGGCGGAGGTCTGCGCTCTCTGACTGCTTTTCTAGTTTCTAATGATTTCTTCGGCTGTTAAGGTAGATGATAATAGATGAGAGTATTGTCTTCAATGTTTTGATTGTTAAACTGTTCTTCATTATAACATTCACAGTAATTTGAACAATAATGTTGATGTTAATGTTTCATGTCTATGGTAGGGGGCGCTACTGGTTATCGCCACTCAAACCACTGGTATTGGAGTTCGTGGAGACATAACCCACAAAGACAAGGGGGAATTGTCCTGGAAGGTGCAGGAGCCGTCTTCTGAACTCTTCTCAGCACAAGAGAAGATACGTCTCCTAAAATTTAGTGTGGAGTTCTGTGTGGAGTTTGCATGTTTCTTCTCGTGTCTGGATGGGATTTTTCCTGGGCACTCCGGATTCCCATCAACCCAAAACATGCTACACAGGTCTCCAGGAAGAAGAGCTGATAGCGAAGGTCAATTAAATACGATCAATCAATTAACCTGTCCAGTGACTACAGGTGGAAACTGGCACTGGCGCTACAACCTGGTACAATGCGTCTCTCCTGTTAAGGTTAATGTAGATTGTGAACTGTCCCTGTCTCATTAAATAAATAAACAAAATTAAAGAGCACAGCCATGCAGCCGCCCGAAAGGAGCAGCCATAGTGAAGGAGCAGAGGAGGGTGCTCCAGCGCTACTACCAGCACTAAAGCTCCTCCAAGCATTACCCTTTACTCTTTGCTTTATGGAAAAATAAAACTAAGATTGCTTTAACATTATGTTGCTCTCTTAAATGTCTGTGGTAGTTATTCATGTTTATCATTTCAAATATCAAAACCTGAATTCACATGCCAGCCACAGCAGCAGTCACTTGATTTTTTAAATGGTAAAGTGGAAATAGAAAAAAAAATAATAATATATATGTAAAAAATCTGGGGAAAAATGCTTTTACTTTTAATGGTTGATTTGCATGGTAGGGAGCGCTATGGAGTTCACTTTACATATAAATTATAGTGTATTATATTCAGGCCGAGATCAAATTTCAGCACGATGGGTCCAAGCGTGTGTGTGTGTAAGACTTTTGAAAACATTTTTTGGGGGAGTCTTTGCTACAGAAGCCGAGAGGGGTCACAACAAACGCAAACGCCGCAACAAATACAAATGCGACAACACAACAAAAAGCCACAACGGAAGTGACCGTGAAATAAGAAAGAAGTGAAGAAGAAGAATTACAACGTGGAAAGTAAAGGAACAGAGAAATTGGGAAACGTAAGTAAAAGTAATTTATTGTTTTTTCATTATTCGTTTCACGTTGTAGTTCTTCTTCTTCACTTGCCGCTTGATCGGTCCGTCAGAAAATACAGTCCCGCGGTCACTTCCGTTGTGGCTTTTGAATGTGTTGTGGCTTTTGAATGTGTTGTGGCTTTTGAATGTGTTGTGGCTTTTGAATGTGTTGTGGCTTTTGAATGTGTTGTGGCTTTTGAATGTGTTGCGACATTTGCGTTTGTGTTGTGGCGTTTGTATTTGTTGCGGCGTCTGCATTAAAATAGAGTCCCGCGGTCACTTCCGTTGTGGCTTTTTTTGGTGCATTGTGGCTTTTTATTGTGTTGCGGCGTTTGTATTTGTTGTGGCTTTTGCTTTTGTGTTGTGGCGTTTGTATTTGTTCGGGCGTTTGCATTAAAATAGAGTCCTGCGGCCACTTCCGTTGTGGCTTTTTAATGTGTTGTGGCTTTTTAATGTGTTGCGACATTTGCTTCTGTGTTGTGGCGTTTGTATTTGTTGCGGCGTTTGCAT
This sequence comes from Boleophthalmus pectinirostris, assembly GCF_026225935.1. NCBI lineage: Eukaryota > Metazoa > Chordata > Actinopteri > Gobiiformes > Gobiidae > Boleophthalmus > Boleophthalmus pectinirostris. The sequence goes on from NW_026571133.1 coordinate 7,309,200, forward strand.
TAAAATAGAGTCCCGCGGTCACTTCCGTTGTGGCTTTTTTTGGTGTGTTGCCGCATTTGCATTTGTTGCGGCGTTTGCATTTGCGTTGTGGCGTTTGCATTAAAATAGAGTCCCGCGGTCATTTCTGTTGTGGCTTTTTGATGTATTGTGGCTTTTTAATGTGTTGCGGCATTTGCGTTTGTGTTGTGGCGTTTGTATTTGTTGCGGCGTTTGCATTAAAACTAGAGTCCCGCGGTCATTTCCGTTGTGGCTTTTTTTGGTTCGTAGTGGCTTTTTGTTGCGTTGTCGCATTTGTATTTGTCGCGGCGTTTGCGTTTGTTGTGACCCCTCTCGGCTTCCGTACTTTGCTCTGTTACACCTTGTCACGCCATGTGGTAATACAGAAAGCGTCCACTGTGTTTTTAAACTCCACACATCTTTACTAGAATCATCTGGACCATTTCATCCCTTGAATTTGAAATCACTATTAAGCAAAACATAAAAAGGTACTGTAGATACAACAATGTTTTCCTAATACAGTTACTCAAAATTTGTATTCAGATGACGTTTTCTGGGTGCATGTATTCAGTTACTTCCCAACACTGATCATGGGTTACAAATACCGCTTATAGGTTACAGATGTTGAGGCGGGGAGATAAAACGTGAGGTGTTGACAGGTCTGCGGGGGGAAAAAGTATTTGAAAATAAATAGCATGTATCAGCTTTTCCACGATGTGCGGTGGATAGCAAAACCACACGCGTCTTCTCATTCACGATATTGACTCCTCGCATCAATCAGAGGCGATTTCATCTTCCAATTACTATCACTTATGCGCAGTACAAGTTGAGGAACAGGCTGCTCTGCGTGGGAGTGCAGTAATGAAAGTAGTGGCAGTTAAAACTCACCGCACACAGGAGAGAGAACTTTCCATACACATTTGCATATATATAAAAGTCTCAAGGGGCACGGTTTGGAGTATAGGTCCATGTGATATGAGAAATGTATTTACAGTGTGTTTGACATTTTAATATCGCAGAAATTATTTTGTGAGATTTTAAAAGGGCCTTTACACGTTTTTTGTTTTTTTTTCCATCTATTTGCATTGCTCCAGTACAGATATACTGTAAAAGCAGCTCTTGGAGTCCAATAATTAGTTAGTGTGGTAATTGTTGTTAGCTTTTCCATCACGGATAAACTCTGCAAGATCTTATGAACTCATCGCTGTGAATAATTAGGATGCATGAAGGCATAATCTAAGTGAGGAATAACTTTGGACCACTGTAAACTGTTTTAAATGAACTAGTTTTGTTTTTCACATTTTTAAAACTGTCAAAATCAGGTACAGCGTCTTTAAGAAACTATTATAACAAAACAAGTTTAAATCCACAAACCAGCCGTCAAAACAGGACCAAATAAAGCTGGAGATCAGATGATCAAATACATATTTTTTATATTTTAAAGCCAAAATATGCAACTTTCTGGAGGTGGCACACAACTTAACAGAGGTGGGAACTTGCAAGTCATAACTTGGACTTGAGTCAGACTTGAGTCACTATTTTTAGGACTAATCCTAACCCTGGACTTGATAAAATGGACTAAGACTTGGGACTCGACTTGGACTTGAAGGTCATTGATTTGGGACTTGACTTGGACTTGAGGCCTGTGACTTGAGAAGACCTGATGCTTCTGTTTGTTACTTTGGATGTAACTGAAGTACTGTGATGTGGTATCCTCAAATGTACTACAGTAATATACAGTACAATACAGTACTACACAGTACAATACAGTAATATACAGGGAACAACAAAGAACATGATCCTTCATGAGAAAATCACTGTTATTAAACACTTTTCAATCTGAATTTGTTCTATTCTGACTGTAATGATTTACACTAAGATCTTGTCAAGACATTAAAAAAGGAAAAATTTGCATTTATACAACTCTTATATAAATACTCATATGAATATACCATGACTTTTTAAGAACAATTTAGTTTAAAAATCATATAACTTGCAAAGACCAAAGCTATATTTGGTACTTTGGTTTAAAGGCTTGAAAACACTTGAAGCTCAAAGCAGACGACTTGGACCTGACTTGGACTTATGGGCCAGTGACTGGAGACTCGACTTAGACTTGCCTGTATTTGACTTTGGACTTGACTCGGACTTGAGGTCAAAGACTTCAGACTTACTTGAGACTTGCAAAACAGCAACTTGGAAACGATTCTGCTTGACATTCTCCATGGAGATTGAAACGTTTTATGCCATAATATGAAAAGGGGCACTCCACCAGGCCAAATACGAGTCAGGTTTATGGAGATGCAAGCCCACTCTGAGTATACTTACTTTTATTTTTGTCTATTTTTTTTGATTAAAAGTGGCATATTGCAGCTTTAAGCAACAACATATTTTCATTTGACACATTTTAGCCTCCATCAGGACTAAACTGAGCTCAAATCAGAGCCAAACCAGACATGCAGTTTTAGTAGTTTATAGTACAGCCTGACTTTGGACCACAGCTGTAAAAGAATTTGAAATATACAGACTCACACACACACAGAGGAAGCCTAGAGGGAAGACTATAAAATACTCTTTATGTTTTATCAAAGCGGAGTTCACTGTGGGTAGCGGACAATCCTGCAGTTTGACAAACAGTGCAATAATAACGGATGGAGCCGTCTCGGGCGAATGCTTGTCGTTTTAAAAAGGGAAAAGTCCATTTTAGTTTCAAAAAGGGTGGCTGTGATGAGGCGCTAGACTTGACAATTACAGGAGTGTTACCAGCAGCAGTGTGCCAGGCCAGATAACCCACTGAATTCTTAAAAAAAACAGAGCTCTCCATAAGAAATATTGAAATAGAGGTATTATCACGCACACGCACATTTAAAATAGTGTTGTAGTCTGGCAGTATTTTCTGTATGCAGGACTCAACAAGTGCGGGTAAATGGAAACGCTAACTGTAAATGTCAAATACTTTTATGCAGAAAGAACTCGGAAAACATGTCCTTAAAGGTACTACATTTTGCATTGTTCAGTCTACTGTTACTACAACTGCTACTGCTACTGCTACTACTGACACTACCACAAGTACTACAACTACTTTATACAGAAAGAACTTGGAAAACATGTTCTTAAAGTGACTATATTTTGTGTTGTTCAGGATTTGAATAGTATTATAACAAGTACTACTACTACTACTACTACTACTACTACTACTACTACTACTACTACTACAACT